>NC_139973.1:937500-965000 GCF_963993115.1 Abramis brama | reverse complement strand
GTGCTTAAAGTCCTTGAATTTCACTTTACAGTGTTTTTACGAACCCTGCTTGCAGTGTATTAGCTGTTCATACGCTGAATTAATATCCCTCCACGTCTGCTATTCCGTCTCATCTTCTTCTGAACAATGGCTTGTGCACTTGGGAACTCATTTATGGGTTTTGATAATTGATGGCTCTTCGTTCGCTCTCTCTCCAGGCCACGACGCCCATGTTTCGCGAGTACATCGCTCAGGTTCTGAAGAACTCCAAGGCCATGGCCGACGCGCTGCTGAAGAAGGGCTTCACACTCGTCTCCGGTGGGTTTTTACACTGTGAAGTCAAGCTTCTCTTTCAGGGTCGGAAAATCACTTGTTTATCTGACTGTATGTAGACTCACCGATCACTATAGACTGTAGTCAATAATTTTATCCCTTAAAACTCATCTTTTATCACCAAAATGACATATTTAAACGTGTTTTTCCCTTGAAAAATGCCTTAAAATATCTTGACTGTAACTCGACACCCTTGCCTCATTTAGTATTTGCGGTTCTATGAATATGCAAATGAGCCCCGCCTCCACTCACTCACTCAGCTCAGAGATCCACTGGTTGACGATCACACATTGATCTGATTGGTTACAAGGTAGTTTGTGACGTCAGAAACACCAGCGATTTCAAAGCGTGTTTTTGAGACTGTCTTTGGTTCACTGCAGTTTTAAGGAGAAAATACTCAGCAATGGAGTCGACTTATGAATTTACACATGGTTTGTCTTAAAGCATATTAAAAACTCCACATAGACACATAAACAACATTAACTGATTACAGGGGGACTTTGAGTGAACGTGTGAAATCAAGCCGTGCATCAGCTGTAGTTTTTTCCGACACATATGCAAAACTAATTGAATGCCTGTATGTTACTCTACGCAGCTGTTCACTCTCTATATCACCACACATGTTGTTGTGCTTCCGTTCTGTCTAAAGCAGCTGCAGATCATTTTCACCAGGTTTATTTTTCAGAGACAACGATCCAACGGCCGTTAAACTCATGGCGTCAAATCTGACTCAGTTTGCTCTAACCGTTAACGGACTAAACATTTCGAGGTTCTCAGAAGCAGAAGTCATCATGGTTTGGTGAACTTCAACTACAAGTACAATTTCAAAAGAGAAATCCATGATAGCATTTCTATGACTTTACAAAAGAGGAAAAAAAGAAAGAAAGAAAGAGATATTGATTACGTTGGTCAAAAGAGAGAAATATGTCAAATTTACACTCGCACTGCAGCGTTAACTAGTCTTCTGTCATTTAATGCCAAGATGATATCACACAAAGTATAGTGCTATACATGGACTTTGCTTTTTATACAAATGAAAAACCTTGCTAGATTTATGATGTTAATAACTGTGGAAATACATCATCAAAGTCTGCGAAAAGGGTCCGTTAATGTCTCTGCTCTTATTATTAAAGAATCATCATTGACGTCATTCTAAAGAAATAGTCTAATAATCTAATAACTTCTGAAGCGGCTTTTCATGACGTCATCCTCCTTCATATAGGGACAATTTTACAATTCAATCAGTTCATCAGGGAGATGATGCCTTTTTGCATTTTTAATGCCTTAGTCTTTGCACATTGGGTTTTTAAACATTAGGTCGGTTCTTCCCCCTACGTCACGCTTGACCTTTGAACCTGATTACGTAATGTGTGTCGCATCACAGCTAGTGCAAGACCAGCATTTGTGGTTAAAAGTAAATAAATCTTTATTTTGTTATAAAATGTTGCTGGTTTGTCTAGATGAGACTCTTATTCCTCGGCTGGATCGTGTCGAGACTTTGAAGCTGCACTGAAACTAACATCTGGACTAGGGATGCAACGATACCATTTTTTCAGAATCGATCCGATCCGATACCAAAAATTCTGAGTATCGGCCGATACCGATACCAGCGCAGTTTTTTTTTTTTTTATCAAGTAGAATTTCTATAACTCTGTGTTGAACTGATAATAAGAACTGAAAAAAAGAAAAACAACAACAACAAAAAATATATGATCATAATCTGACATAAATGCTTTTATAAACTAGGTTAGTGGATAATTCAGCAGTAAAATTTAGTCTAGAAAAATCACGAGTGCACAATAATTGTATAAAATCTGAACATTTTGTGGAAAAAAAAAATGTTTAGTGGGGAACAAATTAGAGACAATAAGTGTAACACTAAATCTGGCAAAACTTTACACATTGCTCTTTGTATTGTTGTAAAATACAAAAATAGCAATCATTTTATATATAGCCTACTATAAAATTGAGACATTTTTTAAATGTATATCACAGCTGTTTAATGAGGTAGCAACATATGATAGATAGGACAGAACAAGAACGGCTATTAATAATCTTTAATTTCGTCACTGTATTATGATATGAAAGGCTCCAGTACAGTGCGGCACACAGCGCTTATGCGCATCCCGAGCGCAGAATGATGCGCTTGAAGCAACACGAGTCACAGCGCGCAGCGCGTCGAGTCCGCATTGAAAAGTTTAAAGCACAAAGAAAATACATATTGATGCGTAGTGTATTATACAGTATCTATCTATGCAATAGTCTATTCAGCATTTTCTTTTAACAGTTTTAAATTTCAGTTACTGTGCGCGTGAAGAACAAATAGTGCTCTGACTTAACTCCAGTGTTGTGATCTAACAGACACCCGGTAGAAAGTAACATGATTAAGGTACAGCAATAAAGTCCAGCAAGATAAAGTTGTTTTATGCGAAACCATAGACCTTTATCTACAGATCAAGTATAATAATAGTAACATTGAGTCATCTTGGAGAGAGTTTCATCGTGTTAACTGTCGTAACCGAACGCGACGCGCTGTTTGAATGCTGAATGAAGAATGATTGACAGGCGCAGCTGAGGGAAACGTTTACGTGATCTTGAATTTAACGACTTAAATATTAATTTATATCTCACATTATACTATATAATGGCTTCAGAACACTTATAATATTGTGCACGAAAACTTATGGTGCTTTATAATGTTTGTGTGCCTTTTGTGGGGCTTAACAATAACACAGAATAGTATCCGCACAATATCGGATTTGGATCGGCCTCGTCTGACCGATACCCGATCTGGCAAAAATGGCAGTATCGGAGCCGATACCGATACTGAGTATCGGATCGGTGCATCCCTAATCTGGACCTTCGACCCGTTGGACCCCATTGAAGACACTATATGGAGAAACATCCTGGAATGTTTTCCTCAAAAACCTTCATTTCTTTTCCACTGAAGAAAGAATGACATGAACATCTTAGATGACGTGTGGGAGAGTAAATTATCAGGAAATGTTAATTCTGAAGTGAACTAATGCTTTAAGTGTCTTGTGTTTGTGTTGTGCATGTTCAGGAGGAACCGATAATCATCTGGTTCTGGTGGATCTGAGGCCTCAGGGAATGGACGGAGCGCGTGCAGAACGAGTTCTGGAACTGGTGTCCATCACGGCCAACAAGAACACGTGTCCCGGAGACAAGAGCGCGCTCACGCCCGGTGGCCTTCGACTGGGTGAGAAACACAACACATGCTCAAATAAAGCTCACACTACCTGTGTTTCCACTCAAAGTTATGCATTTAACTTGTAATATTGCAAAAATCATGTGCGAATAAAGCAGCGTTTGTGTATCCCATGTGTTCAAGAGAACAAAACCATCACTAAATATCAGTAATAAACTGTACGTTTCTGCAATCTTACTCTTTTTCCCTCCATCATAAAAGAGTGTGTCTCGAGCGTCAGACGAGCACAGTAAACGCTGTCATGTTCTCTGGCGTTCGGACGCTGGTGTTCGGGAACACACTCGTGTGAGATGGCGTTTCAGAAACACCAAACCAACATTAGAGACGCTGCGACGCCATTGGTCCGCTGGATACTCCAGTTATCCAATCACAGCTGACGCTGAGGACAAGTCCCACATCAAGGGATTTATTTTAAATGTTATGTGCATCTTGCTGTTTCCATATAGTGTTTTTTTATACGATATACCAAAATTCACATAAAAATAGGTGTATGGAAACATAGATCTTGAGTTTTTTAGGCGCATTTTAAAGATTTTATGCGCATCTTGACGTTTTTATGCAATATCCCATTATTCACATAAGATAAGTTGTATGGAATTGAGTGCTGTAATTCATCTTCTGGTATCCCAGGAACCCCTGCGCTCACGTCACGCCAGTTCAAGGAATCAGACTTTCATCAGGTTGTGGATTTCATAGATCAGGGCATCAAGATCGCTCTGGACGTGAAGACTAAGACCAGTGAGTAAACCAGCAATTCACTGGAAACCACATGAATAAACCATACAGTGTTTGAGTGTTTGCCTGACAGCATTAGTGTTTATTTTCTCTACATTAAAAGAAAAAAATACATGCAGGAAAACAGCTTACTGTTCTGTAATTTCTTGAAGTGTTGAAGTAAAAAAAGAATTGTAATAAGTGAAACTGAAAAAAAAGTTATATAGTTTTAAGTTTATGAAAATGATTTATGAACATTATTTTATATAAAATGTATATTTCATGAAACATGTAACTCTAAAACTGCTAGAAAATCAAAGCCATAAATCTAATTAAGTTATGTTCCCAATTTGAGGTTGATATCTCAAAAAATGAGCTTTCAGTGAGATTTTGTTTGTACCACATTTTCCCCATTAGATGCTGCAAAACTCACTGGGACAAACAGTGGTTGTGTTTGTGATTTGCAGTAGTTTTTCTCTCTCAAATATTACAAGCACACACACACACACACATTTTTTTTATTACACATACAAACCACACTCTGACATCCACACAAACACACCCACACAATTATCGCTGCATAATTTCTCCAATTGGCTCTATAATATGCCGAAGCAGAAAACAGGGATAAAGCGAGTATTTGCTTAATAGGCCAAACCTGAAAATATGACACAATCTGGTAAAAAAAAAATAGTACAAATTACAATTTTGAAGCCTTGCCAACAGAATGAAAGCCTGTTAACAAAGATTGCATCGTTTTATAGTTAAATGGCCCTGGGATTAAAAATTGCATTGGGTTAGGTTTCAATGGGGACATTTTTGTCCAAAAGGTCCTGAGAGGAACTATTTTGTGTTACTAGTGCAAAATAGATTTTTTAAAGGAAATGAAGGTGAAATAGTATAATTCCAATACAAATACACACCTGTGCCAAATTTTATGCAGTTAGCATTAATACAGGCAAAATGATAAAAAATACAAATAAAAAAACCCTGAAAAAGACAAAAATGTCCATAAGGAAAGGTTAAAACTTTTTTTTTTTTTTTTTTTTCTTCAGAAAAACTGGCTGATTTCAAGAGTTTCCTGCTGGAAGATGCAGAGACGGCGTCTCGTATCGCTGATCTGCGTTCACGCGTCGAGGCTTTCGCCCGTCCGTTCCCAATGCCTGGATTCCACGACCATTAAACCGGGAGATCTGGGTAAAACGGAACGGATCGAATCCCGTTAACACACACTTACGAAGAGGCCTATTTTTCTTTATTTAGCTTTGATCAATCACTACTTTATTAATCATTCACTGGAACTAAAAGTCTTAAAGTGACCAGTAGTGCATGTAGGAAATCTCCCAATCCCATCAAACTGACTCGAACATGGAAGAGTGAAACACTCTGGACAGTATTTGACAATAGACAGTGTTTTGTTCCTTCGGGATGATGTTTGAAATCTTTATCTTCCATATCGAGTGAGGAACAAACAATTCTATAACAGACTAATGATGCAAAATGTTTACAGACTGTGATTCTCATTTTCTGTTCTTCTAAAAAGCTTTTTTACTCAAGTCTTAGTAGTTCTTTAGCCTTTGATAATGGAAGCTGTTTTTGTAAATGTACAGTAGTGTATGTAAAGACTGTGAACGTCTGGAGTTTGTGTGTCGTTGTCGGATCTCATCCGAGCGTTTACGCCGCAGTTTTGAACAGATGATATTGATAAATACTTTCATGTTGCACACGTCTACAATCTTCCACATTCATTCTCCAGGATTCTGCCTGACAAACATTTTTATCACAACAGGATTCACTGTAAATGGACAGATCTTTACAAATGATTTTCTAAAACGTCTAATCCCAATAAAATCAAGCCGTAGAAAAATGCAACCCTTTTTGCTGATCCTTTTTGTGTGTGTGTGTGCGTGTGTGTGTGCGTGCGCTGTGGGTGGAGATTATTATTGATCGACTCTGTTCTGATCACAGCAGTAGTTCTGGCCTGTCATCTTCAGTGGAATAATGTGTTTTGAGTCAGAGGATTATTCAGAAACATGCATTTAAAAATACATCTCGGAGTAAATATGACAGACTGAAAAAGCTGCTGCTTAATCAATGGATTAAAGTGAGCATTAAAACTCAGAATCTGTGGAGAGTTTGTTCACGTCAAGTCAAACCCTAAAATCACAAGAAAGAAATAAGTAATTATATTTTGAATGTAGCCTATTGTGACATTTACTTTGAAACTGTTTTCACGCAGGAATTGCAAGTACATTTAACAAAAATAATAATGGTAACACTTTACAATAAGGTTTCATTTGTTAACATGAACTAACAGTGAACAATTCTTCTATAGTATTTATTCATTTTAGTTCATTTCTACATTTACTAATACACTTTTTAATTCATAAGTTATATCTGTTAACATTAGTTAATGCACTGTGTAAAAACAATGAACAATTGTATTTTTATGAACCTAACATTGACAAATAACTAATTTTTTTTTTTTTTTTTTTTTTTACCAAATATGGCATAATAGGTATCATTGTTCTCTGTATGACTGAAGGAATCTATCAACCCTAGTTTTATTAAAAAAATAAAAAATAATAATCAAATGCTATTGGTATTTTTGGAATTTAGTTTTAAATTTTTGACCACATGGTGGCGGTGTCTTGAAACTTTGAGTAACTTCAGGGCATAGTGCTGATGACACATAATGTGTTCGTAAAATAAAATATTTTTTACAACTATTGTTGACGCCCAAAATTCGACTCTGTATGCTGCACTGTTTGTGCAAAACGTTCTATAAGCAAAAAACTTTTTTTTTTCATTTCTCCTGACCAGTTGGTGGCGCTGTGCCGAAACACTGCAAGTATCCTCAGGTCATGATTGTGATGACATGTACCAAGTTTCATCTCAATACGTTAAATCGTTGCGGAGATATAGCCTTACGTTCATTTTTACATTCCCTTGGTCAAAATCATTCGTGCATTATTCAAAAATGGTTACGTTTATCAAAAAGCCGACATGGTCTAAAAATGCTGTGAGCTAATTTTGCTGAAAATCAGACAAAACTGGCTAGGATGAGTTCGGAAAAATTCAAGATGGCGGAAAAATGTTCAGAGACCACAATCGAAGAAGAAAACAGAAGAAAAAAGAATGTTGTTTCTATCCCTTATGGTTCAAAAATTATTAACATAAACAATAGTGCAACTTTGAACAGTTGGTGGCACTAGAGGGATCGAGTTAGAGACTCCAAAATTGCGGTGGTTCATGTTCAGTCTTTATCTGTGTGCCAAACTTTATCGTTATCCCACAAGCATTTCTACAGGCTGCCATGTTTTCTCTCAATCTGTGAACAAACGCATCATGAGTGAATCAGCGGGTCGTGTCATTGGTCCGTGTCGGAGTGTGTGTTTGCACTGGGATCTCGGAGATGAGCTGAGATGATCGGGAATCCTCTCTCCCTCCTCCTTCTCCTCCTTCAGGCACAGACAGGCACTAATTTGACAATAAATCAGCGAGGGACAGTTAGACGACAGCGGTTGCAATTAATTGCGCTCGTTTATTTGGAGTGGCACGTCTGCGTTTGAACGCGTGTCATAATTAAAGCCCTGCAGGACCGTGATGTGGCGTTACGGAGTCGATGGCTTAAGTGGCGTTTTAGAGTCCCATTTAAACTCCAAACAATGGCTAATGTGCCATAATCATCTCATAATAAAGTGTAAGTGTCTGTTATAGAGCAATAACAGTCCCGTGGAGAGATGAGGAGGAACAAGCTTCACTCATCAGTTAAGAGCCTGACAGACCCCAAGAAGAAGAACACACACACACACACACACACTGCATTACTGTACTTACAGGAATAGTTCAACTAGAAATTAATATTTGTTCATCGTCCCTCATATGTTTTGAAAAGTGTCCATCGGTGCCGGTTAATGCGGGTTTAAAACATGAAAGTTTGTTTCTGCCGTGTACAAAACTAAAAAAGGTAATTGCGACTTTTTATTTCACAGTTCTGGCTTTTTTATTTCACAATTGCGACTTTAGAACTTTATTAGGGTCACCGTTCTGAGAAAAAAGTCTGAGAGAGTCATTTTATTCCCCAAGCATCCTTAGGAACGACATCATAAGGAATTTCATTCTTTCCTTCATTATTTACATGATTGTTTTGTTGTAATTTCCTCTAAAATACTACAGACTGAGTACTTAATCTACATTTTCATTTCAATCTATCATTTTGTTTGTTTTGGGATCATATGAGCTAAATTTCTATCGGTCATTCTGCTTTATTCACCAGTTCAGTCTGTCTCTAAAGCTAATGGAAACAAGTTTACCTTTAATATTAAGGTCGGCATGAAAATTAAGTCTTTTCTTCTCTATTGTGTCGTATATCAGAGTGAAACGCTTCTGGAACAAGAACAAATGTGGGCGGGGCTTGATTGTGTCTGCGGGGAATTGATTGGATGGTTGTGGTTTGCTATTGGCTGATCTCATGTGAGTGACAGGTTGCCCCGCCCACATCATCAGAGAAGAGAAGAGATGCTGCAAGAGGAACTTATTCTGATTCAACATTATTAACACAGTGATGTGCACCCATAAATCATTTAGAATAAACTCTGTTATATTTCTTGAAAAATGTTGATTTCACAGTGACATTAAGTACAATTTAATATGGGAACTTCTTTGCTTTCACTGAAGTTTGCTTTTGTCTTGATACTTTAATATTCTGCCTCAGGTCTGTGTACATTTGACAGCCATGCAAACACACAATTGTGTTTGTTTACACCTGAGCTGAACACACACACACACACACACACACGTATGTCTGGTAAACAGATTTTCACACTGAAGTCTCAGCTGTGACCAACAGCTCGAGGAAACTGTTCTCACTTCACACTCTCAAACACACACTCTCACATTCACTTTCAAATATACACACACAAACACTTACTCACTGACACACACATTCACACACTAACACACTCACTCATTCACAGACAAACACACACACACACTCACTCACACACACACACGTGTGATGCAGACCACGGAGCTGGAGGCCAGAACTGACTGTGCTGCTTCTCTCACCGTGTGTTTGTCATTTCATATACTGTCTTATTAAACAGGACCCTGTAGAAACAACCATTGATAATTAAAGGAGTAGTTCAGCCAAGAATGAAACTACAAAAAACTCCCTAAAAGTGTCATATACCACTAGTCCGTGGGACTTTATTCCAAAACTAAAGTCATAAAGTCTTACTGCAGCTCTCAGGTCTGATTTGTTTTGATCACGGTCTGATTTCACTGTAAATGAGCTGCGTGAACATTCTGCTCAAAGTATGCTCAACGTCTGCTCAACGTCTGCTGAACGTCTCCTAAACGTCTGCTCAACGTCTGCTAAATGTCTTCTAAACGTCTCCTGAACGCCTGATGTACGTCTGCTGAACGTCTTCTAAACGTCTGCTCAACGTCTGCTAAACATCTTCTAAACGTCTCCTAAACGTCTCCTAAACGTCTGCTGAACGTCTGATGTACGTCTGCTGTACGTCTGCTGTACGTCTGCTGAACGTCTTCTAAACGTCTGCTCAACGTCTGCTGAACGTCTCTAAACATCTTCTAAACATCTGCTCAACGTCTGCTCAACGTCTTCTGAACGTCTGCTGAACGTCTTCTAAACATCTACTGAACATCTGCTGAACGTCTTCTAAACATCTACTGAACGTCTGCTGAACATCTGATGTACGTCTGCTGAATGTCTTCTGAACATCTTCTAAACGTCTGCTGAACGTCTTCTAAACGTAGGCTAAACGTTTGCTCAACGTCTGCTGAATGTCGTCTGAACATCATCTAAACGTCTGCTGAACGTCTTCTAAACGTCGGCTAAACGTCTGCTCAACGTCTTCTGAACGTCTGCTGAACGTTTTCTAAACATCTACTGAACGTCTGCTGAACATCTGATGTACGTCTGCTGAATGTCTTCTGAACATCTTCTAAACGTCTGCTGAACGTCTTCTAAACGTCGGCTAAACGTTTGCTCAACGTCTGATGTACGTCTGCTGAACGTCTTCTAAACATCTACTGAACGTCTGCTGAACATCTGATGTACGTCTGCTGAATGTCTTCTGAACATCTTCTAAACGTCTTCTAAACATCAGCTCAACATCTGCTGTAAGTCTTCTAAACGTCTGTTGTACGTCTGCTCAACGTCTGCTGATGAAGAAAGAGTCAGAATGAAGTGAGGGTGAGTAACTGATCACTGAATCTTCATTGTTTGCGGTTATTCCTTCAAAAACTGATTGTGATTTTCCTTTATTTCAGACGTAGTGTCTAGTATTTCTAAATGCACAACCTCATCATTTTGATTTCATACTTTTATTAGAATCACGATGCTGCAGTTACAAGTTATAATGAATGCAGGTAAGTCAAAAAAAATGTCTAAAACTAGTTTTTAACTGTTAAAGTTTTTCAGCATGTAATTGATATTTACATGCATCTCCATCACTACGTGTTATATTGTCCAGAATTCATCAAGATGCTTGACTTTAAAAAGCATGATTTCAGCACAAAAACTATTTGCATTGCACATAGATATTAAAATGCAAGCTAATTTGCATATTTGGTTCCTAGTTAGGTTTTTTTTTTTTTCTATAAAAAACAAATTGACAGACATGTAGATCTTTTCAGTCACTACTTGTTTGTGTGTTGCATGATATTCCCGAAGGGTGTTTATATGAACTGAATAGAGACTTATATTTGGATATTATGCTGCTTATATAACAGTGGAGAGGTGAATTTCATGCATTGTTTAGTTCAAGTAATGGATGAGCATTTACAGCTGGTCTTGGTCATTAATCAGTGTGATCTTCAGATGCTCACAAACATAAACACACGGCCGTCACGAGTCTCTGAACTCCTCGAGCTCGAGTCTTTGTTTGCAGCTCATGTCAATATTACAGCAGAATATGCATTATTTATTTATTTATTTATTTATTGTGATTGTTTCTGTAGTTGTTTGTACTTGTATAGTGGGATGGTCGGAGGTGTTTTGCTCACTGTGTGTGTGTGTGTGTGTGTGTGTGTTCGGCCTGTAGATGAATAGCGATACAAAAAATAACAAATGGAGGCAATGCAATCGTGACGGGTCACAGCGCCTTCCGCTTAGGTAATGACGGCCCGTGTGTGTGTGTGTGTGTGTGTGTGATTATGCCTCATGCATTTCTTCAACCAACCTGATTACCTGTCAGCATGTGCTGGAGCCTGACAGAAGCAGCTCTTACACGCCGCAGGTGGAGCGTCTGGAGGTGTGTGTGTGTGTGTGTGAGTGAGTGTGAAGGCAGAGATGAGGAGCATACTCTTTATTGAAGCACTGAATGCTTTCGGTGTGTGTGTGTCAGTGTTTGTCAGTGTGTGTGTGTTTGGGTACCCAGCTGTGCAGAGGACAGGAGTGATTGCTGCTAGATAACATGCATTATTCTCACTATGCTCACGCTGCCCAGCAATTCTCCCTCCTAATGTCCTGCAAATATGCCCACAACAAACTTACAGGCTTTTCTAAAGGGCCACAAACATTTGGTTTTCAGCGGTTGGACAAAGACGCCGCACATTTGTGTTCTCGAACAAATAGAGACTCAAACTGTGACGTGTGTGACAAACACATTTGATTCTCATGTTTTTTTTTTTAAAGGAATAGTTCACTCAGAAATTGCAATTTTGTGGAGAGTTTAGTTGTAAGTAAGTAAGTAAGTAATATAGCACCTTTCACAGACAAGAAGTCACAAAGTGCTTTACAATCTGTTAATAAAAAGGATCAAACAAGCATACAATAAATCTACCATAACACAACACACAGAAACAATCTTCACAAACATGATGTGAAGTGGTTATGAAGTAACCACTGCTGTTAAATAAAAGCAAGTCCAAAAAGATGCGTCTTCAGGTGTTTTTTAAAAGAATTGACAGAACCCATAGTTCTCAGTGCTAATGGAAGTGAGTTCCAAAGCCTCGGTGCCACAGTACAAAAAGCACGATCACCTTTAGTCTTAAGACGTGTTCTAGGGACAAGTAAAAGGTCCAGACCAGAAGACCGTAAGAGCCGACCCGGTGAATGTTTATGTAAAAGATCCTGAATATAGAGAGGTGCCTGACCGTGCAAGGCTCTATAAGTGATAACTACAATTTTAAACTGCACTCTGAATTCAACTGGGAGCCAATGAAGGTCCCTGAGAACTGGTCTTATATGAGACCACTTACTGGTACCAGTCAAAAGCCTTGCAGCTGCATTTTGTACAACTTGTAGTCGCTCCATAGAAGACTTATTCAAACAAGTATACAGAACATTGCAATAGTCCAAACGTGACGAGATGAAGGCATGAACAAGCATCTCCATCTCTTTTCTTGAGACCACCGATCTAATCTGAGCAATGTTCCTGAGATGGAAAAAACATGAGCGAACTACAGACTTTATATGACTGTTAAAACATATGGCTCTATCCAGTAAGACACCTAGATTTCTTATTTCACTACAATCTGAAGTGGCTGAAACCCCCAAAACCTGCTTAATCTTAGGTATAATATTGTCAGGAGCAAAGATCATCATTTCAGTTTTATCCAGAACAGTTTTATTGTTCAGTCGGTTATCATGAGAAACGTGAGAATCATCACTGATGGCAAACCACAATACATCATCACACCTCACATGTGAACGACATGTATGTATATGTGAAATATTACTAATAGTAAAGTGCAATATATTCTTGTGATCAAAGCTGAATTTTCAGCATCATTACTCCAGTCTTCAGTGTCACATGATCCTTCAGAAATCACTCTAATATGATGATTTATGATCAAGAAACATTTATTATTATTAATCTTGAAAACAGTGCTGCTTCATATTTTTAGCTAGCTATTCAAATAAGTGATTTAATTAGTTTTCAGTGAATGCAGAAGTATCAGGGGTACAGTGTTTAGTAAGTGTGTGTGTGTGTGTGTGTGTGTTGCTCCTCTGAGGTCTTTTAAAAGTCAGGTCCTTCCTTCTTCAGACGCTCATAGTCTGTGTTGATGGCCACCAACTGTGTAGAGAGAACGAGAGAATACATTTAAATGTAGTTAGCGTAAATTAAGATCATCAGAATCTCATAAACGACAAACAAGAGCACTCACACTCTCTCTCACACACACACACACACACACACACACACACACACACACACACACACACACACACACACACACACACTGACAATAACAAAAACACTCACACTCACAGTGTCTGACAGATTCTGCAACCCTTTGTTTCGTGATCTGGCTCCTTGTTTGTTTTTCAGGAAAAGTGTACGAGAGACTTTGTGTTTGTGAATGCAGTTTTCACTGTATAAATTAAATATACATTGATTCGTAGTAAAGCTACTAAAGTTATTCAGTCAACTGAATACACACACAACTGTCAGGCAACAGGCAACTGTCAATTGCCTTTAACATTAATGACAGACAGCCGCAGGTATTTGCATTAGGCTTTTATTTTATTTTTTTATTTTTTTATTTTTTTTATTTTTTAGACTGAATGCATGGATCTAATATACTGACCCACATTCGATTTCTTTCCCAACTGTTTATTCACTAAAGACATAACTGACTGTCTTTCTGTAAATACTCGCCAAGATGGACATTTTGACATATTTTTGTGTATATTTGACTAAATTTAAACCCCATGTATACTTTGCTCGTCTCGCAGCTGACAAAAATATGTTCTAAGAACGTTTTGCTAACGTTCTCGTTAAGTTATGAAAACAGTATTTCTGAATGTTCTGAAGTTTTTATATGTTGTGTTCTTCCTTATGCAAACGTTACTTTAGAATGTTCTTTGAACGTTACTTTTGAATGTTCTCTGAACGTTACTTTTGAATGTTCTCTGAACGTTACTTTTGAATGTTCTCTGAACGTTACTTTTGAATGTTCTCTGAACGTTACTTTTGAATGTTCTCTGAACGTTACTTTTGAATGTTCTCTGAACGTTACTTTTGAATGTTCTCTGAACGTTACTTTTGAATGTTCTCTGAACGTTACTTTTGAATGTTCTCTGAACGTTACTTTTGAATGTTCTCTGAACGTTACTTTTGAATGTTCTCTGAACGTTACTTTAGAATGTTCTCTGAACGTTACTTTTGAATGTTCCCTGAACGTTACTTTTGAATGTTCCCTGAACGTTACTTTTGAATGTTCTCTGAACGTTACTTTTGATTAGATGTGCTTATTTACTGATCAGTCATTAGTTAAAGTTGAGTGTGTAATGCAGCGTTTATGACGTGAATGATTCCTCTTGTTGAGGAGTTTGCTGTTACTTTACTCAGTGACCAGACGCATCATTTCTCCTGCTTGACCATGAAACGGCTGAAAGAATCCCACAGTTCCTGCGTTCATGCTTTGCTGTTTTTGTGAAAAGGTCTCGGAGCGTCAGGTTTTCTGTGACAGAAAGCATGTTTATGTTCTGAATGTGTGACAGGAGACACGTTCTTCAGCCGGTGTTATTTTATTCTCATATTCACATTGATCTCTCTCTGCTTCTGTTTCTCTCATTATGATTAATGTTGAGACGCTGCCGGATTCTTGATTTCTGACCTTTGGCTCCTTTTGAGAATTAAACATGTCGAGTCGTGACCTTTCGTGAGCCTGAACGCAAACTTCCCATGAACACGCGTGTCTTCTCTGAGGAATCCTCTCTCATTCTCTCCGTCTGCCTTTGTTAATTCTTTCATTAATGGTTGGAGGTGATCAAGATGTTCCAAACGAGAATAAAACATTCATATTTGCTGCGATATAAATTATTCCTTCTAAAGCAGACGTGAACGAACGCTGTGTCTTTCACACGAGCCTCGGGCGCACAAGGCTTATCTAGAAACAAGTCACCATGAAATCAAAATGGACAATTCTTATTTTTTTATGGAATATTGCATTGTTTATTCTAAATGAATTATGCATAGTTTTAAACTTCATGTTCCTGGTAATCTAGAATCAGAATAAGTTCCTCTTGCAGCATCTCTTCTCTTCTCTGATGATGTGGGCGGGGCAACCTGTCACTCACATGAGATCAGCCAATTGCAAACCACAACCATCCAATCAATTCCCCACAGACACAATCAAGCCCCGCCCACATTTGTTCTTGTTCCAGAAGCGTTTCACTCGGATGTACAGCATTATACTCTCTTAAAAATAAAGGTTCCAAAAGGAGGCTTTTGCAGTAATGCCATAGAAGAACCATTTTAGGATCCCGAAAGAACCTTCCAGAACCATTTCCTCTTGGTGTGAAGAACATTTAAATAATCTAAAGAACCCTTTTCCACTATAAAGTACCTTTTTGTTCAATGGGAAGGTTCCATGGATATTCAATGTTCTTAATGGAACTTTAGATGCCAATAAAGAAACTTTAACATCCATGGAACCTTCCCATTGCACAAAAGGTTACTTTAGATTATGTAATGGCCGGTTTCACAGACCCAGAGTAAAATATATGTTTGAGTTGTTTTAACTGAAAACAACTTGCACTGTTTTCTTCAATTGCACGTTTAAACAAGCTACTTAAACGTCCTAATTTAACTACCTAAGGACCTAAGGTCTAATCCTGGCTTAATCTAAACCTTAAATGTGGCCTTAAATGTTCTTCACACTAAAAATAAATGTGTTTTTTTTAGGAACTCTTCACTGGAAGGTTCTCTTGGGACCCTTGGGTTCTTCTATGACATCACTGCACAGTAAAAAACATTGGGTTACACATATTGGGTCACTATGTTGGGTTATTTTCCAAAAATGTTGGGTCATTTTTTAAATAATTGGGTAATTTCTAGTAATAACCTGACTGTTGGGTTAAATACGTATGTTGTATGTAAACTTGTGTATTTTGAATTTATGTACAGAAGTATGTATATTTACATTAAATTCTAGGCTCCACAATATTTAGTTTGTAATTTAAAAATATATTTGTTGAGACATATTAATTGTTTTATACAAATAAACAATCTCTATTTCAAAACAAAGTGTATTGTATTTATTAAAATAAATACAAAATTATTAATAATAAATAAAAATAAATAAATAGTTAACTTAACTGTTGGGTTACTTTTAACCCAACTGGCTTTTAACAATGCATTGGGTTAAAATAACCCACCGTTGGGAAGGTGCTATACCCCCCCATAGGTCACTCGTTGGGTTATTTTAACCCAACATTATTAAGTGAGAGCAAAAGCCTCCTTTTGGAACCTTTATTTTTAAGAGTGTAGGGAAGAAAAGATTGAGTGCAACTTCCCTTTCGTGACTTTGAGGCTGTGTATTAAAGTGCATGAAGTGTCTAATTGTTAGGGTTTTTTTTAGTTAAATAAGAGAATTTGAAGAATTTGAACAATGTGAAAACACTAATCGCACTATTTATACTAAAAACAGCATGGAATAGTGTCATTTTTTAATATAACTCTGATTGTATTCGTCTGAAAGAAGAATGTCATATACACCTAGGATGACGTGAGTGTGAGTAAATTTAAATTTTTAGGTGAACTATCCCTTTAAAACAGCATGGAATAGTGTGTAAGTAGGTGAAGTGGGATGCATCTCAGTAAGTGTGTGTCTAATGTACAGCTTGACGTCATTTGTTCTTGTTCCAGAAGCGTTTCACTCGGATATACGGCACTGTAGGGAAGAAAAGACCAGCGCAACTTCCCTTTCATGACTTTAAAGCTGTGTATTAAAGTGCAATTGTTATCTTTTGAGGTTAAATTCCCTTTTTCTTGTTGTGAAAACACTAATCGCTCTAGTTATACTAAAAACAGCATGGAATAGTGTCTAAGTTGGTGAATTGGGATGCACCTCACTAAGTGTGTGTTGTGTCTATTGTGCGGCTTGACGTCTCCTGTCACGTATCTCTCCGCGGCGTGAGATGAAACTGATCCGGGAACAGCGGGAGAGACGGATCTGTCTGCGCTGTCAGTCTGCAGCTGATCACAGAACAGTCGCTGGGCTGTTTACCTTGTACTGATAGGTCGGGTCGAGTTTGTTCCACGGTTCAGGGTTATTCCTCCTGTCCCAGCTGACAGAATGAGGGTAAGGCCAGACCGGAGAGGAGAGAGAGAGAGAGCGAGTGGAGAAAAGAGGATGAGGATGAGTGACTGTAAAGGAGGGTGAAACTGAAGGAGGGTAATTATCAGGCGGAGGTGACAGAGGACAGTATTTCTGGCAGACTGCCGAGTTTGTTTCTCACAGGGATGAATAAATACACACAACCAACAGAAGACACTAGAAACAGCTCGTCCAATCAGAATTTAGAATTTTCAAAAAGCTAGAATAAGTTACATTACAGAGCCTAATGAACTGTTACATTGTTAAAGTCCCCCTGTAGTCAATCATTTTATCCCTTAAAACTCATCTTTGATCACCAAAATGACATATTTAAACGTTTTTTCCCTTGAAAAATATCTTGAATGTAACCCGACACCCTTGCATCATTTAGTATGCGTGGTTCTATGAATATGCGAATGAGCCCCGCCTCCACTCACTCACTCAGCTCAGAGATCCACTGGTTGACGATCACACGTTGATCTGATTGGTTACAAGGTAGTTTGTGACGTCAGAAACACCAGCGATTTCAAAGCGTGTTTTTGAGACTGTCTTTGGTTCACTGCAGTTTTAAGGAGGAAATACTCAGCAATGGAGTCGACTTATGAATTTACACATGGTGTGTCTTAAAGCATATTAAAAACACCACATAGACACATAAACAACATTAAAAGCTGGATTTTCACCACAGGGGGACTTTAACAGTAACAGCCCACTATGATGTCATGACACTGATTGTCTTGTGCTGTGTCAGGTTTAACAAACTACGGTAACCTACCCTAAACCTATAGTAAGTACTTAATATTACTCAGTACTTAAATATATAATTACACTGTAACAATGACACCTTAAAATAAAGTAACCCAAACTACTCTTATATTCCTATGAAGAAACTCAAGCAGGTTTGGAACAACATGAGGGTGAGTAAAATAGTTATATATTTACGTACTGTATTTATTAATTCTTATACATGGTATGGACTTGTTTTTTAGGTATCCACTTGTAGCAGATTATAATTAATATGTATTCCATGCACATTGTGTTATTTATTTAATGTATGATGTTTTTATGTATCCTGTTTACGTGACTCTACGTGGGCTCGTTAATAAAGTGTTTTGAGTTGAACTGAGTTGAATGTGTACTGTAAGTGCTCTCTCTCACCTGACGTGAGGTCCTCGAGCCAGTCGGATCAGATAGAGGGAAGCTCCACTCATACCCAGCAACAAGAAGATGAACTGAGGGATGAGCTGGAAGAGGACGAGGACATCATCAAGGTTCAAAGGTCTTTTATTGTCATCCCATACACATTTTTATATGAAGGAATGAAACTAAGGACTAAGATCCTGGTCAGAACACAAGAAAAAACCAATAAAAACATTAGAAACGCGGGTGTATGTCTAAGCAGCTTCCTCAATAAATAGCATAATAGCAATAACAAACTAGAATAGACAATGCATTAAAAAAAATGCAATAATTAGTAATAAGGACATAGTCAAATATCATTGCACATAAAATTTCTAAATAATATACAACAACAAAAAACACCAAAATTGTGTTACACATGTGTATCTATATTATTGCACACTAAGACGTCAGTGTCTCGTGTGTGTGTGTGTGTGTGTGTTACTCACTCTAAAGTAAAGCAATATGGCGTTCCGATCGGCTCTTTAATATGACTTTGCTACATGCACTCGTCTCAATGAACGTGACGTCTGCGTCTGCCGAACGTGACGTCTGCGTCTGCCGAACGTCTCGTCTGCGTCTGCCACATCACTCGTTCGTGTGCCGAACGTGACGTCTGCGTCTGCCGAACGTCTCGTCTGCGTCTGCCACATTGACGTCTGCGTCTGCCATAGTCTGCTGCAAGGGCGGTTTCCAGCACATTCCACACACTCATTCTTTATTATTTTTTCCCACTGATCTTCAGTTGTATTTTATTAGCAATTAAGTGATTTTACCTTGCTTATGTATAGCTTTTATTCCAAATAGTAAATATGAATTTACACAAATGTTCATGTTTACACAATGTTCATGTTCATGTTAAAATATTTGTTTGCCATTGTTTCTTGTCAACATATCCTGATATTCATTCATGTGCTGTAACTAAAAGAGATAATCGATCAGTTCATGTCCTGCTTGGACAGTATAGAGTCATAAAACGGTGTGTATATTTATTATTTGAATTTCTTAAACATTTCCAAAACTGTAAAAGGTTAGGTTATATTAAAATAAAACATTCATAAATTATTTCATGATAAAAATTAGCCTACTGAACTCATTTATAGTTAGGTATAAACGCAAATAACAATAATTCATTATTAATATCAGGCTAGTCTAGGCTACATATTTAGAAGACGCTTTTATCCTAAATGGGAACAAAGCAATTCGTCAAATGTCAGTCATAATATAAGATTATCACATATAAACACAAGATTTTGACGCATATCCAAGTGTTTGTGCGAAGTGTGAGCGCGCTTGCTGCATGCCACGGAGGCACGGGCGCGAACACTTTCCTGTCAACAGTGGGAACAACTTAAAATAGCCTGTAATAGCTGTAAACTCACAATAACAAGAAAACATTGTGCCTTTGTAAAATAAAAGAAAACAATCAGCCGCATGATCTCCGTGAACTGGAGCGCGCCTCAAAAATGAACTGAAACAGTGTAGGCCCTGCTGTCTCACAGTCAGACTTGAGGAATATACATAGCTTGAAATGGCTACTTTTAAATGAACAAGTTCAAATCGAAAGTGTCTGATTATGTAATCCGTAAAGGTTAATTTCTCTCTAAGGCGCATCCGCAGCGGAGATGGAGATGTTTGCAGACACGGATTTTAAAAAAACACTTTAAACAATTAAAATGCCTCTTTATTTTTTCAGACACATTTATTATAATTAGCCTACTTTTGCTGGTGCTTTGCAGCAAGATTTATGCGTGCGCTTGAGCTATATAGCCTACCATGCATGCACCCAGTATTTAATTAATATAAACGTGCGATTAGTCGACTAATTGCTTAAATAAATGACTACTAGTTGACTACAAAAATCTTTAGTCTATGGCAACTCTAATCAATACATTTATTTGACATTTTTTACTTATTATTTATTGGATAGTAATTATCCAGTTATTTACATTACATTAGTTGAGTTAACATATATAGCCTAATTAGTAAATGAACAATAAAAAGAGATTAAATTAATATGCTAACCATGTATTTCTGCATTGCTTGTTCCTACACGAAAAGGACTGTTTTAAAGGTGACAATCCTTTATACGTGAAGATTATACTGTATCTTGAAGATTGTTGTATTGTATCTTCTGTTATAAAGATGAAGATTGACATTTCGTTAATTAAAAATAATAAGCACATAATATTGAAAAAAAAAGTTATGTTCTGTTATGTGTTTTGACTACTTTTTGTATTTTGTATAATTTTATCTCTAGATAACGAAGTATGAGTATGAATATGAATATGAATATGAATATATATATATATATAACTTTTTTAAAGGGCCTAATTTTTCCTGGACCTGCTACAATTGAGAATCACTTTAAGCATGCACGCTAAGACAATTTGAAGTATTCCACTTAATACACAATAAAACATATACAATAATGAACAACGTACCGCTTGCTGTTCTAGTGAGGACGGGCCGAAAAAAAATATTCCTCCAATTTATACCCACCCCACCACATACACCACAATTCTCTCTCTACACAACTTTAATAGTTGTGAATGCATTGCTGTACTATTTACTACATCTCACAATCCATAGTATATTGTTTATACAATTGTTATTTCCCTGTCGACTGGTAATATAACGGATTGCACTTTATGGACTTTTTATTGCACTTATATTGTAGGATTCTCTGATGTTATTTCGTTGTTATTTATAACAATGACAAAAAATAAAGAAAAAATAAAGAACAAACAATATTTACAAGACGCTTTTATCGAAAAAAGGAACAAAGCAATTCGTCATATGTCAGTCATAATACAGGTTAGACAATAATAATACAGGGTTTTATTTGATTATCACAAATAAACACAAGATTTTGACGCATATCCAATGGTTTGCGGAGTGGAGCGCGCACCGCGTGGCGCGGAGGCGCAGGCGCGAACACTTGTATTTTCCTATCAACAGTGGAAACAACTTAAAATGCTCATAATATATGGTCATATAGAAAATAATAATACATAATTCGCAACTACTTTTATTTGAGTAATCTCACAATAACAAGAAAACGTTTTGATTTCGTAAAATAAAAGAAAACAATCAGGCGCGCTTTCATGATCTCCGTGAACTGGAGCGCGTCTCAAAAATGAACTGAAACAAAATAAAGCTTGAAATGTCCAATTTTAAACGAACAAATTCGAATCGAAAGCAAATACTGTCTGATAATCCGCATGAACGGTGCATTTCTATCTAAAGGCGCATCAGCTTTACAGCGGAGATGGAGATGTTTGCAGCCGCGACACTGATTTAGAAAATACTAGTTTATTAGTAAAAGACACATTTATTATCATTAGCCTATAAACCACCTATAAATCAGCTCTCTGTATGGTTCCAGAGATGGCTCTTCTCATTCAGCACTGCGGGAAAATAATTTGGCCTTAGAAAACCAGTAAAATCTAAAAATTTAAAATCTATAGTAAAATCTATTAATTTGTGAATATTTTAAATGTTTAATAAAGGGGCAAAACGTCATAAACAAAAAGTCAAATAATAGTTTACAAACTATTTTTTTTTAAAAAGTTTACAGTCTTTTTTTTCTCACCACAGGTGACTTATATATAAAAAATAGTAGCCTATTTTTCAATTCTATTCTTCTATTTAAAGGATCTAAACAGTGGTTGCGCGTTTTCTAGTTTACCAAAGTGCTGTAGCCTAGGCCTTTTAAAACTATAAAAAATTAAAAACACAATAACAACCCCAACAATAAGCTATAAAAATGCAATAGCCTATATCAAGTTTGTTTCTTCATATTTCTATCTTTGTGGGGGCATTTGGCCCTCAAAATGTGGGTTAAACAACACACACACAAACACACACATAATATCCTATATATAAATCACAGACGCAGACGTCACGTTATAAGACAGACGCAAGTGTCACGTTCATTGAGACGAGTGCATGTTGCACAGTCATATTAAAGAACCGATCGCAACCGCTGGCACACTGCACTGAGCTGTGTTGAGTAGAGTGTTAAATACGTGTTAAATACGTGTTAGAGAAAAAAATAATTAATAACTTCACTGCCACACGTGCATGACGCGTGACGTCTGACTCGACACTTCACTGCCACGCGTGATTTACGTGACGTCAGCGTGACGTCTGCGTGACGTCTGCGTCTTAAAATGAATGGAATAAATAGCAGAAAAAAAAAAAAAATAAGACGTTGAGTGAGACGTTCATTGAGACGAGTGCATGTAGCAAAGTCATATTAAAGAGCCGATCGGAACGCCATAAAGCAAGTGCATAAATGCCTGACAAACACATCACAAGAGCGCCGTCGAGAAACGGGTCCTAGTGTTATTTATATAGAGCATTTTGACAAATCACATTTAACAGCTTTACAGAAAATCATGATGATAATGTTTATAATGTCTTAATATATTCATGCCTTACTATTGCATTCTGAGATAGTGTATACATCGCTTTATGTGAGAATACTGTATGTATACGGACATACTTATATATCCAACTTTATATACCGTATTTTCCGGACTATAAGTCGCTCCGGAGTATAAGTCGCATCAGTCAAAAAATGCGTCATAAAGAGGAAAACAACATATATAAGTCGCACTGGACTATAAGTCGCATTTATTTAGAAATTGATTTCACAAAATCCAAGACCAAGAACAGACATTTAATCTGGAAAGGCAAGTTATTCAACTACACAGTAGCACACAGAACAACAGGCTGAGTAGGTGTCCGGTGTGTTAACACAACACACTAACAGTTATTCAGCTACACAATAGCATAAAGAACATATACCTGGGAGGCTGAATAGGCTAAATTAACATAAGCCAGTGAGTCCAACAAGCAAGTTACCAGTAAACAAGTTCACCAAGCACCCGCGATCTCATTCTACATCACTGAATCCATTGAATTTTCTTCATCCTTGGTGTCGCTTCTGAACAACTCCGCCATAGAGCGCCCTCTCGTGGCTGTAGACGGTAATGTTTTCATCTCAGTCTGAATTAATTTTGATATATAAGTCGCACCTGACTATAAGTCGCAGGACCAGCCAAACTATGAAAAAAAGTGCGACTTATAGTCCGGAAAATACGGTATATATATAGCACATGTGTTATTCAGCAACATCTCAACAACATTATGCATTTGGCAGATGCTTTTATTCTTTGTATTTAAGGTGTGTATGTTATCGGTTCATGCATTCCCAGAGAAACAAACCCATGGTATTGGCGTTGCAAGCGCCACACTCTACTGTACAGTATACAGTAATGCTATACCATAAACATGAAAATGAGTTGCACTGTCACATGTTTAGCTTTCCTCAGTGAAGAGTAACAGTGAATGCATGAGCTGATGACGTCACACCTTGAACGCATCTGAGTGTAAATCCCCGAGTAAAGACTCGGTTTAAGTAACTTTACTAACTCAGCAAGAACATCATGAGCGTGTCTGAGCTGAGAGAGAGACGTCTGACATGTTTCAGGACGCAACGGCGTGTGAAATGGATTTAGAAGTGTGTGTGTGTGTGTGTGTGTGTGTGTGTTCATGTACTTGCGTCAAGTAGGTTTCAGTTCTAAATTAACACACACACTCTTTTATATGCATGGAGACACACTGTGTGTGTCGGCCTGGGTTGAGCGACGAAGGACACAGTCGCTAGTGTGTGTATGTGTGTGTGTGTACTATGGCGTTCCGATCGGCTCTTTAATATGACTTTGCTACATGCACTCGTCTCAATGAACGTCTCACTCAACGTCTTATTTTTTTTTTCTTTCTGCTATTTATTCCATTCATTTTAAGACGCAGACGTGACGCAGACGTCACGCAGACGTCACGCTGACGTCACGTAAATCACGCGTGGCAGTGAAGTGTCGGGTCAGACGTCACGCGTCATTCACGTGTGGCAGTGAAGTTATTAATTATTTTTTTCTCTAACACGTATTTAACACGTATTTAACACTCTACTCAACATGGCTCAGTGCAGTGTGCCAGCGGTTGCGATCGGTTCTTTAATATGACTGTGCAACATGCACTCGTCTCAATGAACGTGACACTTGCGTCTGTCTTATAACGTGACGTCTGCGTCTGTGATTTATATATAGGATATTATGTGTGTGTGTGTGTGTGTGTGTGTGTGTGTGTGTGTGTGTTGTTTAACCCACATTTTGAGGGCCAAATGCCCCCACAAAGATAGAAATATGAAGAAACAAAATTGATATAGGCTATTGCATTTTTATAGCTTATTGTTGGGGTTGTTATTGTGTTTTTAATTTTTTATAGTTTTAAAAGGCCTAGGCTACAGCACTTTGGTAGACTAGAAAACAGACAATTCGATCGCGTTTCTGTAGATCCTTTAAATAGAAGAATAGAATTGAAAAATAGGCTACTATTTTTATATATAAGTCACCTGTGTGAAAAAAACCCGACTGTAAACCTTTTTTTTTTTTTTTATAGTTTGTAAACTATTATTTGACTTTTTGTTCATGACGTTTTGCCCCTTTATTAAACATTTAAAATATTCACAAATTAATATGGATTTTTTAAAAGATTTTACTGGTTTTCTAAGGCCAAAATATTTTCCCGCAGTGCTGAATGAGAAGAGCCATCTCTGGAACCATACAGAGAGCTGATTTATAGGTGGTTTATAGGCTAATGATAATAAATGTGTCTGAAAAAATAGCGAGGCATTTTAATTGTTTTTATTAATAAACTAGTATTTTCTAAATCAGTGTCGGCTGCAAACATCTCCATCTCCGCTGTAAAGCGGATGCGCCTTTAGATAGAAATGCACCGTTCATGCGGATTATCAGACAGTATTTGCTTTCGATTCGAATTTGTTCGTTTAAAATTGGACATTTCAAGCTTTATTTTGTTTCAGTTCATTTTTGAGACGCGCTCCAGTTCACGGAGATCATGAAAGCGCGCCTGATTGTTTTCTATTACGAAATCAAAACGTTTTCTTGTTATTGTGAGTTTACTCAAATAAAAGTAGTTGCGAATTATGTATTATTATTTTCTATATGACCATACATTATGAGCATTTTAAGTTGTTTCCACTGTTGATAGGAAAATACAAGTGTTCGCGCCCGCGCCTCCGTGCCACGCAGTGCGCGCTCCACTCCAAACAAACCATTGGATATGCGTCAAAATCTTGTGTTTATTTGTGATAATCAAATAAAACCCTGTATTATTATTGTCTAACCTGTATTATGACTGACATATGACGAATTGCTTTGTTCCTTTTTTCGATAAAAGCGTCTTCTAAATATTGTTTGTTCTTTATTTTTTGTCATTGTTATAAATAACAACGAAATAACATCAGAGAATCTTACAATATAAGTGCAATAAAAACTTCATTACCTAGAGATAAAATTAGGGTATACAAAATACAAAAAGTAGTCAAAACGCATAACAGAACATAACTTCTTTTTTTTTTTACAATATTATATGCTTATTATTTTTAATTAACGAAATGTCAATCTTCATCTTTATAACAGAAGATACAATACAACAATCTTCAAGATACAGTATAATCTTCACGTATAAAGGATTGTCACCTTTAAAACAGTCCTTTTCGTGTAGGAACAAGCAATGCAGAAATATATGGTTAGCATATTAATTTAATGGGGTTTTTTTCCGTTCATTTACTAATTAAACACTTGGAAATGCGTCAAAATCTTGTGTACTTTATATGTGATAATCTTATATTATGACTGACATTTGACGAATTGCTTTGTTCCCTTTTTAGGATAAAAGCGTCTTCTAAATATGTAGCCTAGACTAGCCTGATATTAATGATAATTATTATTATTATTTGCGTTTATACCTAACTATAAATGAGTTAAATCAGCCCAAATGTTTACAACTACGTTATTTTGTGTTGGTCAAGAGACTCCTAGTGGTTAATAGTAGGCTACATACATGCTTTTTATGATTTCTTGATAAGTTGGCTATCTGTGGATATGTGAAAGTGAAAGTGAAAGTGACACGTGACGGCCAAGTATGGTAACCCATACTTGGAATTTGACCTCTGCATTTAACCCATCCAAGTTAATGCACACACATTAGGAGCAGAGTAGTGAGTAGTTAACACACACACACTGCAAACGTGGATACACACACCCAGAGCAGCGGGCAGCCTTTGTGTGGCGCCCGGGGAGCGATTAGGGGTTAGGTGCCTTGCTCAAGGGCACCTCAGTCATTTCCCACTGGTTCTGGAATCGAACCAGCAACCTTTTGGGTTACCAGTCCAACTCCCTAACCACTAGGCCATGACTGCCCCTATGTTGACAATGGTAAACAAATATTTTAACATGAACATTTGTGTAAATTCATATTTACTATTTGGAATAAAAGCTATACATAGGCAAGGTAAAATCACTTAATTGCTAATAAAATACAACTGAAGATCAGTGGGAAAAAATAATAAAGAATGAGTGTGTGGAATGTGCTGGAAACCGCCCTTGCAGCAGACTATGGCAGACGCAGACGAGACGTTCGGCACACGAACGAGTGATGTGGCAGACGCAGACGAGACGTTAGGCAGACGCAGACGTCACGTTCGGCACACGAACGAGTGATGTGGCAGACGCAGACGAGACGTTCGGCAGACGCAGACGTCACGTTCGGCAGACGCAGACGTCACGTTCATTGAGACGAGTGCATGTTGCAAAGTCATATTAAAGAGCCGATCGGAACGCCATAGTGTACTGCCGATCAGACTGAGTGACAGGATCTCACACACACACACACACACACGTCCTACCAGGAGACTTCAGTGTGTGTGTGTGTGTAAATGATAACAGGGATTAGAATAGAAATACGTATTAAAAGAGGGAATGTGAAGCCTCAGTTTTCCGTGTGTTTTCCGTGCTGGAGAAAGTGAGCGACAGACAGACTCAGACTTCGCCTTATGTTGTCAAACTGCCTCCTGTAACAGTGATTTGCATAATCCCCCAGGGGTTACCGG
>NC_139973.1:915000-932500 GCF_963993115.1 Abramis brama | reverse complement strand
TGTTCTCGAGCTCCAGAGTGTGTGTTCTCGAGCTCCAGAGTGTGTGTTCTCGAGCTCAAACACTGTTGTGTGAATGAACGGCCAGAACACATTAAAGTTTCTGTTTCCTGTGAGAGCGGTGTGTGTTAGCGGCCGCTAAGTTAATAACTAATGATCTTTACAACGGAAGTGAATCAATCAAAACTAACTTTATCTGGACTATAACTTTATTCTAGAGCTGCTGTAAAGCCTGATCTCTGTTACTGTAATCTCCTGTTCTCACTGTAAAGCTGCTGTGAGACTCTATATTGTTAAAGCGCTGTATAAATGAAGGAGACTCGACTTGAAGATGCAGCAGTAAATAGATAATAATCTTATCACTCTTAAGATCTGTTACTGGCGTTTGCGTAACAGTCGTTCCTTTAGTTCTGGTAACCCGCCAAACATGAGAATCTGGGTCATCACACACTCCTCACACACTCATCACACACTAATGGAGCTGTTGTTCGAGAAAGAAAGCAATGTCTGTTTTGTTCATGTTTTGTATGCGGTGAAGTAAATCTTTCACTGAGAGCAATATTTCAGAAAGAGTTTCTACAGTAAAACGAATAATTGAAGGTCAATAAAAGCCCTACCGTTCTCAGAAGAACTATTACAGTGATGAGGATTACAATAGAGGACGGCGATATCGCTTCAAACGTTTATTTCTACAGTACAGACGCTTTCAGAACAGCTTCACGGAAACACAGGGAAATCAATGATGCAAACTTCATCAACTAAAGACAAATTCAAATTCTGCTGCAAAGCGACTTGAAGAAAAAGACTCTCGTGATTTAGTTTTGTTCTCATCTGATTCTATTTAATCTAGTGTGAGTAGAGTCAGATTGATGAATATATGAAGTGTGTTATAAACCAGGTAAGGGTGAATGTCGGAGTTGGACTCACCCCTGGACTATGAAGTGTCTTACAATGTTGTATAAATGTCTTATAAAAAGTTGGACTCACCCCTGGATGTTTCTTTGCGTGCCGGTACATTGTTCTGAACATGTTGTCCTCGAGCTCCAGCGACAGTACACACAGTAAACACAGTAAACCAGTGTGTGTGTAAGCAGGTCGGTCAGTGCCGTGAGGGATTGATGTTACTGTGATCCAATTAATACTGTTAAACCTCTGAGAATGACAGCGTGTGTGTGTGTGTGTGTGTATCAGCTCTCAGTGTTTGCTGTTATTACAGTATTAGTGGACTGTATCTGATAACTCTTGTTTTGAAGCTCCTCAACGTAAGTAAGTAACTTTGCATGACTTATTCTGACCCGAAGAGTCTATTAATACTCTAGTGAGAGTTAGTCGAATGTCTAAAGTGGACCATCAAAATAAAGTGTTTGATTCATCAAATTAGTTGATAATTTTTTTTGGTTGTAACACAAAATCACTGACATGTTCAATCAAGACTGAACACTTCTGTGTTTAAAAGTCGGGGGTCGGTAAGATTTTTTTAATGTTTTTGAGAAAAAGTCTCGTATTGATCAAAAATACAGTAAAAATAGTGAAATATTATTATAATGTAAATCAGCTGTTTTCTATGTGAATATATAATAAAGTGTAATTTATTCCTGTGATCAAAGCTGAATTTTCAGCATCATTACTCCAGTCTTCAGTGTCACATGATCCTTCAGAAATCACTCTAATATGATGATTTGATGATCAAGAAACATTTATGATTATTATCAGTGTTGAAAACGGTTCATATTTTTGTGGAAACTGTGATGCATATTATTTTTCAGGATTCTTTAGTGAATAGAAACGGCATTTATTTAAAATAGAATCAGCTGATGTACAGTAAGTATGATAGTGTCATTGCAAGGTCTTCGGAACAGAAGGAACCAGCGTCTGGTGTCGTGTGTGTCGCTGCCAGCTGCCAGTCTGCCTTGACCTTTTACCTCTGACCTCTGACCTCGGGGAATAGTCACACAGAACGATTGGCAGTAAAAAGCTTTCAGTCGACTCATAACCCATAATCTGATGTCAACACACTGAAAGCTGCTATTTAAATCATTCCTTTAGAAGACTGTGTGTGTTCTTGTGATGTCATCAGACTGTCAGCGTTGTTGATGTCATTGTGCATTAGAGTCACGTGACATTTAGGGTTCCGGTGACTGACGTGTGTGTGTGTGTGTGTGTGTGTGTGTGTGTGTGTGTGTGTGTGTGTGTGTGACTGTCCACAGACTGCCATAGAGATGAATGTAAAGTGTCGATGTAAACTCTTCCTTTAACGCATCGCTGTAGTTTTACCTCTTTTATGGAAGCGAAGAAAGGAACACTTTTAAGGAATCCTCTTGTTTATCGAGCGGCAAGTTTCCATTGTTGAAATGGAGGCGCTGCGACGTCAAAGACTTGAAGAAATTACTTTTTTGATAAATGTATCGATGTTTACACAGACTCAAGAATGACAGGTTTGTGCGTGTTTGAGTGTGTGCGAGAGAGAGAGTGTGTGTGTGTGTGTGTGTGTGTTAGGGAGAGCATTTACCTGCTGCTTATTCTCCATGCAGAAATATGACACGTTAAAATAGTAACGTATTAAAGCAATGTAAAGACAGACTAATAGATTAATAGAAAAATATTCGTAGCAAAATATTTTTGCAATTGTATTCTAAATATTGGTAAAATTGATGACTTGTAAATAATCTTACATGTCTCACTGTAGTGCTGTGGTGGAGCCGTTGCTTCTACATCTGCACTTAACTAGCCTCCTGAGACCCGAGAGTTTGCCTGGTGTGCATTTTATAATTGTTCTTGCTATTTGGGATAAGTAGGACCTAATAAGTATAATAACTAAAATTTGTTTTTGTACAGGAAGTAGTTTTTGCAGAAAATGATGTCCTCATGTGAGGACAGTGGGTCTATGATTTACCATATGTTGTCCTCATGTGAGGACATAGTACTAGCAATCAAAAAACAAACTTAAATGGTTGTAATTCAAGAATGCTTTGGAATATAGACATATGGTTGGTCTTGTTTTTAAGAAGACATTTGCCAGATTATTGTAGAAGTGAAATAAATTATGAAAGTGAAACAGAAAAAAAGTTATATAAGTTTGAGTTTATGAAAATATAGAATGTAAAAATATAATTATTTATATTTTATATAAAATATATATATTATAAAATATATTTTACTCTAAAACTGCTAGAAAATTAAAGCCAAAAATCTAAACGAGTTGTGTTCCAAATTTTAGGTTGATATCTCAAAAAATGAGCTTTAAGTAAGATTTTATTTGGGCGCAGTACCAAACTTTTTCACTAGATGGACAGCCAGCTTCCTTACTGACCATATAAGGGCGTCTCCATTTTCATATATGTTTTGAGTGATCTGAACCATGTCTTTCCATAATTTCATACAATTTATTAAGTATACATCCTATTCAGAAATAGTATGGGTGTTTTGGCAGTATTTGATTTGATTTCAACCTCTAATAAACATATTAAGAGCACATATGTGCGTTATAGCTCGCTGCCGCATCACAAATCGAGAATCCATAATATTTTTCTTTATATTCTAAACATTTTCAGACCTTTTTTTCTCATAACACTTAATTAGTGTTATCTTTTGAACTCTTGGCATGAAAACAAACAGGTTTCTACCAATCTTTCATGATTTTTCATGTTTATTTCTGTTTCAAAATAAAGGCCTAAACACGCCTAATGAATATGAAATATTCTTGTTGCAAATTGATAAATTACCGCTCTTCTGTAATTTATTTTAAAAAACAGCCACCAAATATGAAAACTAGAGATTGTAAGCTTTCAAATTATATATAGTTTGTCAATATTACGTTATGTACAGTATTGTACATAAATACATTTGTTTCATTCATATAATTTGAATAGATTTTTTACCTGGGTCATTTTTCTTTCGGGAACTGGTGTAGAAGTGTTAGGGTTAGGGTTAGGGTCATTTTCTTCTCACTGACATTGGTGTAATGTTGTGATATCACCACAAGATGGTGTGGGCAGTGTCCCTAAATGTGGCCAACATGTCTAAGATTTACAAATTTGACTATCATTGTGTCAAGAGACAAAAATGTAATGTCCTCATATGAGGACGCAGGGTCTCAGGAGGCTAGAGGAACATCAGTCATCAGAAACATGCCTGCTAAATCATGCTAAAACAAGTTAGAAACCTGATAAAACAATGTGTTAAAGTGTGCTTGCAAACTTGCTAGAACATGTTAACAACATTTTATCGACTTTGTTATTTCAGACTTTAAGGCGAAACTTTGAAACTTTTGGGAACGTTACTTTAGAATGTTCTCTGATCGTTACTTTTGAATGTTCTCTGAACGTTACTTTTGAATGTTCTCTGATCGTTACTTTTGAATGTTCTCTGAACGTTACTTTAGAATGTTCTCTGATCATTACTTTAGAATGTTCTCTGAATGTTACTTTTGAATGTTCTCTGAACGTTACTTTTCAATGTTCTCTGAACGTTACTTTTGAATGTTCTCTGAACGTTACTTTTCAATGTTCTTTGATCGTTACTTTTGAATGTTTTCTGAACGTTACTTTTGAATGTTCTCTGATCGTTACTTTTGAATGTTCTCTGAACGTTACTTTTGAATGTTCTCTGATCGTTACTTTTGAATGTTCTCTGAACGTTACTTTTCAATGTTCTCTGATCTCTACTTTTGAATGTTCTCTGATCGTTACTTTTCAATGTTCTCTGATCTCTACTTTTGAATGTTCTCTGATCGTTACTTTTCAATGTTCTCTGAACGTTACTTTTCAATGTTCTCTGATCGTTACTTTTCAATGTTCTCTGATCGTTACTTTTGAATGTTCTCTGATCGTTACTTTTGAATGTTCTCTGATCGTTACTTTTGAATGTTCTCTGAACGTTACTTTTGAATGTTTTCTGAACGTTACTTTTGAATGTTCTCTGATCGTTACTTTTGAATGTTCTCTGAACGTTACTTTTCAATGTTCTCTGAACGTTACTTTTGAATGTTTTCTGATCGTTACTTTTGAATGTTTTCTGAACGTTACTTTTCAATGTTCTCTGAACGTTACTTTTCAATGTTCTCTGAACGTTACTTTTCAATGTTCTCTGATCGTTACTTTTCAATGTTCTCTGAACGTTACTTTTCAATGTTCTCTGATCGTTTCGAAAGTAGTTACATTTAAAAAACGTTTGACGAACATGCAACTGAAACATTTCAGGAAAATAACACTCCATGAACGATGTATAAATAATGTTTTTGTGCTAAGGTTTTGAGAACATTATTAAAGTCCAGATAACTTTGAATGAACGTTACTGTGTTACTGAAAGAACATTTGATCATTACTTTGAGAAAACCTTGCCAGAACGTTCCACCTCCTCTACAAAGACCCAAAATAATGTATTTATAACAGAAATCCATTGGTAATTTCTGTTCTGTAACTTCAACAGTGTGAAATCGTTCCATCAGGTGTCACATGACCTCAGAGACGCATCACATGACCTCACACATCACCTCATCAATGCTCAAGTGTGTTAGCATTACACTTCACACAATGTGGCAATAAATGTTTGAACAGGTGAGTAATACACGGAGGTGTGTGTGTGTGAGACGTGTAAGGTAAGCAAGAGAAAAGGAGCTGTGAAAGTTTGTCCAGCGTGAGTCAGAATGTGTTTCTCATCACAAGCTGATGCTTTCACAGGAACACCACATCTGATCTCATTTGCATAAAAACATGTTTTTCTTAAGAATGAAATTGTTAATGAATTATTTGAAATGCAGGAGACAGACGGAGAGGCAGCGGACGGCTGATGTACAGCTGTGAAGAACTGAAGCATCTGTGACTCTGAGACTGAAGATTCAACAGTTCTGTGAGTTTCACACTGAAGTCGCATTCATGAGTGACACTGGATTCACTCAAACACACATATATGTATATGTATTATATGTGTATATATATGTATTTATAAATGCTGTAGAAGTATTTTTCATTGTTAGTTCATGTTAACAAACAAAAGCTTACTGTATAGTTGTGAATTTGAACTGAATTTGTAGAATTGTAATTTGAATTTAAGGAAGTAAAACTCAAATGGAATAAAATACAAGAAAATTCATATAATATGATCAAATAAAATAAAAAAAACAAACTCTTTGACAGGCATCATCAACACACTGCAAAACTCAACAACAAAAAACTAAATTGTATATATTTAATTTTTTCAGAAAAAAATCCAATATGATACACAATATTTAATGCTGAAAGATATGCAGTAAATCAAATAATATCCCATGTAACGTTGACCTGTTCTCCACTAGATGAATCATCTCTTGAATCTGCTTGGTGAGTGTCTTCATGATCCTGCAGATCTCTCTCTCACTCGTGTCATAAACCTGAGCCAATGTCTTTCAGAAAAACCCTTTTAAATGGATGATGGCAAAAAGCCTGAGCGCCGCGAGTCCGCTAAAGTGACGGGACGCCGTTGCTAATTCAGTTTTTAGAACAATGCATCCCGTTCCCATCACACTCCAAAAGAGGAAAGCAGGAGAAATCAGCCCTCGGAGTAATACGATGAATAATGTGCATATTAGAGGATGTTATTGCTGCTTTTTACTGTCCACCGGAATAATGAATTTATCACTTTATGGCAAAATCCATAATGGAATTACATGAAGGTGTTGTGCGGAGAAGTCATTACAAACTGAATTATTTCTCTCTCTCTCTCTCTCTCTCTCTCTCTCTCTCTCTCTCTCTCTCTCTCTCTCTCTCTCTCTCTCTCTCCTCTCTCTCCCTCTCTCTCTCCCTCTCTCTCTCTCTCTCTCTCTCTCTCTCTGTCTCTCTCTCCCTCTCTCTCCCTCTCTCTCTCCCTCTCTCTCTCTCTCTCTCTCTCTCTCTCTGTCTCTCTCTCTCTCTCTCTCTCTCTCTCCCCCTCTCTCTCCCTCTCTCTCTGAGTGATGTTGTGTTTGTTGGTTCAGTCGTGACGGGTCTCACTGACGCCTTCAGGGAACATCACACAGGTATATGCTTGCTCGTCTCTTTCTCTTTCTCTCTCTTTTCTTTTCTTCGCTGTATTTTCATGCAGCTCTTCTGTTTTAATCAGACGGCCAGCTCATGTTCATCTCGGCACATGCAGGGAAACACAGAGAAATGCAACAATAAACAACAAAAATACAGCTAATTCCCGTAATATCATACTCTTCATAACTGATCATATCATTTCTTAATAGGATAGTTCACCCAAAAATGAAAATTAGCTAGAAGTTCATCTGTCCATCATAAAGGAACTCCACAGGCTCCGGGGGTTAATAAAGGCCTTCTGAAGTGAAGCGATGCATTTGTGTAAGAAAAATATCCATAGTAAATTACACAAGTAAAATAATTAGCTTCCGGCCAAACGAACATATGGATTCAACTTATGCAAGTAATTCTCTCTCTCTCTCTCTCTCTCTCTCTCTCTCTCTCTCTCTCTCTCTCTCTCTCTCTCTCTCTCTCTCTCTCCCAAACTCTACTGTCCTGTAAAATATAGGCAAAAATATAGAGTAATATCAAAAAGAAAGGACACTATTGAATTCCTGAACATGCAAAAATGGCAAAAATAAATTATATATATGTGTTTAAATCTAAATTCAGATATGTATATAATTTTTTGAGAGCCTGATTACAAAATCAAGTAGCCTAGTTTGAATCAATTGTGTCTCAGCTGAAGGAAATAATCCATTATTTATTGGCTTTAAAATATCGGCCGATACTGATATGGTGGCAGATATATTGTGCATCCCTAATAAAAAATAAATATATATATATATAAATGAATATATAAATGAATATATAAAATCTATTGACATACTATTGACGTGTATGTGTGTGAAATAATCTTTTGTTTGTGTGCAGGTTATAGTAACATCGATTGGTGGATCATGGGCCGGTTCTGAAGGAGCTTCCGATCTTCTGGTTAATTCTCGACACCGTTTCAGTGGAAAACAGGCCAAGATCATCTTCATCTTCATCATCATCTTCATCTTCATCATCATCTCTGCTTCTGTTCTGCTCATCTGAGGTTTTGAGATCATCTTCACAGCATTTTCATCTTCTCCACCGATTAATCCCGTTTCTGTGGGTCGGAGGATCTTCTGCGACAGGAAGATGCTTTAATCACGGCCGGAGGATCTCTCGAGCAGTTCGCAGGGAATCTCCCCCAAGGAGCAAGGCCGGAGGATCTCAGAGAAACTCCATGGAGAATCCCACCAGCTAACACGAATACAACATTTTTTAATAGAATAGGGAGGTATGGCAATAAATTATATGAATTTGATTGGTTCTTCATATGCAAACCCTTCTGTTACACTAGGTAAAGCAAACTTTGTATCAATGATTACTTCATTGTTAATCACAAGGTGCAAATTTAGTCTTCTGTCTAGTTTTAGTTCCCAAATGTGTTATTTTTACACTCACACAACCAAAGTCAAAGGGGTATGGCAACACAACATACAACATCCAAAAACACAGAACGTTTTAGTACATTGTGTTATAAAGTGTTATCATGTTAGGCCTGAAAAAGGAAGTAAGGTTAGATGTTGGAGACATGGTTAGTTTGATATACTATTTTATCTATTAAAAATCCCCCACAATCCTCTTTAATGGGATTCCCAGGCAAATCGCAATGATCCGCCACTCCGTATTCTTCATTGCAAAATCGATTCCCAGCACCTTCTCTCAGGAGTAGAAGATCTGCGTGTGGCTGCAGTGTCCAGGCCGCGGGTTTATTATGTGCTGAAGTTAATATTATTGATATTGCGCTCCTTTAGAGAGGAAAGATCCGCGATCCGTGACGGATGTCTTTCATTCCAGCTCAATATCTTCCATCAGACCTTCCCTCATCTGGTGTCTTCTGTCTTCTTCTTCTGAGATTATCTCGTTTATTCTCGTCTCGATGAACTCTCACGGTCTGAGACTGCTGGTGTGTGTGTGTGTGTGTGTGTGTGTGTGTGTGTGTGTGAGGGTCATCTGTGTGTGTCTGGTTAGCAGGCTGAAGTGGTAAAGCTCACGCTCACATTACTCTTCATTTGCGGCGAGTCGAAGTACAGCGCTCTCGCGTCTCTCACGACAAACTGAAATTTATTGAGCTGCCCGACTCGTGCTAATTGAAAGAAATTGTGTGTCTGTTTGCGTTGCGGAGTGTTTGAGGAGTGTGTGAGGTGGCAGTTACAGTGTGAAGAGGAGTGTGAGCGCCACCTACAGACCACAGGAGAAACTAAACCAGGTGATCAGGAACATCACATTAACTATTTACATTAACTACTATCAGAAACCATTTACAAACAAAACTAATACAAATAAAAGGTAAAACAACGATGTTGGAGTTTTTCGTGTTTTTGAAGTTTTCACTATATTTACACACTAATGTTAAAATGAGTGTTTGTTGTAAAGTGATGTTTCTTCTCTCTCTGTTGTGAGTGTATTGACTGATGACCGTCCTGATGTCGGTGTGTGTTCGTCTGCCTGGGGAAGCGTCGGTGAGGTAAAGTCAGATACACACACACACACACACACACCTTGAGCTGTCAGAAAACACTGACACGACTTTATTCTTTATTCCTCTTTATTCAGCGCTGGAACAGCTCGTACCTGCAATAACTCATTCAACATTCAGTCAAATCTGCAGAGGAAGAGAGAGAAAAATAAATATCTCGTCCTGCGAGAGTGGCACATTTAAAATTGTGTGTGTGTGTGTGTGTGAGAGTGAGTGTGAGTTTCTGTTTGTGTGTGAGTGTGAGAGAGTGAGTGAGTGAGTTTCTGTTTGTCTGTGTGTGAGTGTGAGAGAGTGAGTGTGAGAGAGTGAGTGAGTGAGTTTCTGTTTGTTTGTGTGTGTGTGTGAGTGTGAGAGAGTGAGTGTGAGAGAGTGAGTGAGTGAGTTTCTGTTTGTCTGTGTGTGTGTGTGAGTGTGACAGAGTGAGTGTGAGAGAGTGAGTGAGTGAGTTTCTGTTTGTTTGTGTGTGTGTGTGTGTGTGTGTGTGAGTGTGAGAGAGTGAGTGAGTGAGTTTCTGTTTGTGTGTGTGTGAGAGAGTGAGTTTCTGTGTGTGTGTGTGTGTGTGTGTGAGTGTGAGAGAGTGAGTGAGTTTTTGTTTATATGTGAGTGTGAGAGTGAGTGAGTGAGTTTCTGTTTGTGTGTGTGTGTGTGTGTGTGTGTGTGAGTGTGAGAGAGTGAGTGAGTGAGTTTTTGTTTGTGTGTGTGTGAGTGAGTGAATTTCTGTTTGTGTGTGTGAGAGAGTGAGTGAGTGAGTTTCTGTTTGTGTGTGTGTGTGTGTGTGTGTGTGTGTGTGTGCATGCATGTGTGTGAGAGAGTAAGTTTCTGTTTGTTTGTGTGTGTGTGTGAGTGAGTGTGTGTGTCTCTCTCTGTCTGTCTGTGACTATATATATATGTACCCACAAACAAACATGTACCCATATATACATGCATAAAAACACACACATATATATATTATATATATGTGTGTGTATGTGTGTATATATATATATGTATAAATGTGTATGTATGTATATGTCTAGACTCTATATGTAAGGATTCAAAAAAAGTTTAACACTTTATTTCACAGTGTCCTCACTATAACTATAGTAATATCTGTAAATTATGCATAATTTCTCTGTAACACAGACACCTTAAAAAGTGTAACCAAGTATTTTTCAAAAGAAGTTTTATTTAACTAGTGTATTTGAAGTTTGCATCATTAATGTCTGATATGTTCATGTTTTGTTTCTTTTACTATGAATCTGCTCTGAAATGTTCTGTACTGTATAAAGCCTGTAGAAATTGAAATGACCTTTGAACTCATGCATAGAGTGCAATAAAGAAAGATCAATATTGTAAATAAATATACTTTGAAGATGAGCATAATTTAGCTCGAGTCATTAAATCAGTATTAACTGTGATGTATAATGTTCTTTTATATAATAAATATGCTAAACTGATATCATCCTTCAGGAATTAATATCAGTGTCTTTCTATATTCCATTTTATTATATTCCATGAGTTTTCCAGCTCTAGAAATCACACTTGTAAAGTAAGGATTCCTCTTGATGAAATGAGCTCTGCGAGTGTGAGATGTCCTCACGCTGACACACTGACCGCTCGCTGCATCCGACACCGGTTTGTTGTTTTCCTGTCGTAGGAAAACTCTCCAAAACTCGCTCATATTGTCATATTTCGTCCTGAGAGTGTTTCCCATGAGCCTCCACTTCTGTGTGTTTTAGAAAAGCTCTTTCTGACAGCGGCCGATCACTGTCACCAATTTGTACATCGCCATGAGGGCCATGGAGGGGACACACACACACAAATACACACACACACACTCGACCCACCACTACAGGATAATGAGCCTCACAGGACCAGTCTGTACACACACACACACACACTCACTCTCTCCCTCTCTCACACTTGCACACACACACACACACACACTCAAACACACACTAACACACACACAGACTCACTCTCTCCCTCTCTCACACACTCAAACACACTCTCTCTCTCTCTCTCACACACACACACACACACACACACACTCTCTCCCTCTTTCACACTCAAACACACTCGCGCACACACACACACACACTCAAACACACACTAACACACACACACACACACACACTCAAATACACATATATACACACACTCAAACACATATATACACACACTCAAACACACATATACACACACTCAAACACACATACACACACACACACACACACACACACACACACATTCACACACACTCACACTCAAACACACATATATACACACACTCAAACACACATATATACACACACACACTAACACTCACACACACACACACACACACACACACACTCACACACAGAGGTGGACAGTAATGAAGTACTGTACGTGAGTACACTGTTTGATTACTGTACTTGAGTATATTTTACTCCACTACATGTCTGTCTTTTTACTTTTGATACTTAAATGCTTTTAAAAACGAATACTTCTGTACTTTTACTTCAGTAAAAATCGGTCTTTACAACTTTTACTTGTAACACAGTAATATTTGACACAATAATGGAATTTACATTTATGCATTTGGAAGACGCTTTTATCCAAAGTGACTTACATTGTATTAAAGGTGCAGATTCAATCAGTTCATGCATTCACTGGGAATCAAACTTATATATATATATATATGTGTGTATTTTTGTATGTATGTGTATGTGTGTGTATATATATGTATGTGCATATATATATATATATGTATGTGTGTTTGTGTATTTGTGTATATATGTGTGTGTATTTGTGTATATGTATGTATTTCTGTATGTGTGTGTATATATATATATATGTTTGTGTGTATTTCTGTATGTGTGTGTATATGTGTGTATTTTTGTATGTGTATGTGTGTATTTTTGTATGTATGTCTATGTGTGTATATATATATATGTATGTGTGTGTGTGTGTGTGTGTGTGTATTTGTGTATATGTATGTATTTCTGTATGTGTGTGTGTGTGTATATGTATGTGTGTAGATCAGATGCCTCACAGTCTTTTGCATTTTATTTGAATCCATTTGTATGTAAGGATTCAAATAAAATGTTTAACACTTTATTTCGCAGTGTCCTCACTATAACTATAGTAATATCTTTAAATTATGCATAATTTCACTGTAACACAGACACCTTAAAAAGTGTAACCAAGTTTTAGCATTTTCATGGATTTTACTTCTTTTGAAACTGAATTGAGTTTGCATCATTAATGTCTGATATGTTCATGTTTTGTTTCTTTTACTGTGAATCTGCTCTGAAATGTTCTGTACTGTATAAAGCCTGTAGAAATTGAAATGACCTTTGAACTCATGCATAGAGTGCAATAAAGAAAGATCAATATACTTTGAAGATGAGCATAATTTAGCTCGAGTCATTAAATCAGTATTAACTGTGATGTATAATGTTCTTTTATATAATAAATATGCTAAACTGATATCATCCTTCAGGAATTAATATCAGAGTGTCTTTCTATGATAAACACATTCATTTTTGATTCTCCGCACAGAGGAATATAGTATTCAGAAACTCTGATTGTTGTGATCAAACACTGACACCTGCTGATGACTGACGGAACTACACACACACACACACACACACACACACCGATGAAGCTCGTGTATTAAACTCTTCATCACAACAATCCTGTTTCTGGTAAAAAACATTTCGATCTTTTATTTATTTTGTGCCTGACGGGTTTTGATTGTTACAGCTGTGTGTTTCAAACCAGCAGTTTCACCGAAAAACGTCACATTTTTGTGTGAACTTTGCGATACATTGGTATATTTTGTCTTGCACAGTATCAAACATCAGTTTTTATGATATTGCTGATATAATGAGCACAAACAGACTTAATGTTGTGTTTTATGACTGTAGTTTACTTTTGTGCAATGTGTGTAAATACATAAATACAGATACCCCAGCAACACATTCACAATTCTTTTTTATTGTCCTTTATTTTCAAAGAACATCTCAAGGAAGGTCATAATGCACACATTTATGAATTTTATGATGACGTGATTTGTGTAAATTCAAAGTACTTTTAGCAAGTAAACATGATGGGAGAATATTCAGATTTTTTTTTGAGTTGTCTAATCTTGTAAGGATGAGATTGCATGTTTTGAGTAAATAATAATTACCTAAAAAATGCTATGTGAGTTTTTGAAAAATAAAAGTGCTTAAAAATAACTATGATGATCTCACATCCCACCTCAAATCTTGCAAAACATTTTGCACAATTTTTGTCCTGTGTTTTAATGTGAGTGCAGCGCCATCTACAGTATCAGACTGAGACGACAGCACATTACATCAGAATCATCACATTATGCAGCATATTTTAATTTTGATGGTTCAGATATGATGACGAGGATCAGAAGAGTCATAAATAAAGGTCAAATAATCATATATGATCAAAAAGCATTTATGTAAAAATCACAATCTGGCTAGTCATTATTGGTCAAATATTTTATTTTATAATTATATGTAGTCAAATATAACATTGTCTGTGCAATATTACACAATCAGATTTTCAATATAATTAACAGTCACACAAAAATGTCCTGAAAATCCATAGTTAGCATTAGTGCGAATTAAATTAATTCAACTGTCTTACAAAAAGACAAACCAATCCTTCATCAACAGTTCAATCTACACTTACAAAAGTCACAGTTGATATAATCTCGACCTCATTCAAGGGTTAAAACTAAAGAACATTCATGAAAGAACAAACGAGGCACTCAGAGTTCATCAAGATTCACTGCAGAACATCACGATCTTCCTCGGTTCCAGTCGTTTTACTGAGGAAGATCATCATGTTCCGAGTCGTTCATGTGAATGCACACGCAGCAGAACCTGACGTTACCATCATCCGTCCACAAGAGGTACTGTACGCTTAATAAATGCACGGATGCATTATGTGTTAGATCTCCCAGTTACTGTAGTGAGTTCAGTATCAGTGAAGTGCTCTGAGAAGGCATCTAGAGAAGCTTATGAAGGGTTGAGTGTGTATCTGAGGCTCACGGGCCGGATGTTCTGGGCTTGAAGAGTCCCGTCTTCCTGAGGTGTCTCACGATGAACGGCACACACACCAGTGTGACGCTGATGCGCAGCGGGGCGAAGAGCTTGTGTACGGCGTACGCCAGAACGAACGTGCTCGTGCCGGCGGCCATCTTAGACTGAACCACCGACTCACTGAAGCCCAGCTTACACAGCAGAGACGCCACGTCCAGCCCGCTGAGAACACACACACACACACACAACATGACATAACGCCAGTCATATATCACTTTCTTACAGCGGGATTCAATACTTAGATCACTGTGTGAAGAGTTTTGAGAAAGTGATTTGAGGATGTGTAGATGTGGGATAAATGCATTTAATAACGACATCTTTCAACTTATATCAATTCTTTTCACACTCGGACAAAAAACAACACAAAAATGTTAAGAATCTACAGGCCAATTTGCACATTTACAAAAAGAAATATGAATTCTAAAAAAAAGATACAAAAATACTCAAAAAAATACTAATACTGATACAAAATACTGATACAAAATACTCAAAAAAATACAATGATACAAAATACCCCAAACCCCTGATTTAAAATATACAAAAAATACTGATAAAAAAAAATACAAAAAAAATACTGACATAACAAAAAAATACCATAACAAAAAATACCAAAATACTACCAGAAATACTAATACAAAATACTAAAAAAAAATACTGATACAAATAAAAAATACTGACACAAAATAACACCACAGAATACTGATACAAAATGCTAGAAAACACACAAAAAAATACTGGATACAAAATACTAAAAAAATACTCCAAAAAATCTTTAAAAAAAAAATTATACAAAATAAAAAAAATATTGATACAAAAATAATAATAAAAACACCATAATATACTGATATAAAATACAACAAAAAAAAATGATATAAAAAAAAAATATTGATACACAATAACAAAAAAAAAATAATGATACAAAATACTAATACAAAATACTCCAAAAATATTGATAGAAAATAATAAAAGAACAATACAAAACACTAAAAAAATATATATACCAAAACATACTGATACAAAATACTCCAAAAAATATATACCAAACAATTATACAAAATACTGACACAATACAAAAAAAATCCTGATACAAAATACACAATACCACAAAAAAAACTATACAAAATAAAAAATATTGCTAAAAAATAAAATAAAAATAAATAATACCAATACAAAACACACAAAAAAATACAGATACAAAATTGAAAATTGAAAAATAAAATATTGATACAAAATACAAAAAATACTGATACAAAATACAAAAAACTGATACAAAATGAAAAATATTGATACAAAATAACAAAAAATTTGATGCCAAATACCAAAAAATACTGACACAAAATACTGAAAAATACTGACTCAATACAAAAAATACTGATACAAAATACAAAAAATACCAAAAAATACTGACACAAAATACTGAAAAATATTGATGCAATAAAAAAAATACTGATACAAAATACAAAAAAAACAAAAATACTGACACAAAATACTGAATACTGACAATACAAAAAATATTGGTACAAAATACTTTAAAAAAAAACAAAAAAATACTGACACAAAATACTGAAAAATACAAAATAATACCGATACAAAATATTAAAAAAATGTATCGGTACAAAAAAAATATTGATGCAAAATACAAAAAATACTGATACAAAAAAACTATAAAAAATGAAAAATATTGATACAAAATATCAAAACATACTGATTAAAAAAGTACTGACACAAAATAATGAAAAATACTGACATAATACAAAAAATACACAAAAACACTGACACAAATTACAAAAAAAATACTAATACAAAATACAAAGAAATACACCGAAAAATACTGATACAAAATACTAATACTGGTGGAAAATACTAAAAAGAAATACTGATACAAAATACAAAAAATACTGATACAAAAAAAAAATATTGATACAGAATACACCCAAAAAATACTGATACAAAAAACTAATACTGATACACAACGCAAAAATACTGATTCAAAATACAAAAAAAAAAAACATAGCAAAAAAATACAGGAAAAAATACTGATACAAAACACTAAAAAAATACCGATACAAAATACAAAAAAAATATGCCAAAAAACTGATACAAAACACTGAAAAAGATACACAAAAATACAGATGCAAAATACACAAAAATACTGATACAAAACACAAAGAAATATACTAAAAAAATATTGATACAAAATACTGACACAAAACACTGTATCAGTATTTTTGTGTATTTTGTATCTGTATTTTTTGGTATCTTGTTCAGAATTTTGTATCAGTATTAATTTTTTAATTCTGAAAAAGATACCAAAAAATACAGATACAAAATATACAAAAATACTGATACAAAATACTAACAAATAACCAAAAATACTGATACAAAACACCCAAAAATCTATTCATAAAACACTAATACAAATACTAAAAAAAAATACTGATACAAAATAAACATAATTAATATCTAGTAATAAAAGTGCTGATCAAGGTTAAATCTGGACAAACATTGCCAGAATCATTTAATATATCACATAAAGTCGTCAAATGTATTGGTATTGGAGTTTTTTTTCACAATACGCATTGTTTCAAAGCAGATTTACAGAAAATCATGATGATAATGTTTATAATATCTTCATGGCTTATAGATCTGCATTTAGCAGATTAGAGCTGGTACATTTTGAGACTATATAAACAATCAAGCAGTTGATGTATATATATATATATATATATATGTATGTATGTATGTATGTAGGCTATGTATATATATATATATATATATATATATATATCGCTTTACAGTATGTGACTGTACTGTGTATGAGAATAAAGGTGGACATACTTATATAACTATTAGCAATAAACAATTCTTCAAGTAACATTTTATAAAGCAAACTGTAGATGATTTACAGGTTT
>NC_139973.1:892500-910000 GCF_963993115.1 Abramis brama | reverse complement strand
TTCATATTTTTGTGGAAACTGTGATACATTCTATTTCTCAGGATTATTTGATGAATAGAAAGTTCAAAAGAACAGCGTTTATTTGAAATAGAATCTTTTGTAACATATTTTATTTCTTTGATGATGATAATCGCATGTAAAATGCATCTTTTAATCAACGAGTCTTAACACTCACTCATATATTCTGCTCTGTAAGCAAACCTCTAAAGTTAGGCAATATTGTAGCAGATTTAAACTCTTGCTGATCAGAGCACAGTCGTCATGCTTTCACAAGGAGACTGAAGTTATTAAAAGATTAACAGTCCTTCACAGTTTTAGATGCATTAATATCTGAAGTTCAGCATGAGCTGATGGAGTTATTCTCCGTTCATGATGGAGATATCAGTGTGACGAGAGCTCACACTCGCTGAAGTGGAGCGTCACGCTGGAGAGTTTGAGGCGTTTCTCCAACATCACCTTCTGCTCGGGTGGAGCTGTGGAGATTATTACACCATCCGGACACACACACACACACACACACACACACACACTGCTGCTTTATGAGATAAAGAGGGGGTTTAATAAAGACCAGTTAGTGTCTGATGCTGAAACACACAGAGAAACTTAAAGAGAGTGTGTGAGTATGAGTGAGAGAGTGTGTGTGTGTGTGTGTGTTAGTGAGTGTCACCGGTGTGTGTGTGGGAGTGTGTGTGTCACTGGTGTGTGTGGGAGTGAGAGAGTGCGTGTGTGAGTGTGTCACCAGTGTGTGTGTGTGTGTTAGTGAGTGTCACCGGTGTGTGTGTGGGTGAGAGAGTGCGTGTGTTAGTGAGTGTCACCGGTGTGTGTGTGGGAGTGTGTGTGTCATCCGGTGTGTGTGTGTGCGTGAGAGTGTGTGTGTGTGTGTGAGTGAGTGTCACCAGTGTGTGTGTGTGTGTGAGTGAGTGTCACCAGTGTGTGTGTGTGTGTGTGTGTGTTAGTGAGTGTCACCGGTGTGTGTGTGTGTGTGTTAGTGAGTGTCACCGGTGTGCGTGTTAGTGAGTATCACTGGTGTGTGTGTGTGTTAGTGAGTGTCACCAGTGTGTGTGTGTGAGTGTCACCGGTGTGTGTGTGTGTGTGTTAGTGAGTGTCACCGGTGTGTGTGTGTGTTAGTGAGTGTCACCGGTGTGTGTGTGTGTTAGTGAGTATCACCAGTGTGTGTGTGTGTTAGTGAGTGTCACCGGTGTGTGTGTGTGTTAGTGAGTGTCACCGGTGTGTGTGTGTGTGTGTTAGTGAGTGTCACCAGTGTGTGTGTGTGTGTGTGTGTGTGTGTGAGTGTCACCGGTGTGTGTGTGTGTGTGTTAGTGAGTGTCACCGGTGTGTGTGTGTGTTAGTGAGTATCACCAGTGTGTGTGTGTGTGTGTGTTACTGAGTGTCACCGGTGTGTGTGTGTGTTAGTGAGTGTCACCGGTGTGTGTGTGTGTGTGTTAGTGAGTGTCACCGGTGTGTGTGTGTGTTAGTGAGTGTCACCGGTGTGTGTGTGTGTGTCACCGGTGTTTGTGTGTGTGTGTGTGTTAGTAAGTGTCACCGGTGTGTGTGTGTGTTAGTGAGTGTCACCAGTGTGTGTGTGTGTGTGTGTGTGAGTGTCACCGGTGTTTGTGTGTGTGTGTTAGTGAGTGTCACCGGTGTGTGTGTGTGTTAGTGAGTGTCACCGGTGTGTGTGTGTGTGTGTGTGTGTCACCGGTGTTTGCGTGTGTGTGTGTTAGTGAGTGTCACCGGTGTGTGTGTGTGTTAGTGAGTGTCACCGGTGTGTGTGTGTTAGTGAGTGTCACCGGTGTGTGTGTGTGTGTGTGTGTTAGTGAGTGTCACCGGTGTGTGTGTGTGTGTTAGTGAGTGTCACCGGTGTGTGTGTGTTAGTGAGTGTCACCGGTGTGTGTGTGTGTGTGTGTGTGTTAGTGAGTGTCACCGGTGTGTGTGTGTGTTAGTGAGTGTCACCGGTGTGTGTGTGTTAGTGAGTGTCACCGGTGTGTGTGTGTGTGTGTGTTAGTGAGTGTCACCAGTGTGTGTGTGTGTGTTAGTGAGTGTCACCGGTGTGTGTGTGTTAGTGAGTGTCACCGGTGTGTGTGTGTGTGTGTGTGTGTGTGTGTGTGTTCTGCTGCTGTAGTTCGTCTGTAACCAGTGATTATTTGAGTGTTGTCTTTCTATCAGCTGAACCAGTGTCAGGTCATTCTCCTCTGACCTCTGACCTCACCCAGTCGATCAGCAGTTTCTGAAACACTCAGACCAGATCGTCTGACAACACACACACGTTCAAAGTCTCTTAAATCACTTTCTTCCTCATTCTGAACTTCAGCAGATCTTGATGATGTTTACATGCGTAAAGAGTTCCTGCCCTGTGATTGGCTGATCGTAAAGTCATTGAGTTCTTGCCCTGTGATTGGCTGATCGTAAAGTCTGTGAGTTCCTGCCCTGTGATTGGCTGATCGTAAAGTCTGTGAGTTCCTGCCCTGTGATTGGCTGATCGTAAAGTCATTGAGTTCCTGCCCTGTGATTGGCTGATCAGGTATTTGGGTAAACAAGCAGTTGAACAGGTTGAGCCGTTAAAGTGAGTAAGATATATAAACATCCATTACAATATTTATATCTTTTTCATTGTTTTATCTTAAGTCTATTTCATAATTTGCAACACTTTACAATAAGGTTCATTATTTAACATGAACAAACAATGAACAGCTGGATTTTTATTAACTAACATTAACAAAGATTAATAAACACTGTAATAAATGTTTTGCTTATTGTTAGTAAATACATTAATGTTAACTAATGAACCTTATTATAAAGTGTTACTTCATAATTTTCACAATGTTGTTGTGTTTGATCAGTGTTAATGTTTTCAGGACCACAGAAGATTGAAACACACACTAAATCAATATTTACAGTCAGCACATGTTCTGCTCTCTCTTCTTCATTGGTGGATTTCCTGCTGACTCACTGTGATGACTCAACCACTTCCCTAAACACACACACACACACACTGATGACAGAAGAACCAGAGGGGTTTAGAAACTGAACAAAATATACAATTTATTGCAAATATGTTAATACAGTGATCAGTGTATTCCAGTAATTATAAAATCAGTAGTTGTGATGCTCTTTCCCTTCTTCATCCTCATATTCCTCTATTTCAGTTTCATAATCGCACAATACTGTCGTGGCCCTTCATAAGCACAGCGTTCCTCTTTAACATCTCCATCATTTACTTTAAAGGAAACAAGGGTTATTTACATTCCTTCCCGCCTCTGACGCACGGGCGACGTGAAGTGGGCGGGGCTACAGGAGTGGCACTGGAACCTCATTGGCCGATTCTGCCGTCAATCATCCGGAAAACTTTGGCACCCAAAAGTGTCGTGAGAACGAACTGAGAACATGCCGGAACGGATCATTCGGAATAAATAATGACTCCCACCGCTCCGGACCCTTCATAGGGAGCATCATGTGCAGGATATGAAGGGTTAAATCAACACTTTTCTTCATATTTGACATCTAACGCTCACAAACACGTCTATATTTCACATTATTTTCATAGCAAATACGCAAAATCTCATGAAAACAATCTGATATATTTTGTTATTTGAATTGAAAGTGTTTGTGCATCATTGTGCCCTCAGTTTTCCTGCAGCGTTTGGGTTAAAAAGTCATTAAATAATGTCAAAATGCAGAATAAATTGTGCTGGACATCCAAAATAAATGCTTCTGTTTACATAATATATATATGTGTGTGTACTGTGTATAATTATTTTGTATATATAAATACACACATATGCATGTGTTATTTATATATAAAATATTTATATAAATTGTGTATAAATATATATACACATGCAAATATTTCTTAAATATATACATGCATATGTGTGTATTTATATATACAAAATAATTATACGCAGTACACACACATATATATATTATATAAACAGTTTTTTTTTTTAATGCAATTAATCGTTGCCTAGCACTATTATTTTTATAACAAATAAGCGAAATCTCATGAAAACAATCTGATATATTTTGTTATTTGAATTGAAAGTGTTTATAATGATTTTTACTGCAGCGTTTGGGGTTTAAAAGTCATTGAGATCATGTGATTTTAGTGTGAAATGTGAGTTGGACGTCAAATACTTCTTCTGGTCTTTATAACACTGTCATACAAAAATACTAAATACTGAACTCATCTCCGTCAGTCTCTTCATCTCTCTCTTCATCATACAATAAATAATCTTATAGAACAGTGGCTCTATGCACATATACAAATAAATACTGTACAGGAGAGCGGTGGTTTATTTCTGGAGGAATGAATGGCCTTTGTTGCTCCGAGTGGAGGCTGGAAGTGAAAACGAGAAGCGTAATCACACGTCTGACCTGGGAAGCCTGAATGAGATTTCAGAAGTTCCTGCGCAGGGGTCAAAAAGGGGTCAGAAAAGTCTGGGGATGAATCAGGCCTCCATCAGCCAATCAGACGCTTGGGATCCTGTGATTGGCAGGTGAGGGTTGAGGAGTAGGAGGGACTACAGGAGTGGCACTGGAACCTCATTGGCTGATTCTGCCATCAGTCTTCTGCAAGACTCATGATCAACTGGACAGACACCAAATTAACATGCCAGAACTGATCAGAAATAAATAATTACCCATGATCCCTCACTGCTCCGGACCCTTCATAGGGAGCATCATGTGCAGGATCATGTTCACATCTGTGTTTTACAGAAACGCCTCTCAGAATGAGAACTAAATCGGAAAATCTGCAGGGCAAAAGTCTGGGGATGAATCAGGCCTCCATCGGTCAATCAGACGCAAGGGATCCTGTGATTGGCAGGTGAGTGTTGAGGAGTGGGAGGGGCTACAAGAGTGGCACTGGAACCTCATTGGCCGTTTCTGCCGTCAGTCTCATGATCGAGCTGGACAGACACCAAATTAACATGCCAGAACTGATGATATGAAATAAATAATTACCCATAAACCCTCCCACCGTGATCCATCATGTGCAGGATCACGTTCACCTCTGTGTTTTACAGGAACGCCTCTCAGAATGAGAACTAAATCGGAAAACCTGCACAGCAAAAGTCTGGGGATGAATCAGGCCTCCATCGGCCAATCAGACGCTTGGGATCATGCGATTGGCCGGATCTACGAGACGCAGCAGCAGCCGTGACTCTTAGGATCCTCGTCTTCGATTGGCTGCTTGAATCTCAGGAGGGGCGGGTCTCCGCTGGCCGGCGTGAAGTAAACCGCGCTGCCATTGGACGAGACCTGTGGCATGCGCGGGTCCACGGGATTGGTGGATCCGTTGCCCATGTGACCGTTGAGGACTGGGTGTGGGAGGAGTTTAGCGGCTGAGCGCTGCTTTTTGAGTTCGGACAGCGTTTGCGCGCGCTCTTTAGGCTTGGACTCCTCAGTGGAGGTTGTGGTGTCGTGGGGGTCAGGGGTCACAGGGTCACCGTTAGAAGCGGGCGGCGCTGGAGCGGAAACGCAACCGTTCTGTCGTCCGCCGTCCTTCAGGATCCCTGGAGTGCGCGAGCCGTCATCAGCCTGCGGTACACACACAAGAAGACAAAGAGAGAGAGAGAGAGAGAGAGAGAGAGAGAGAGACAGAGAGAGAGAGAGACAGAGAGAGAGAGTAGAGAGAGAGAGCGAGAGGAGAGAGCGAGAGAGAGAGAGCGAGTGAGAGAGAGCGAGAGAGAGAGACAGAGAGAGAGAGAGGGAGAGAGCGAAAGAGAGAGAGACAGAGAGAGAGAGAGGGAGAGAGAGAGAGAGAGCGAGAGAGAGAGAGAGAGGGAGAGAGAGAGAGGGAGAGTGAGTGAGAGAGTGTCTTAAAGTGACGACAGCCTAATATTCCTGCTGTTGTCTGTGTCATTAATGTTAATAAAACAACAGCTTTAACAAATATGAAACTATATTTAATTTCTACAGTGAACATATAAGTGTTATTTTACATTTAGGCTTAATTATTAATTTCTGTACCCGAATACTGTTAGACTTTGTACATTTGTTATTTAGTGTCCACTTCTGCTTGTAATTTGTGTATTTGTTCTTATTTTATTACTGACTGTTCACTTGTTTTAAATAATGTGTGAACTTTAGGCTCAGTTAGGCTGATAACTAATAACCCCCCCCCATATATATACATTTTTTATTTATTTATTTTTTGCTGATCCGAAAAATGTTCCGATCCGTGGCTCAAAAAAACGTAAATGATCCGTACCGTGATTTTTGTGATTCGTTACTAGTATTTTAAGTCATTTTGAAGCCTGTTGTTCACTTGGATCTATTTTATTACCACAATTTTTTACCCGATTACTCGATTAATCAATGGAATAATGTGTAGAATCCTCGATTGCTAAGATAACCGCTAGCCCTGCACTGGACTCGACCGCGCGAGTGTGATCGCGGAGAGAAGCTCTGGACTGGACTCGACCGCGCGAGTGTGATCGCGGAGAGAAGCTCTGGACTGGACTCGACCGCGCGAGTGTGATCGCGGAGAGAAGCTCTGGACTGGACTCGACAGCGCGAGTGTGATCGCGGAGAGAAGCTCTGGACTGGACTCGACCGCGCGAGTGTGATCGCGGAGAGAAGCTCTGGACTGGACTGGACTCGAGCGCGTGAGTGTGATCGCGGAGAGAAGCTCTGGACTGGACTCGACCGCGCGAGTGTGATCGCGGAGAGAAGCTCTGGACTGGACTCGACAGCGCGAGTGTGATCGCGGAGAGAAGCTCTGGACTGGACTCGACAGCGCGAGTGTGATCGCGGAGAGAAGCTCTGGACTGGACTCGACCGCGCGAGTGTGATCGCGGAGAGAAGCTCTGGACTGGACTCGACCGCGCGAGTGTGATCGCGGAGAGAAGCTCTGGACTGGACTCGACCGCGCGAGTGTGATCGCGGAGAGAAGCTCTGGACTGGACTCGACCGCGCGAGTGTGATCGCGGAGAGAAGCTCTGGACTGGACTCGACCGCGCGGAGAGAAGCTCTGGACTGGACTCGACCGCGCGAGTGTGATCGCGGAGAGAAGCTCTGGACTGGACTCGACCGCGCGAGTGTGATCGCGGAGAGAAGCTCTGGACTGGACTCGACCGCGCGGAGAGAAGCTCTGGACTGGACTTGACCGCGCGGAGAGAAGCTCTGGACTGGACTGGACTCGACAGCGCGAGTGTGATCGCGGAGAGAAGCTCTGGACTGGACTCGACCGCGCGAGTGTGATCGCGGAGAGAAGCTCTGGACTGGACTCGACCGCGCGAGTGTGATCGCGGAGAGAAGCTCTGGACTGGACTCGACCGCGCGAGTGTGATCGCGGAGAGAAGCTCTGGACTGGACTGGACTCGAGCGCGTGAGTGTGATCGCGGAGAGAAGCTCTGGACTGGACTCGACCGTGCGAGTGTGATCGCGGAGAGAAGCTCTGGACTGGACTCGACAGCGCGAGTGTGATCGCGGAGAGAAGCTCTGCACTGGACTCGACCGCGCGAGTGTGATCGCGGAGAGAAGCTCTGGACTGGACTCGACCGTGCGAGTGTGATCGCGGAGAGAAGCTCTGGACTGGACTCGACCGTGCGAGTGTGATCGCGGAGAGAAGCTCTGGACTGGACTCGACAGCGCGAGTGTGATCGCGGAGAGAAGCTCTGGACTGGACTTGACCGCGCGGAGAGAAGCTCTGGACTGGACTCGACCGCGCGAGTGTGATCGCGGAGAGAAGCTCTGGACTGGACTCGACCGCGCGAGTGTGATCGCGGAGAGAAGCTCTGGACTGGACTCGACCGCGCGGAGAGAAGCTCTGGACTGGACTCGACCGCGCGAGTGTGATCGCGGAGAGAAGCTCTGGACTGGACTCGACCGCGCGGAGAGAAGCTCTGGACTGGACTCGACCGCGCGAGTGTGATCGCGGAGAGAAGCTCTGGACTGGACTCGACCGCGCGAGTGTGATCGCGGAGAGAAGCTCTGCTCTGGACTCGACCGCGCGAGTGTGATCGCGGAGAGAAGCTCTGCTCTGGACTCGACCGTGCGGAGAGAAGCTCTGGACTGGACTCGACCGCGCGAGTGTGATCGCGGAGAGAAGCTCTGGACTGGACTGGACTCGACCGCGTGAGTGTGATCGCGGAGAGAAGCTCTGGACTGGACTGGACTCGACCGCGCGAGTGTGATCGCGGAGAGAAGCTCTGGACTGGACTCGACCGTGCGAGTGTGATCGCGGAGAGAAGCTCTGGACTGGACTGGACTCGACCGCGCGAGTGTGATCGCGGAGAGAAGCTCTGGACTGGACTCGACCGTGCGAGTGTGATCGCGGAGAGAAGCTCTGGACTGGACTCGACCGTGCGAGTGTGATCGCGGAGAGAAGCTCTGGACTGGACTCGACAGCGCGAGTGTGATCGCGGAGAGAAGCTCTGGACTGGACTTGACCGCGCGGAGAGAAGCTCTGGACTGGACTCGACCGCGCGAGTGTGATCGCGGAGAGAAGCTCTGGACTGGACTCGACCGCGCGAGTGTGATCGCGGAGAGAAGCTCTGGACTGGACTCGACCGCGCGGAGAGAAGCTCTGGACTGGACTCGACCGCGCGAGTGTGATCGCGGAGAGAAGCTCTGGACTGGACTCGACCGCGCGGAGAGAAGCTCTGGACTGGACTCGACCGCGCGAGTGTGATCGCGGAGAGAAGCTCTGGACTGGACTCGACCGCGCGAGTGTGATCGCGGAGAGAAGCTCTGCTCTGGACTCGACCGCGCGAGTGTGATCGCGGAGAGAAGCTCTGCTCTGGACTCGACCGTGCGGAGAGAAGCTCTGGACTGGACTCGACCGCGCGAGTGTGATCGCGGAGAGAAGCTCTGGACTGGACTGGACTCGACCGCGTGAGTGTGATCGCGGAGAGAAGCTCTGCTCTGGACTCGACCGCGCGAGTGTGATCGCGGAGAGAAGCTCTGGACTGGACTCGACCGTGCGAGTGTGATCGCGGAGAGAAGCTCTGGACTGGACTCGACCGCGCGAGTGTGATCGCGGAGAGAAGCTCTGGACTGGACTCGACCGCGCGAGTGTGATAGCGGAGAGAAGCTCTGGACTGGACTCGACCGCGCGAGTGTGATCGCGGAGAGAAGCTCTGGACTGGACTCGACCGCGCGAGTGTGATCGCGGAGAGAAGCTCTGGACTGGACTCGACCGCGCGAGTGCGATCGCGGAGAGAAGCTCTGGACTGGACTCGACCGCGCGAGTGTGATCGCGGAGAGAAGCTCTGCTCTGGACTCGACCGCGCGAGTGTGATCGCGGAGAGAAGCTCTGCTCACCGAACGGCTGTTCTCCTGATCCGACTCGCGCTCTCGCTCCTCTTCCTCTCGTCCTCCTCTCCACACGATGGCTTCCGTCTGATACTCCTTCCGGCAGAGATTGTGTCTGTCCGACAGACTCGCCCTCCGGACCACTTTCCTACAAACACAGTCAAACACAAGATATTATAGGCAGAACGTGTCTCATATCTGATGACGTTTGCATCATTGATTCTGTATATTACTGTGAGGCTGTCAAATAAAAAATTTGAATTTTGAATATTCCTTGAATTTTTAAAAAAACTGCTCATTCGAAAGCAAAAACAGTGCATTTGAATTTTCGGTGTGTCAAGAGGCGTGAGACATGATGATGATGATGATGATGATGATGAGGATTGATGATGATGTCACTGACGCGGTGTGTTTTTGTTAGATTATCCATTGTACAGTTCATTTGAAAAATGGCGGGAAAAGGTTCTTCCTGCTGACGAAAACCCTCTCAGTTCATGCAACGACACACTTGACCAAACCTGCACATCGGTCAGAGCTGAGTGTGTGTGTGTGTGTGAAAGCGCTCAGCACTCGCTCAGATCAAGAGCGTCTGGTGTTTCTGATGAACGATATGTAGATGTAGAGAGTAGACGTGTGTGTTTCTGAATGTCAGTTTGCTGTTGTGTGTTTGTGTAGTTCATTACGCTGTGTGTTGAAGTGTGTTTTCTCAGGTTACTGATGCACAAACAGTTTTATGCACTATTATAACCTAATTTTCCTTGCATGCACATTTAGGACATTATATTTTATTTAAGAACAATTGTTTCAAAAGTTAATGCACTTCAAAAAGTGAATGTCATTTCATTTCAATAAAGGACGCGATGCTTGATTTGGTTTATATTTGCTTATTGTGCTCGCTTGCGCCCTCTTGTGGACACAGGAGACAATACTGTACTTTTCCACTAACATTAAATATTGCCTTTAGAATTTGAATATACAGTAGTCAACATTTGAAGTGGATCAAAACCTTTCATCAAAGTTATACATGAATTCTGAACAACACCCGTTCTTGTCTTAGGACAACTTTGATGAACTTTTTTGATCCACTTCAAATGTCGACTCAAATTTTGCTAATATTTAAGTAAGAAATTTCAGCTTTTCAGCCATTTTGACAGCCCTACTGTAAATCTGCAGGAATAAAGCTGGACTTGATCTGGTGTTGTGATTGAGTGAGGTGCAGTTCTGCGAGTGTCCAGCAGGGGTCAGCAAGTGTGCTTTATTTGTATCATATTGTACACTGACCTTGAGTTTGTAGAAAGGCGCTGTATAAAATAAACGTATTATTATTATTATTATTAGTATTACCCTCGGCTGCCGGCGCTGCTGGTTCGACGACACAGAGACGTCTTGTGCTTCAGCTGAGACTTCATGATGATGTCATGCTTGTGCTTCAACTCCAGCAAATGATTCCTGAACTCCTCATCCTCACACAGATCTGAGCACACACACACACACACACACAAACACACACAAACACACACGACTGATTTATTCATGAATTTGTCCTGTTAGAAAAGGATCATAGGATTTCAGAAATCTGAAATCGCTGGTGTTTCTGACGTCACAAACTACCTTGTAACCAATCAGATCAACGTGTGATCGTCAACCAGTGGATCTCTGAGTGAGTGAGTGGAGGCGGGGCTCATTTGCATATTCATAGAACCGCACATACTAAATGAGGCAAGGGTGTCGAGTTACATTCAAGATATTTTAAGGCATGAAGATTTTTTGACCTCGCGAACGTTAAAGGAACATTCCATTCTTGAAACGTTACATTTGAATGTTCTCTGAAAGTTCTGAAACAAGAAGCAACATTTAAAAACTGCAACATTTAAATTCTCTCTAAACAGACAGTCTGAGATGAGCGACACGCAAAACTTCAAAATATTATCCTTATACTGTAATCATTACGAGCACAAGATGTAATCGCTGCTTAACATGTTCATTATTTCTGATAAACTCAATATATGACGTTAACTAAACACACACCTGTAATGTACACTACCAGACAAACGTTTCGGATCGGTAAGATTTTTAATGTTTTTAAAAGAAGTCTCTTCTGCTCACCAAGGCTGCATTTATTTGATTAAAAATACAAAAAAATACAAAAAACAGTAATATTGTTAAATATTATGACAATTTAAAATAACGTCTATGTGAATATGTAATATATAAAGTGTAATTTATTCCTGTGATCAAAGCTGAATTTTCAGCATCATTACTCCAGTCTTCAGTGTCACATGATCCTTCAGAAATCATTCTAATATGATGATTTGATGCTCAAGAAACATTTATGATTATTATAATTTTTTGTTGAAAACAGTTCTATATAAAAATATTTCAGGATTCTTTGATGAATAGAAAGTTCAAAAGAACAGGGTTTATTTGGAATATAATCTTTTGTAACATTATAAATGTCTTAACTGTCATCCTCGATTAATAAAAGTATCGATTTCTTTTATTTATTCCCCCCCCCCCCCCCCCCCCCCCCAAAAAATTCTTACTGACCGCAAACTTTTGAACGATGTTTAATGTTATTATAAAAGCTTTATATTTCAGATAAATGCTGTTCTTTTGAACTTTCTGTTCATCAAAGAATCCAGATTTTTTTTTATATAGAACTGTTTTCAACAAAAAATAATAATAATCATAAATGTGTCTTGATCATCAAATCATCATATTAGAATGATTTCTGAAGGATCATGTGACACTGAAGACTGGAGTAATGATGCTGAAAATTCAGCTTATAATATATAATAATAATATTCGCCTTTGACATTGAAACAAATGTTTACTTTGAAACAATATTTATTGTGAAAAGCGCTATATAAATAAACTTGAACTGAATTGGTGTCGTCTTGTGACCTAAAACGGTTGCTATGACTACCGACTGTAATAAAAACGGCCTTAGAGGACAATATTAATTTTATGGCAACATAAACTGTCATAAACGAGCAGACGCTCAGGAGCCAGAAAACAAAAACATTGACTGAGAACGAATGAACCAGTAAAAGCTGAGAACGGAGGAAGACAGGGTAGATTAATAATGATAACACTGTAATATTTGTCCAGTTTGTATCAGTTTCTATATTGTAATAAACTATTTTTCTCAGTAGAAGCTTTAAAATCATTATGAAATCAAAATTGACTTGTTTTTAATGGAATATTGCAGTATTTATTCTACATTATCAATCTGTGCACATCATTATTGTTCACGTTAATGATTGTAAGATTGTTTTCCCGCATCTGATCTTCTTCCAGAAGCGTTTCACTCGGATACACTTCACTGTCAGGCCGACGTTAAACTAATCTACAATTATTACTCAAATCAATATGTGTGTGTATTTATTGATCTGGCGTAATGAGCGGCATCATGTTCCGTCAGAAGCTTTATCGTGGAAGTGTTTGTGGTTTCTGTATTATTATGTGATATTGAGGATCATCTCAGAGTTGTACCTATGGGCGTCTCCTCCATGTACGTCTTGGCGTTCAGATTGGCACCGTGAGAGACCAGCAGCTCGGCCACTTGGACCTAATTATGGAAATTAATATTCATCTTTCATACAGAACATTATGATGATGCCTAATGGCACATATAACATAAAACTACTGATTTCAGTTTATAGCTAGTTTATTTTTTAGACAAAAATTATAATTTCATAATAATATTTAAAACATGATCATTTCATAATCATATTTCAATAATTATAATTTCATAATCGTATAAAAACATATATAATTTCATAATCATATTTCAAAAATGATAATTTCATAATCATATTTCAAAAATGATAATTTCATAATATTTAAAACATTATCATTTCATAATCATCTTTAAAAAATGATAATTTCATAATAATATTTAAAACATTATCATTTCATAATCATCTTTAAAAAATGCTAATTATTAAAAAATATAAAATGTCATAATCATATTACAAAATGATAATTTCATAATCATCTTTAAAACATAATTTCATAATCATATTTCAAAAAGGATAATTCATCATGATATCCGTGAACCCTGACCTGTCCCCAGCACGCGGCGGCGTGTATCGGTGTCCATCCGTCAGAATCCCTCACGTCTGTTCTCGCTCCTCCTTCTAACAGCATCTCTGTGACCTGAGCGTAACCGTTCGCAGCCGCGATGTGTAGCTGAACACACACACACACACACACACACACACACACACACACACACACACGTTACTTAGCGATCTAAATGGGGACTCTCCATAGACGTAATGGTATTTATACTGTACAAACTGTATATTCTGTTCCCTTACTCTAAACCTGCCCATCACACACACACACACACACACACACACACACAGTCTCACACACACACACATACACACTTCACATAATTACACATACATCTTACTTTCTGTTTTATGTGTTTTGTATTGATGGTATCATCTAAAATATTTTATAAGTTTCCTCAAACTCGCAGACTCATCTTTAATATCTCTTGAAATCAGACTTCAGACTGTTTATGCAAACAGGAAGTGCTTCCGTCTCTCCTCAAATCATCAGATCAGCAGCTTTTGATGTTCATTCTAGTTTATCTCATGTGTTTCCTTCCACTCAGCATCGTCACACACACACACACACACAGCGAGCGAAAGGATGTTTTATGTGCTGCTGATTCAATGTTCCAGTAAAAGCGTCTGATGTCTGTCATTATCCTGCGCTGCTGAATGATGAACGGAGAGAATAAGAGCAGGAGTGTGTGTGAGAGAGAGAGTGTGTGTGTGTGTGTGTGAGAGAGAGAAAGTGTGTGTGTGTGTGTGTGTGTGAGAGAGAGAGAGTGTGTGTGTGTGTGTTTGAGAGTTTGTTCTAATGTTAAAATTTTTTACACTGTTTATTTAAATTTAAGTTATGTTATAATATTTTCTTCTATTATTTTGATGTTTTTATTATTATTCTATGTATTCCAAGCTTTGCTAAAATTGTATTATTTACAGTCATGCCAATAAAGCAAACTTTGAATTGAATGTATGTGTACATGTGTGTGTATTTGTGTGGCCTCTAGTGTGTGTGTGTGTGTGTGTGTGTGTGTACCAGCGTGGCCCCCTGGGAGTCGTGATGGTTGACGTCTGCTCCGTCCTGAAGGAGGTTCTGAATATCTGCCAGCATCCTCTTCTCCACCGATGCTCTCGTCTCGTTGATCATCTCCTGCGTGATGCCTGTCATGGACACAACCATTGGACAACACAGCTGTCAATCAAACAGAGTGGGAGGAGCTGATCTGACTGTCAATCAAACAGTGTGTGGGAGGGGCTGATCTGACTGTCAATCAAACAGTGTGTGGGAGGAGCTGATCTGACTGTCAATCAAACAGAGTGGGAGGAGCTGATCGGACTGTCAATCAAACAGTGTGTGGGAGGAGCTGATCTGACTGTCAATCAAACAGAGTGGGAGGAGCTGAACTCATTATAGACTGTGATTGGTGGAGGCTGTGAGACACTGACAATCCCACAAATCATCAAATACTGGGAAATAACGAATTCAAACATCACAATAAAACTCGCAGAACATTCAAACAACATCAAGATGAATTAATCTACATCTTTCTGTAAATTACATTCGCTCAGTTCCTCAGAACTAGATTAGATTGACTGCGTTTGGATGATGAATTATAATGATGTTGTTTCCAAAATCTAATCTTTCCAAATCTCATCTCGTCATGTAATGAGATCTGCATCTGGAATGTTAAACTATAAAACACACAGATCTGCACCTGGATTCTGATTCTTACAGGGTTCGTACAGACACTGTAAAATTAAATTCAAGGACTTTTCAAGCACTACAATCAGAGATCTCACTCATCAAACAATATCTTTTTTATCTTTCAAATTCTAAAAAAGGTAAATAGATAAATAAAAATAAACTAATAAAACAAAATGGTACAAATAAAGTGCAGCACATGCAATGGCTGTGTAACTTTAACCACTGAAAGGATACTATGACAAAGATATCGCTTTCCTTATTCAAACTGGTTTATTCTCATGAATATATGATTGACCTGAAGAATGAACGATGTATCATATACTTGGATATTTATGAGCAATATCACACTCATAATCATGTGAAATGGCTCTATATCTATATCAGACGGGTTGATTTTGTGTCAAAAGATTATTTTATCAATAAAATTAAACACTAATTTCACATATATTGTCTTTCAATAATTCAAGCGTTTTTTGAGTACCTCTTCATAAATATGTCGTTTTCAAGGGTTTTCCAGGACTTACAGTGAGGAAAATAAGTATTTGAACACCCTGCTATTTTGCAAGTTCTCCCACTTGGAAATCATGGAGGGGTCTGAAATTGTCATCGTAGGTGCATGTCCACTGTGAGAGACATAATCTAAAAAAAAAAATCCAGAAATCACAATGTATGATTTTTTAACTATTTATTTGTATGATACAGCTGCAAATAAGTATTTGAACACCTGTCTATCAGCTAGAATTCTGACCCTCAAAGACCTGTTAGTCTGCCTTTAAAATGTCCACCTCCACTCCATTTATTATCCTAAATTAGATGCACCTGTTTGAGGTCGTTAGCTGCATAAAGACACCTGTCCACCCCATACAATCAGTAAGAATCCAACTACTAACATGGCCAAGACCAAAGAGCTGTCCAAAGACACTAGAGACAAAATTGTACACCTCCACAAGGCTGGAAAGGGCTACGGGGAAATTGCCAAGCAGCTTGGTGAAAAAAGGTCCACTGTTGGAGCAATCATTAGAAAATGGAAGAAGCTAAACATGACTGTCAATCTCCCTCAGACTGGGGCTCCATGCAAGATCTCACCTCGTGGGGTCTCAATGATCCTAAGAAAGGTGAGAAATCAGCCCAGAACTACACGGGAGGAGCTGGTCAATGACCTGAAAAGAGCTGGGACCACCGTTTCCAAGGTTACTGTTGGTAATACACTAAGACGTCATGGTTTGAAATCATGCATGGCACGGAAGGTTCCCCTGCTTAAACCAGCACATGTCAAGGCCCGTCTTAAGTTTGCCAATGACCATTTGGATGATCCAGAGGAGTCATGGGAGAAAGTCATGTGGTCAGATGAGACCAAAATAGAACTTTTTGGTCATAATTCCACTAAACGTGTTTGGAGGAAGAAGAATGATGAGTACCATCCCAAGAACACCATCCCTACTGTGAAGCATGGGGGTGGTAGCATCATGCTTTGGGGGTGTTTTTCTGCACATGGGACAGGGCGACTGCACTGTATTAAGGAGAGGATGACCGGGGCCATGTATTGCGAGATTTTGGGGAACAACCTCCTTCCCTCAGTTAGAGCATTGAAGATGGGTCGAGGCTGGGTCTTCCAACATGACAATGACCCGAAGCACACAGCCAGGATAACCAAGGAGTGGCTCTGTAAGAAGCATATCAAGGTTCTGGCGTGGCCTAGCCAGTCTCCAGACCTAAACCCAATAGAGAATCTTTGGAGGGAGCTCAAACTCCGTGTTTCTCAGCGACAGCCCAGAAACCTGACTGATCTAGAGAAGATCTGTGTGGAGGAGTGGGCCAAAATCCCTCCTGCAGTGTGTGCAAACCTGGTGAAAAACTACAGGAAACGTTTGACCTCTGTAATTGCAAACAAAGGCTACTGTACCAAATATTAACATTGATTTTCTCAGGTGTTCAAATACTTATTTGCAGCTGTATCATTCAAATAAATAGTTAAAAAATCATACATTGTGATTTCTGGATTTTATTTTTTAGATTATGTCTCTCACAGTGGACATGTACCTACGATGACAATTTCAGACCCCTCCATGATTTCTAAGTGGGAGAACTTGCAAAATAGCAGGGTGTTCAAACACTTATTTTCCTCACTGTACATTTCAAAACGTAAAATTCAAGCACTTTAAGCACTCGTACGAACCCTGTTCTTACTGCTCATATGAATAACCCTGATGACGCAGTCCTGAAGTGTCAGTCGTCTCTCCCTGTGAAGGCCTTCTTCCCTCTCCCTCTGTACTGATAAACATTGTCAAAATAATTCCGGTTCGCTGGACACGCGGAAGCGACAAAAAATTCTGTATCATGAATTTTTAAGGCGAGTAATTTGGCGATGTCAATTTGTAAAGAAAGACACTCGCCTGCGCACATATATATCCAAACGCGCATATCTATAGACTAAACACGTGATACGCATGTGCGCCGTCAGCGTTCTTACAGG
>NC_139973.1:880000-882500 GCF_963993115.1 Abramis brama | reverse complement strand
TCTTCGCAGAGAAATGCTTCAATAGCTGCATGCCAAATTAATATTTAATGTGTTATTAAATAATAAGTAGAATATTCATTCTAGGACATAATTAAGCAGGCAGTCGGTTTGACAACGAGCAGCACTGAGTAAAAAACTGATGTTTGTTCACTGGTTTAATAAGCTGTCAGTAACTGAGCTTCATTACACAGATGATGATGATGATGATGATGATGATGATGATCACGAAAGCGTCTGATATGAATTAAAGGATCAGTAACGATCAGTGAGGGAATCTGACTCCACAGTGAAGAGTAAAACACTTCTAATGATCGGATCTCTATGAGCCGATCGCACAACACTGGCATAAACTGGTTTGAAAGCACAACCATAACGTGTGAACAGAATGCAGTCAAACCAACATTATTCAGACTCCTTCAACATTTCTCACATTATCACAGTTTATTCGCTATAGTTTAGAAAATGGTAATAAAATATGAGCAGAACTCAGTTGATATTTGACTGGTTTTGTCCGTCCTTCTGTTAGACTGTCTCACACATGAATTATGTTGAATATCTGTCAGCTGTTAAATTTAACTACACAATTAGATAATACCAGTTTAGCTCAACCAATCGCCAAGCAATGCTTCATTGTGTTCAGTCTGTGCGTAAAAAGAGCATTAGCAATTAAAGAAAACACACTTCAGCAGAACATGATCAGCTCAAAGTGTCCGAATCATTTTTGGTCCAAATTTTTTATAAATGTCACTGGTAGTCACTGTATGAATAATTATTGGGTATAATATGTCACAGTTTACTTTATTTTGCTCTCCTCACTTACATAAATAAACTATAGTGTCCTGAACACACTAGTAAAAAAATATCAAAAATGAAATCTGGTGTCTGAATAATTTTTGGTTTGACTGTAACTTACAAACCCTGTCTCTGTCATATCTGATCTCTCTGCTCACGTCATAACCATGTAAACCAGCTCACACGATGTGTGGTGCGATACTGATACTAGATACTGATAAGAAACACGCCCACAGCAATAAATACCAGAAACGCATCCGTTAAAATCAATGCCCATTAAAAACACTCATTTTTTAATTCAAAAAGGTTTATTATGAATGTTTAGATATTTGTGCAGGAAAACAAGACAAAAATATACTGATATTTTGCTCCAATTTCTAGGGAAGCTTGTTTCTGCCGCGGAATAAAAAAAGTAGACTTTTTTTCTCAGAACTGTGATATAAACTTTCAATTGTAAGAAAACAAGTAAGAAATGTGGGATTTTGGAAGCTTGTTTCTGCCAAAGAATGAAAAATAAAAAAGGTAATTTGCGACTTTTTATCTCACAATTCTGACTTTTTATTTCAGAATTGCGTGATATAAAGTTGCAACTGCGAGTTATAAAGTCAGAATTGCGAGATATAAAGTCTGAATTGTGAGATATAAAGTCTGAATTGTGAGATATAAAGTCTGAATTGTAAGAAATAAAGTCAGAATTGCGAGATATAAAGTCAGAATTGTGAGATATAAAGTCTGAATTGTGAGATATAAAGTCTGAATTGTGAGAAATAAAGTCAGAGTTGTGTGATATAAAGTCAGAATTGCGAGATATAAAGTCAGAATTGTGAGATGTAAAGTCTGAATTGTGAGATATAAAGTCAGAGTTGTGTGATATAAAGTCAGAATTGCGAGATATAAAGTCAGAATTGTGAGATGTAAAGTCAGAATTGCGAGATATAAAGTCAGAATTGTGAGATTTAAAGTCAGAATTGTGAGATGTAAAGTCAGAATTGCGTGATATAAAGTCAGAATTGCGAGATGTAAAGTCAGAATTGCGTGATATAAAGTCAGAATTGCGAGATATAAAGTCAGAATTGCGAGATATAAAGTCTGAATTGTGAGATGTAAAGTCAGAATTGCGTGATATAAAGTCAGAATTGCGAGATGTAAAGTCAGAATTGCGTGATATAAAGTCAGAATTGTGAGATTTAAAGTCAGAATTGTGAGATGTAAAGTCAGAATTGCGTGATATAAAGTCAGAATTGCGAGATGTAAAGTCAGAATTGCGTGATATAAAGTCAGAATTGTGAGATTTAAAGTCAGAATTGTGAGATGTAAAGTCAGAATTGCGTGATATAAAGTCAGAATTGCGAGATGTAAAGTCAGAATTGCGTGATATAAAGTCAGAATTGCGAGATATAAAGTCAGAATTGCGAGATATAAAGTCAGAATTGTGAGATATAAAGTCTGAATTGCGAGATATAAAGTCTGAATTGCGAGATATAAAGTCAGAATTGTGAGATATAAAGTCTGAATTGTGAGATATAAAGTCAGAATTGTGAGATATAAAGTCTGAGTTGTGAGATATAAAGTCTGAATTGTGAGATGTAAAGTCTGAATTGCATGATATAAAGTCAGAATTGTGAGATATAAAGTCTGAATTGTGAGATATAAAGTCAGAATTGTGAGATATAAAGTCTGAGTTGTGAGATATAAAGTCTGAATTGTG
>NC_139973.1:850000-872500 GCF_963993115.1 Abramis brama | reverse complement strand
TCGACTCCTCTTTATCCTGCATCTTCTTCCTCATTCCGACTCCTCTTCATCCTGCATCTTCTTCCTCATCCCGACTCCTCTTTATCCTGCATCTTCTTCCTCATTCTGACTCCTCTTCATCCTGCATCTTCTTCCTCATCCTGACTCCTCTTCATCCTGCATCTTCTTCCTCATTCCGACTCCTCTTTATCCTGCATCTTCTTCCTCATCCCGACTCCTCTTTATCCCGACTCTTCTTCCTCATCCTGACTCCTCTTTATCCTGCATCTTCTTCCTCATTCCGACTCCTCTTCATCCTGCATCTTCTTCCTCATCCCGACTCCTCTTTATCCTGCATCTTCTTCCTCATCCCAACTCCTCTTCCTCATCTTGACTCCTCTTTATCCTGCATCTTCTTCTTCATCCCGACTCCTCTTTATCCTGCATCTTCTTCCTCATCCCGACTCCTCTTCCTCATCTTGACTCCTCTTTACCCTGCATCTTCTTCCTCATCTCGACTCCTCTTTATCCTGCATCTTCTTCCTCATCTCGACTCCTCTTTATCCTGCATCTTCTTCCTCATCCCGACTCCTCTTTATCCTGCATCTTCTTCCTCATCCCAACTCCTCTTCCTCATCTTGACTCCTCTTTACCCTGCATCTTCTTCCTCATCTCGACTCCTCTTTATCCTGCATCTTCTTCCTCATCCCGACTCCTCTTTATCCTGCATCTTCTTCCTCATCCCAACTCCTCTTCCTCATCTTGACTCCTCTTTATCCTGCATCTTCTTCCTCATCCCGACTCCTCTTTATCCTGCATCTTCTTCCTCATCCCGACTCCTCTTTATCCTGCATCTTCTTCCTCATCCCAACTCCTCTTTATCCTGCATCTTCTTCCTCATCCCGACTCCTCTTTATCCTGCATCTTCTTCCTCATCCCAACTCCTCTTCCTCATCTTGACTCCTCTTTACCCTGCATCTTCTTCCTCATCTCAACTCCTCTTTATCCTGCATCTTCTTCCTCATCCCGACTCCTCTTTATCCTGCATCTTCTTCCTCATCCCGACTCCTCTTTATCCTGCATCTTCTTCCTCATCCCAACTCCTCTTCCTCATCTTGACTCCTCTTTATCCTGCATCTTCTTCCTCATCCCGACTCCTCTTTATCCTGCATCTTCTTCCTCATCCCGACTCCTCTTTATCCTGCATCTTCTTCCTCATCCCAACTCCTCTTCCTCATCTTGACTCCTCTTTACCCTGCATCTTCTTCCTCATCTCGACTCCTCTTTATCCTGCATCTTCTTCCTCATCTCGACTCCTCTTTATCCCGACTCTTCTTCCTCATCCTGACTCCTCTTTATCCTGCATCTTCTTCCTCATCCTGACTCCTCTTTATCCTGCATCTTCTTCCTCATCCCGACTCCTCTTTATCTCGACTCTTCTTCCTCATACCAACTCATCTTCCTCATCCCGACTCCTCTTTATCCTGCATCTTCTTCCTCATCCTGACTCCTCTTTATCCTGCATCTTCTTCCTCATCCCGACTCCTCTTCATCCTGCATCTTCTTCCTCATCCCGACTCCTCTTTATCCCGACTCTTCTTCCTCATCCTGACTCCTCTTTATCCTGCATCTTCTTCCTCATCCTGACTCCTCTTTATCCTGCATCTTCTTCCTCATCCCGACTCCTCTTTATCTCGACTCTTCTTCCTCATACCAACTCATCTTCCTCATCCCGACTCCTCTTTATCCTGCATCTTCTTCCTCATCCTGACTCCTCTTTATCCTGCATCTTCTTCCTCATCCCGACTCCTCTTCATCCTGCATCTTCTTCCTCATCCCGACTCCTCTTTATCCCGACTCTTCTTCCTCATCCCGACTCCTCTTTATCCTGCATCTTCTTCCTCATCCTGACTCCTCTTTATCCTGCATCTTCTTCCTCATCCTGACTCCTCTTTATCCTGCATCTTCTTCCTCATCTCAACTCCTCTTTATCCTGCATCTTCTTCCTCATCCCGACTCCTCTTTATCCTGCATCTTCTTCCTCATCCCGACTCCTCTTTATCCTGCATCTTCTTCCTCATACCAACTTATCTTCCTCATCCCGACTCCTCTTTATCCTGCATCTTCTTCCTCATCCTGACTCCTCTTTATCCTGCATCTTCTTCCTCATCCCGACTCCTCTTCATCCTGCATCTTCTTCCTCATCCCGACTCCTCTTTATCCCGACTCTTCTTCCTCATCCCGACTCCTCTTTATCCTGCATCTTCTTCCTCATCCCGACTCCTCTTTATCCTGCATCTTCTTCCTCATCCTGACTCCTCTTCCTCATCTCGACTCCTCTTTATCCTGCATCTTCTTCCTCATCCCGACTCCTCTTTATTCTGCATCTTCTTCCTCATCCCGACTCCTCTTCATCCTGCATCTTCTTCCTCATCCCGACTCCTCTTTATCCTGCATCTTCTTCCTCATCTCGACTCCTCTTTATCCTGCATCTTCTTCCTCATTCCGACTCCTCTTCATCCTGCATCTTCTTCCTCATCCCGACTCCTCTTTATCCTGCATCTTCTTCCTCATTCTGACTCCTCTTCATCCTGCATCTTCTTCCTCATCCTGACTCCTCTTCATCCTGCATCTTCTTCCTCATTCCGACTCCTCTTTATCCTGCATCTTCTTCCTCATCCCGACTCCTCTTTATCCCGACTCTTCTTCCTCATCCTGACTCCTCTTTATCCTGCATCTTCTTCCTCATTCCGACTCCTCTTCATCCTGCATCTTCTTCCTCATCCCGACTCCTCTTTATCCTGCATCTTCTTCCTCATCCCAACTCCTCTTCCTCATCTTGACTCCTCTTTATCCTGCATCTTCTTCCTCATCCCGACTCCTCTTTATCCTGCATCTTCTTCCTCATCCCGACTCCTCTTCCTCATCTTGACTCCTCTTTACCCTGCATCTTCTTCCTCATCTCGACTCCTCTTTATCCTGCATCTTCTTCCTCATCTCGACTCCTCTTTATCCTGCATCTTCTTCCTCATCCCGACTCCTCTTTATCCTGCATCTTCTTCCTCATCCCAACTCCTCTTCCTCATCTTGACTCCTCTTTACCCTGCATCTTCTTCCTCATCTCGACTCCTCTTTATCCTGCATCTTCTTCCTCATCCCGACTCCTCTTTATCCTGCATCTTCTTCCTCATCCCAACTCCTCTTCCTCATCTTGACTCCTCTTTATCCTGCATCTTCTTCCTCATCCCGACTCCTCTTTATCCTGCATCTTCTTCCTCATCCCGACTCCTCTTTATCCTGCATCTTCTTCCTCATCCCAACTCCTCTTTATCCTGCATCTTCTTCCTCATCCCGACTCCTCTTTATCCTGCATCTTCTTCCTCATCCCAACTCCTCTTCCTCATCTTGACTCCTCTTTACCCTGCATCTTCTTCCTCATCTCAACTCCTCTTTATCCTGCATCTTCTTCCTCATCCCGACTCCTCTTTATCCTGCATCTTCTTCCTCATCCCGACTCCTCTTTATCCTGCATCTTCTTCCTCATCCCAACTCCTCTTCCTCATCTTGACTCCTCTTTATCCTGCATCTTCTTCCTCATCCCGACTCCTCTTTATCCTGCATCTTCTTCCTCATCCCGACTCCTCTTTATCCTGCATCTTCTTCCTCATCCCAACTCCTCTTCCTCATCTTGACTCCTCTTTACCCTGCATCTTCTTCCTCATCTCGACTCCTCTTTATCCTGCATCTTCTTCCTCATCTCGACTCCTCTTTATCCTGCATCTTCTTCCTCATCTCGACTCCTCTTTATCTTGCATCTTCTTCCTCATCTCGACTCCTCTTTATCCTGCATCTTCTTCCTCATCCCAACTCCTCTTCCTCATCTTGACTCCTCTTTACCCTGCATCTTCTTCCTCATCTCGACTCCTCTTTATCCTGCATCTTCTTCCTCATCTCGACTCCTCTTTACCCTGCATCTTCTTCCTCATCTCGACTCCTCTTTATCCTGCATCTTCTTCCTCATCTCGACTCCTCTTTATCCTGCATCTTCTTCCTCATCCCAACTCCTCTTCCTCATCTTGACTCCTCTTTACCCTGCATCTTCTTCCTCATCTCGACTCCTCTTTATCCTGCATCTTCTTCCTCATCTCGACTCCTCTTTATCCTGCATCTTCTTCCTCATCTCGACTCCTCTTTATCCTGCATCTTCTTCCTCATCCCAACTCCTCTTCCTCATCTTGACTCCTCTTTATCCTGCATCTTCTTCCTCATCCCGACTCCTCTTTATCCTGCATCTTCTTCCTCATCCCGACTCCTCTTTATCCTGCATCTTCTTCCTCATCCCAACTCCTCTTCCTCATCTTGACTCCTCTTTACCCTGCATCTTCTTCCTCATCTCGACTCCTCTTTATCCTGCATCTTCTTCCTCATCTCGACTCCTCTTTATCCTGCATCTTCTTCCTCATCTCGACTCCTCTTTATCCTGCATCTTCTTCCTCATCTCGACTCCTCTTTATCCTGCATCTTCTTCCTCATTCCGACTCCTCTTTATCCTGCATCTTCTTCCTCATCTCGACTCCTCTTTATCCTGCATCTTCTTCCTCATCTCGACTCCTCTTTATCCTGCATCTTCTTCCTCATCCCGACTCCTCTTTATCCTGCATCTTCTTCCTCATCCCAACTCCTCTTCCTCATCTTGACTCCTCTTTACCCTGCATCTTCTTCCTCATCTCGACTCCTCTTTATCCTGCATCTTCTTCCTCATCCCGACTCCTCTTTATCCTGCATCTTCTTCCTCATCCCAACTCCTCTTCCTCATCTTGACTCCTCTTTATCCTGCATCTTCTTCCTCATCCCGACTCCTCTTTATCCTGCATCTTCTTCCTCATCCCGACTCCTCTTTATCCTGCATCTTCTTCCTCATCCCAACTCCTCTTTATCCTGCATCTTCTTCCTCATCCCGACTCCTCTTTATCCTGCATCTTCTTCCTCATCCCAACTCCTCTTCCTCATCTTGACTCCTCTTTACCCTGCATCTTCTTCCTCATCTCAACTCCTCTTTATCCTGCATCTTCTTCCTCATCCCGACTCCTCTTTATCCTGCATCTTCTTCCTCATCCCGACTCCTCTTTATCCTGCATCTTCTTCCTCATCCCAACTCCTCTTCCTCATCTTGACTCCTCTTTATCCTGCATCTTCTTCCTCATCCCGACTCCTCTTTATCCTGCATCTTCTTCCTCATCCCGACTCCTCTTTATCCTGCATCTTCTTCCTCATCCCAACTCCTCTTCCTCATCTTGACTCCTCTTTACCCTGCATCTTCTTCCTCATCTCGACTCCTCTTTATCCTGCATCTTCTTCCTCATCTCGACTCCTCTTTATCCTGCATCTTCTTCCTCATCTCGACTCCTCTTTATCCTGCATCTTCTTCCTCATCTCGACTCCTCTTTATCCTGCATCTTCTTCCTCATCTCGACTCCTCTTTATCCTGCATCTTCTTCCTCATCCCAACTCCTCTTCCTCATCTTGACTCCTCTTTACCCTGCATCTTCTTCCTCATCTCGACTCCTCTTTATCCTGCATCTTCTTCCTCATCTCGACTCCTCTTTACCCTGCATCTTCTTCCTCATCTCGACTCCTCTTTATCCTGCATCTTCTTCCTCATCTCGACTCCTCTTTATCCTGCATCTTCTTCCTCATCCCAACTCCTCTTCCTCATCTTGACTCCTCTTTACCCTGCATCTTCTTCCTCATCTCGACTCCTCTTTATCCTGCATCTTCTTCCTCATCTCGACTCCTCTTTATCCTGCATCTTCTTCCTCATCTCGACTCCTCTTTATCCTGCATCTTCTTCCTCATCCCAACTCCTCTTCCTCATCTTGACTCCTCTTTATCCTGCATCTTCTTCCTCATCCCGACTCCTCTTTATCCTGCATCTTCTTCCTCATCCCGACTCCTCTTTATCCTGCATCTTCTTCCTCATCCCAACTCCTCTTCCTCATCTTGACTCCTCTTTACCCTGCATCTTCTTCCTCATCTCGACTCCTCTTTATCCTGCATCTTCTTCCTCATCTCGACTCCTCTTTATCCTGCATCTTCTTCCTCATCTCGACTCCTCTTTATCCTGCATCTTCTTCCTCATCTCGACTCCTCTTTATCCTGCATCTTCTTCCTCATCTCGACTCCTCTTTACCCTGCATCTTCTTCCTCATCTCGACTCCTCTTTATCCTGCATCTTCTTCCTCATCTCGACTCCTCTTTATCCTGCATCTTCTTCCTCATCCCGACTCCTCATATCCGCTCCACTCCAGATGAACAGAACCCGGAGCGCAAGATCACCTCATCACAAATACAGCAGTTACTAATGAAGTACAGCTGCAGATGAGAGTGTCCAGACAAGAGCCTCATCACACACTCACACACACACACGCACACTCACACACTCACACACACATACACACATACGCGTACACACTAGTGCTGTAGCGGTGCGTCGATGACGTCGATGACGCTTCTTTATTATTATTTTTTTGTACCATTCCCGGCGGTACAGCTCGCCACACACACACCGCCCGCCGTGTTATTCTGTCATGTTTTCTCCCTTTCTTTCCAAACCGCGACAAACGCCAGTTTCTCTGCAGAATGTGATAAATCCGCTCAACCAATCACAGCGCACCATTCCACGCATTGTAAACAGTAACGGTGGCGCTTTGAATACACCCGGCATCCTAGTTTTCCTTATCTACTTTGCACTTTTTGATCAACAAACAAACAAAAAAATGAATACATTTGACGGCATTGATGAACCTGTGGTGATTTCTGCCGTAGGGAAGAAACGTAAGCCATCGAAATCTAATCATTTACGTGAGGAGATTAACAAGATGAGGAACACGGGAGGAAGAGAAATGCCGACTGTTGCTTGTTCTCACACGACAGCGTCAAACTTATGTCGAATGCTGACACGTGAACCCCAGGGGATCTTTTAAAAAACTTTCAATTCTTGTACTCAAAGTCAACGAAAACCGAGCAGGACCATTTTACAGCTGATCGCCGTCAAAAAATTTCAGAAGGTATTTCTTAGCGATGGCTGATTGAATGTAGCCTATGTTTAGTCCAGTACGTGCTAAATATAAGATTAGTATTGACCGAGTTCAGAGGCTGTCATGTGGATCAACTTACTTTGTTGTGTATTTTCAACAGTTTCAATATGAAAAATAACTTTTATATTGATTCAATGGATTAATTGCATTTAAAAAAAAAACATGTCATGAATTTATTGCATTTTTGGGAAAAAATAATCTGTTTTTATAATAAATCTTTGAAAATCAAAATCTGGATTTGAATTATTTATGTTATTATAACCTAAAGATGCTATGTGAAAGTTTGAAACAGAAAATAGTGGTTTTCATCTTGCCACTTTCTTGGTAAAGAAAATAAATTTTTTACTCAAATTAATCAAAATGGATTTATCACGTTTATACTATATTATTCAGAAGTAAACATTGTAGCTGACAGTGTGTTCATGTCAGAATGTTTATTTTTTAAACCACAACCGTCTAAGTGCTTCTTTTACTGATATATTTAACAATATCTTTTGCATTTCTCATCCAAACAACGTCAAACTTGGCACTGCACTTACTCGTGCCCAGACACCTGTCGAGTTTGAAATCCATCGGAGTAACGTTTTGACAGAGATATGCGAATAACAGACAGGATAAGTAATTCAAATTAGTCGTTAGATTAGTCGACTAATCGATAAAATAATCGCCCGACTAATCGTTTAATAAATAATCGTTTACCCCAGCCCTAGTACACACACACATTTAGGCTTATTATAATTTACTGAGACTAAAACTACAGAAAAAAAGCATTTCCTTTACTTAAAATAAAATAAACAATAATTGAAATAAAATTAAATGACAAAAAAAAATTCAGCTAGTTATTTTTCAGCAACATTTTGTCATTTTAATTTAGTTTAACGATATACTAAAATGACTAAAAATTAAATAAAATTAAAAACTCTATTCAGATACCATCACTTAATCTCCCACGTCCTCCGTCTGCACCTCTTGTGCTATAGGTTTTTACTATTTTAAATATCAGACTAAACTCTGATATGTCCTAACAGAGAGGTCTACTGATGACTGGATTGAACACAATTAATTTGTTAACTTTTCACTTGATGTATTGCACTTATATTTATATACTTAAAAGCAAAGAAGACTCTGACTGGATCTCACAACTCTGGAAGAGACGTATATTTCTCTGTACTGAATGTTGTGCTTCGTACTAAAGATTGTCAGTTCATGATCTTCATATGTAACAGGAACATTAATCATGATCAAGTCATTTTATATATATTTATATTCTTTGAATCTTTTAATTCTGACAAGAACATTTAATAATGCATGAATAGCAAGGCTTTATTCCTAGAGCGTGTTCATATAGTCCGCAGGAGACAAATTAATACAGTAACAATGCATCACTTTCAACCTCTTGTTGAAACAACTGTCAGAATGGAAGGCTTGCAACGTGACTGTTCTTAAAGAATTACAGTAGGAATGGTAAGATCACAGTACTGGTCGTCTGCAACTTCATACATCATCTGTCTCGGAAATCTGAAACAATAATACTGCATAATATATGCATCTTAAAACAAAACATGTCTCCTATGCACGTCATTACATACATTAATGTGTGGTGGACAGCACAGGACATGAAAATCCATCAATACTAACAATGAATGTTTATGTTCACATGTGGACTTAACAGTAGTTCATAAACTATTGAACTATAACTTTAAAATTAAAGTTAAAGTTATTCATAAACTATAACTTTAACTTCAGTTAACACAGAAATGAACGATCACTGCACACACCTCTGCTTAGCCATGAACTGGTCGAAAGCTGATGACGTAACATGCAGGTACGCCCCTCATGTGATGCTGATTGGTCGACTGATAAGCTTAAATCTGATTGGCTAAAGAGTACGACTCATCTGTGTAGGAGGAGTCGCTGCCAGGAAAGTCTCAAAACCACACACACACATCCAAGGCGATTCACACACGTGAATTACAATTTGCACATTCACATTCAAGGATAAACTCGTACATTTTAAACATTCAAAGGTTTTTGTGCACAGTTGTATATCTACGAATTGTGTTTTGCATTTGTGAAATATATTCTACGAATATATAATTTTATTTTGCACATGTGAATTGCTTTTTGTGAATTTTTGTTTTTTTCATGCACGTGAATTTTTTTTTTGGGTACGTGAATTAGGTTTCATGCATGTGAAATTATCTACGCATGTATGAATCATGTTTTTTGCGTGAATTATTAATGAGTCTGATTTGGCTCCATACACATTCTGGATCTCACAGACAGACGACAGAAAACAAGATGCATGTGGAGTTTCACACAAGACCAAAGACTTAAGCATATGAATCTGTCACCAGAATTTACTACAGTATTTCTGAGGTCATGACCTGCTTTATGGCTCGTCATGTGATTAGTAAATATGAGAGGCGAACAGATGACAACAACTTTTATCTCCTCATTAATGAATTAGTTTGCGCTGGTAAACACTCGGAGGGTGAAACGCAGACCAGAGATCGCTTCATGATATGAGCAAAGTTTGTAACGAGTCAAAATTAATAAAATTTATCAGCCAGAAGATATAACCCTCAAAACAACCCACACACTGCTCCTCTCAAACGACCAGCACAACTAGAAAACGGAAACTACCGAACATCCTCTCAAAACCTCAATCATATGCAGTAGCTCTGCTCAGACTAATGCCAGCGGCTGCAGACAAACAGACTAAATATTTAGTTAAAGCTCGTGTGTAAAGAAGCGCCACGATTACAGCAGCAGACGAGAGACATGAACCTCATCATACACTAGGGCTGTAGTCAAGACCACCTTTATCGAGTCCAAGACAAGTCCAAGACCAGGACTAGTCGAGTCCAAGTCAAGACCGAGTCCAAAGAGGTTCGAGTCCGAGTCAAGACCGAGTCCAGGACAGGAAAAAAAAAAAGTCTGCTAAAAAAATATAGGCTAGCCTATAGAAATTAAATCATTATGTAATAATGAAATAATGAATAAAAAAATAATAATTATATAGGCCTAAAGGAGCACACACATTCGTTTCGACTGTCTGATCAGCCTTACATTCTGTTCCTGTCAATCATACACGCGATGTCAACCAATTAAACTGCATGAGGGAGGGCCGAGCCAACTCACACACACACACACACACAAGAGATGCAGATAAACCGCGGATCGGGCGGATGACGTGACGAAAAATAATATTTTAGCCTACCACTCGTGGAATAGGCAAAGAAAGAAAGATAAGAAAAAAAGTCGGAAAACTTTGCCCATTAGATGTGCAAGGCAAGCAGGCTAGTTTTCGGGGTGTTATGGACAATTAAAAATATGAATATTCACGTTGCACTAGCGGTGGACTTTCAGCGAGTTTATTTAAACATTTATTTTTTAAAGAGCCGTTTGTGAGTCAAAAGAGCCGGCTCTTTCATTGAGCTGAGTGAAACGAGCCGGCTCACGAAAAAGAGCCGAAATGCCCATAGTTATTAGGTGGCCAGTGTTTCACTTTCCCTCCAATAATATTTTGTTTTAATATCGCGGCGACGTTTGTGTGATTACTGGGAACATAATAAAGACACCTGGACTCGGTCGAGACCAAAAGCCATATTTGGCAAGACCAGTGGCCGAGACCGAGACAAGTCCGAGTCCGAATACCAGCGAGTCCGAGACAAGTCCGAGACCATAGAAAAGCGGTCTCGAGTCCGGACTCGAGTACTACAGCCCTATCATACACACACACGCACACACACACACACACTCTCACTCACACTCACACACACACACTCTCACACACTCACTCACACTCACTCACACACACACTCTCTCTCACACACACACACACACACACACACATTCACTCACTCACACACACACACTCTCACTCACACACTCACTCACACAATCACTCACACACACACTCACTCACACACTCACTCACTCACTCACTCACACACACACACACTCACTCACTCACTCACTCACTCACTCACTCACTCACACACACACACACACACACACACTCACTCACTCACTCACACACACACACACACACACACACACTCACACTCACACACGTTCAATGTTATATAGTTTACTGAGACTAAAACTACATTAAAAAAGCATTTCCTTTCCTTAAAATAAAATACAATAAACAATAACTTAAGTAAAATTAAATATGGCAAAATAAAAGCGTCATCTGTTCATAATGAAGGCCGAAACACTTCATCAATATGTCACTGGTTAGTCTGGGCAAAAAATAGCAGAGCGTAATCGTTCAGGCCGAGATGAGATTACACTGCAGGATAATCTGATGAGATTAAAGCGCAAGCAAATCCAGCCTCACACACACACACACACACACTTCACTTCTCCTGCAGTCACACACACACACACACACACACACACACACACACTTCACTACTCCTGCAGTCACACACACACACACACACACTTCACTACTCCTGCAGTCACACACGCACACACACACACACACACTTTACTTCTCCTGCAGTCACACACACACACACACACACACACACACACACAGACACACACACACACTTTACTTCTCCTGCAGTCACACACACACACACACACACACACACACAGACACACACACACACTTTACTTCTCCTGCAGTCACACACACACACACACACACACACACACACTTCACTACTCCTGCAGTCACACACACACACACACACTTCACTACTCCTGCAGTCACACACACACACACACACACACACACACAGACACACACACACACTTTACTTCTCCTGCAGTCACACACACACACACACACACACACACTTCACTACTCCTGCAGTCACACACACACACACACACACACACACTTTACTTCTCCTGCAGTCACACACACACACACACACACACACACAGACACACACACACACTTTACTTCTCCTGCAGTCACACACACACACACACACTCTGATTGTCAGGCTATTTTCATCATCTGGTTGCCATTGTTCCCAGGCTTCCAGAAAAGATATTTTCCGCTGCTTTCAGCCCATTATCTCACACTCGTTGCAGAACTCGCTCTCGTCTCGACCGCAGAAGCTCAGACGGTTCTTACACAGAAATCAGGGCCTCTTTTAGCGTCTTGTTAAATGAAGTGTCGACGGGTAAACCAGATTTCACACGACACCACTGGCAGAGACATAAACACGTTTTATAAGGTCACTCGCCGTTCGCCAGACTAACCCTTTCCATTCTGCAGAACCACAGCAGCTCAGAGATTAGAATATGCAAATGAGCCCCGCCTCCACTCACTCACTCACTCAGAGATCCACTGGTTGACGATCACACGTTGATCTGATTGGTTACAGTAGTTTGTGACGTCAGAAACTAACTTTCTAAAAATTAGCACTAATTTTCACATAATCTGTACATCAATATTGAATGTTTGATTGAATAACTCCGCGGTGAACTGAAGCATCCTCACCTTCGCCGGGGTCGTTCCTCGCCGACGCCTCCAGCAACGCGACGCTGGCCGCGAACGAAACCCTCCTGCGGTTCTCCTGCGCGTTCCCGTGTGCGCGGCGCTTGTCGTTCTTGCGCTTCTTGTTCTGCATGTCCTTCTCGTAGACGGCCCATCGCTTGAGCTGCTGCGTGCGGCGCTTCTGGGCGGCTCGGAGACGCTCCAGACTCGGCACTTTATCCAGGTTCTGCAGCTCCGTCAGCAGCTCCAGGTGATTGGCCATGATGATGATGAAGATGAGGAAGATGATGATGATGAATCTAGCAGGGACTGAAGCCTCTCCCTGCCAAACCTCCACCCTTCATCCTGAACCTGAGGAACACACAGATTGAGCATTACGACATGATCACAGCAAGAGCAAAACGAAGAAACGCTCGGATCATTCACATTATTTAAAGAGCACTTATTCTGCTTTTTCCCCTGTTCATCTTTCCAGGGTTCCCACTCCTCGGTTCACTTCAAATTCAAGGATCTTTCAAGGACTTTCCAGGTCCAATACCCTTAAACTCAAGGACTTAATGTGGGACACACTTCAAGTGAGAGCAAGGTTACATCGTGTTACCTTGTAACATACATTGTTGCAGTTTTGCGCGCATGAACGCCATGGCAACGTACAACACAAAGTACCTCACGCGGGAAACACGACGTAACACGTAAACGCGCGTAACTAATGTAAATCAAGCGAGCTAGCGCGCATAGGCCGCGAAGTGTTGGCGGAATAACACATTAGCGGACCGGAGGGATTATATGGAATTTTTTCCAGAAAACGTATAAATTCTATTTATAAATTCAAGCACTTTCCAGGACCTGAATCTGTGTGTGCTTATTTTCAAAAGACTTTTTTTTTTCAGATTCACAAACTCTCAAGGATTTCAAGGACCCGAGGGAATCCTGTCTTTCTTTAAGTCGACTCAGCTTTATATATACAGCGCTTTTTACAACACAGTTTGTTTTAAAGCAGCTTTACAGAGATAACAGGAAAATAATGCAAAATGTTACAAAATATTCTATTTCAAAACGAATGCTGTTCTTTTGAACTTTCTATTCATCAAAGAATCCTGAAGAATAAAATATATGATGGTTTCCACAAAAATATGAAACTTATCACATAAAATATGAATATTTCAACACTGATAATAATTATAAATGTTTCTTGAGCATCAAATCATCATACTGATTTCTGAAGGATCATGTGACACTGAAGACTGGAGTAATGATGCTGAAAATTCAGCTTTGATCACAGGAATAAATTACACTTTACTATATATACATTATAATAATATTTTGTGATTTTTACTGTATTTCTAATTAAATAAATGCAGCCTTGGTGAGCAGAAGAGACTCTTTCAAAAAGAGAAAATATTCCGACCTCAAAAATATATTAATATTTATACAGTGGGGAGAACAAGTATTTGATAATACATAAGCAGTTGCAGTTCTCTGTAATTTTTATCATAGGTACTCTTCAACTGTGAGTGACGGAATCTAAAACAAAAATCCAGAAAATCACTTTGTATGATTTTTAAGTAATTAATTTGCATTTTATTGCATGACATAAGTATTTGATACATCAGAAAAGCAGAACTTAATATTTGGTACAGAAACCTTTGTTTGCAATTACAGAGATCATACGTTTCCTGTAATTCTTGACCAGGTTTGCACACACTGCAGGGATTTTGGCCCACTCCTCCATACAGACCTTCTCCAGATCCTTCAGGTGTCGGGGCTGTCACTGGGCAATATGGACTTTCAGCTCCTCCACAGATTTTCTATTGGGTTCAGGTCTGGAGACTGGCTAGGCCACTCCAGGACCTTGAGATGCTTCTTACAGAGCCACTCCTTAGTTGCCCTGGCTGTGTGTTTCGGGTCGTTGTCATGTTGGAAGACCCAGCCACGACCCATCTTCAATGCTCTTACAGAGGGAAGGAGGTTGTTGGCCAAGATCTCGCGATACATGGCCCCATCATCCTCCCCTCAATACGGTGCAGTCGTCCTGTCCCCTTTGCAGAAAAGCATGCCCAAAGAATGATGTTTCCACCTCCATGCTTCACGGTTGGGATGGTGTTCTTGGGGTTGTACTCATCCTTCGTCTTCCTCTAAACACGGCGAGTGGAGTTTAGACCAAAAAGCTCTACTTCTGTCTCATCAGACCACATGACCTTCTCCCATTCCTCCTCTGGATCATCCAGATGGTCATTGGCAATCTTCAGACAGGCCTGGACATGCGCTGGCTTGAGCAGGGGGACCTTGCGTGCGCAAGATTTTAATCCATGACGGCGTAGTGTGTTACTAATGGTTTTCTTTGAGACTGTGGTCCCAGCTCTCTTCAGGTCATTGACCAGGTCCTGCCGTGTAGTTCTGGGCTGATCTCTCACCTTCCTCATGATCATTGATGCCCCACGAGGTGAGATCTTGCATGGTTCCCCAGACTGAGGGAGACTGACCGTCATCTTGAACTTCTTCCATTTTCTAATAATTGCGCCAACAGTTGTTGCCTTCTCACCAAGCTGCTTGCCTATTGTCCTGTAGCCCATGCCAGCCTTGTGCAGGTCTACAGTTTTATCCCTGATGTCCTTACACAGCTCTCTGGTCTTGGCCATTGTGGAGAGGTTGGAGTCTGTTTGATTGAGTGTGTGGACAGGTGTCTTTTATACAGGTAACGAGTTCAAACAGGTGCAGTTAATACAGATAATGAGTGGAGAACAGGAGGGCTTCTTAAAGAAAAACTAACAGGTCTGTGAGAGCCGGAATTCTTACTGGTTGGTAGGTGATCAAATACTTATGTCATGCAATAAAATGCAAATTAATTATTTAAAAATCATACAATGTGATTTTCTGGATTTTTGTTTTTTGTTTTGATTTTTGTTTCCGTCTCTCACAGTTGAAGAGTACCTATGATAAAAATTACAGACCTCTACATGCTTTGTAAGTGGGAAAACCTGCAAAATCGGCAGTGCATCAATACTTGTTCTCCCCACTGTATGTGTATATATAGACTTGACACTGGCCTCTTTTGTCTTGGAACATGACAGTCACCAACAAACACCTTCCCACAGATTCCTCTTTATGAACTCATCAGCAGAATAATGCGCATCTGTGTGTGTGTGTGTGTGTGTGAGTGTGTGTCAGGGGATTTTCCTCAGTCATTTATCAACGAGAGCAAAGACGAGGAAAGTGGGCTTTATACATCAGCAATGAAGATGCCAGGCTCATCTCTACTGCGGTGCAATTTTCCGTTCGTGAAGTGGGCAAAGCTGACACACACTCACACACACATACACACAACTGTCACATCCTGTCACCACCGGACGCCATCGAAACACGCACACGCAAACAAGCCTCACGATTTCCTGTGCTTATCGCTGAGACATCTCAGAACACGCTCCTCCTCCAGAGGTGTGTGTGTGTGTGTGTGTGTGTGTGTGTGTGTGTGTGTGCGTGTGTGTGTGTGTGTGTGAGACATCTCAGAACACTCTTCTCCTCCAGAGGTGTGTGTGTGTGTGTGTGTGAGACATCTCAGAACACACTTCTCCTCCAGAGGTGTGTGTGTGTGTGTGTGTGTGTGTGTGTGTGTGTGTGTGTGTGTGTGAGTGAGACATCTCAGAACACGCTTCTCCTCCAGAGGTGTGTGTGTGTGTGTGTATGTGTGTGTGTGTGTGTGTGTGTGTGTGAGACATCTCAGAACACGCTTCTCCTCCAGAGGTGTGTGTGTGTGTGTGAGAGAGAGAGAGAGAGAGAGAGAGAGAGAGTGTGTGTGTGTGTGTGTGTGTGTGTGTGTGTGTGATAGGAGAGAACAACAGAAAACAGAGCAGTGGATCGTGTGTGTTTCCAGTTCTCACAGATGTTTGAATCGCTCCTGTAAAGCGGACGTTCACGAGAGAGAACGTGCTCATCTAATATTCAACAGGAACAGCACAAGCTTTCACACACGTTACTCTTAACAGATGTCAGTCGTGTGTAAGTCAGTGTGTGACGACAGAAAACTACAGAAGCATGAGTGTTAAACTCGACAGACCGCAGTAAAAATCATAAAAGTGGTTCTGTGATTTGTATCGTCTAAAATTGGAATTGAATGAATCAGCCGTTTTGAATGAATCATTTGAATGAATGATTCAATGACTCGCTCGTTCAGATCAGGACTTGCCGCCTCATATTAGATGTTTTAGTTTCAGATTCAAAATTTTATTGAATTGAATATATTGATTAAATGTAAGAATTTGACATACAGATGATACATTTTAATACAGCTTATGATCTAGAAATAATGTCCCTGAAAATCAAATATCACTTCTTAATGGAAAAGATAATTGTTATTTCTGTGAAGTAAACACTGACCGGCCTAAACCAGCCAGTGTGCACACACACACACACACACACACACACACACACTCACACACACTACTGTATCAACTAACTATCGTTTATTGGCAAAATAACAGAAATGATCAGGATATAATTTTCTGTCAATATCACACACCCCTCTGTCAGAGACTGCAACACTGCGTGCGTACGTGTGTGTGTGTGTGTGTGTGTGTGTGTGTGAGAGACTGCGAGTGTGTGTATGTGTGTGTGTGAGACTGCGAGTGTGTGTATGTGTGTGAGTGTGTGTGTGTGTGTGTGTGTGACACTGTGAATGTGTGTGGGTGTGAGAGAGAGAGAGAAAAAGAGAGTATGCATGTGTATGATAGAGAGAGACTGTGAATGTGTGTATGTGTGTGAGTGTACTGTGCATTTGTGTGTGTGTGTGTATGTGTGTGAGAGAGATAGTGTTTATGTGTGTATGCGAGTGTGTGAGTATGTGTGTGCGAGTATGTGTGTGTATGTGTGCGAGAGAGTGCGAGAGTGTGTGTGTGTGTTTGCTCATCAGTGAGAGTGCAGGTGTGCTTAGAGGACAACAGCATCAAAGACACTAGACACACACACACACACAAACTCACACACTGTCTCTCTCTCTCTCACACACACACACACACACACACACACACGTGTCCTCTGCTGACGGGTCACACAAACCGCAGCCAGAACAAAAACATCTTGCACAACATCTCTACAATATCAGTCATTACCCCGTCTGACCCTGTGACCTCACACACACACACACACACACACACACACCGTACACTGAAGAAAATCTGCAGTCTTTTTCTCTGCGGGACCAAAACTATCAAAATAACATCATCACCTGAAAACACAATCTTCCTCACTCAGAAAATTCCAATTGGGAACAACTGTCAGGAAAGAATGGACAGGGCCTCGTTTATCCCGCACTGATTTCCTTTTTATATTTCGTATGAATTTACATTTTAATGAACATCAGCAAACACTGAGGATGATGGGATGTTCATATTTAATCAACATCAGGATCTGACATCTGTATCAGTCACACACACACGCACACACACTCGCAGATGTCAGCGGGGTTGAGTTAGCGCAGGTTAACGCTCATGCTAATGTGTCAACACACACTTCCAGGATGTTTTCAGCACTTAACAACATTAGAGACACACAGGAGCGGACGCTGATCTAATAAGCAGGGAAGTAATTACATTACCTGATGCGCACACACACACACACACACACACACACACACACGTCGCCTGGAACAAGTTAATAAAGAGATGTTACATCCCGGTCGGGTCGAGCCGCTGTCAGTCAGGAACTGCTCAGGGAAACTGAAGAAGCGAGAGATAACGGCGACTCCTCGAACACAGCGCTAATGAAACGACTCGCGATCACACAACATCCGTACGCGTGTTAAACTGTGTGTAACGGATCATAGTTGTTCCTGTTAAAGTCCCCCTGTGGTGAAAATCCAGCGTTTAATGTTGTTTATGTGTCTATGTGGTGTTTTTAATACGCTTTAAGACAAACCATGTGTAAATTCATAAGTCATAAATTCATAAGCTTAAAAGTCTCATTTTGGTGATTAAAGATGAGTTTTAAGGAATAAAATGATTGACTACAGGGGGACTTTAATGTTACTGACTGTTACTGACTGTTCCTTTTATAATGTTTGTTTTCATTAATCAGGCTAGTAGCTTTTGCTGTGGTATATCGCTCATGAAGTGTTATTTAAATAATAAATAGAAAGCAAAGTTATATTATTCCCTCCACACACACACACACTTTTCACACACACAAAAATTATCAGATTTGTGGCTCAAAAACCACAATGTGATCTGAATTATGAATTATGAGTTTTAAATATTCATTACTGAATGAATCTGCATATTTGAACAAATCGTTCGATTGAATGATTCAATGACTCACTCATTAAGACAAGGACTTTTAATTTAATATTTAAAAATATATATTTTTTAGTATTTACTACTTCAATATAATTTTTTTTAAATACTTAAATTGATAACAAACACATACATTTAATTTTATAAATAAATTCCCTTTATAAAGGTCAAAACACTCTTGAAAATCAAATATTGAACTGTGATGATAAATATAAGTTAATATAAGTGAGCTTAATGTTTATTACTGCGTATTGAATGAATGATTCAGTGACTCGCTCATGGTTTCATATTTAAAAATACTTGTTTTTGTGTATATGAATTTGGATGAATAAATCAAAAGTATGTTGAGGGCTGCACATAATCAGATTGTGACATGGACTAGTGTGTGTGAATATTAAAGCGTAAGAAATGTAAAAGAAAACTGGTTTTGAGGCATGAAAGTGACTTTGGATGTCCAGTATTTAGTTTTGTAAGATGCATTACTGAATCGAATAAGCTTATGAATCAAATCCAATCCAATTGATTCGCTGTGAACTGATTCACCGACTCCAGAATCATGTGCTGTGCATGTCAGCTGACCACGAGTCCAGTTTTGACCCCTGACCTCTTCATAGCACACATGTGACCCTGAGCTCCTTATACTGTCACACGAAACACACCGGCACTGCAATAAAACACACACACACACACACACACGAGCGGCCTTAAAGAACTGTGTGTGAGGGATAATGTAGTCATCATGAAACAAACCCCGGCTCATAAAGTCCCCCTGAAAGGGTTAATTGTGTGATAATGACCAGCTGAATGTACATTATCCTGCTAATAGAGTACTTCAGCATATGAAATATTGATTTGAAAAGACTTTATGAGCAGATAAAGTGTCGTGACACGAGAGATATTTATGCACTAGTGCTCATCGATTTTGATTCACAAACTTGCGATTCGATTCAGTTAGATTAGATGTGGATTCATTTGGATATATATCAGGTACCGTACATGTACATCTTTCTCAAAGGAAAAAAATATACTTGTTAAATTAACATTTAAATGGCACATTGTTTTTATAACACTAACTTTCATGTTTGTACTCCAATTTAAACGCTGGCTGTCATAAAACTTGATTTATTCAAACATACATTAAATATTGAAAAACAGGTTATGTAAAAATAATGAGTGTGTAATTTAGTGTATATGTGTATCAAAACGCTCCCCTAGAGTTATTTCTGTGTTGAGTTTGTGTGTATTGAGTGTGTTCCCTGAGGAGAATGTGAGGTTATTGTTCTCCGCTGTTTCACTGACGGCTGAAACACTGATGGATGATTTCATGAGACATGATTGAGTTCAGGAAGTTGTTCTGAATCTTTCAACTTTCCTTCTGATGTTCATTGATGTTTATTTGCTGCTGTACCTAGTAGTGAAGAGCAAGAGATGATCGCTTCATCTGTCACACACACACACACACACACACACACACACACACACACACACACACACTGAGTTTACTGGTGAAACTGACAGGATTTGAGACTTTCATATCAGAAGTATCAGACAGTGATGCACCGATATGAACATTTTGTCCGATATCGATAACCGATAATTCTTCATATCTGAAAGCCGATAACCGATATATCGGCCGATAAATCTAAATACAGATTTTTATATCATTTCTGACTACAAAAACAAAGTCTCACTGTTAAAAGCCACGTCCCAAACACACAATTATAATGTTCTCGTTATAGTTTTACAGCGTTTATGACAGGCTTGCGCTGCACATGCTGCACTGAAACTGTACTTTCCTTTCCTGAAGTGCTTCAGTCATAAACCCTCATGATGAGCAGCGTCTCCGGCCGATACCGATATGGTGGATATATCGCGCATCCCTAATATCAAAGATTACTGTGATTATGGGATGGCAGGAGCGACAGATGTTTGGTGGAGTTTTGTTCATTCATCACTGAAAACAGCGTCTAAAAGATCCACTCTTGGGGTTTAAGAATCACTATTTTAACCCAGCCCTATTATGCACATAATATGAAGGAAATCACTGAGATCATTTCTATAATCATATATTTATCTGCATCTGTTTTGCTGACTCATGTGGTCACGCTTATCGCTGATAGTTAGACGGACGAATCAAAGGATTCTTCAGTTTCTGCTTGAATGCGAAACGCAGTCCAACTAGGACAAGAAATCAGCCTGAATACAACAACCTTCAGAGAGAGAGAGAGAGAGAGAGAGAGAGAGAGAGAGAGAGAGACAGAGAGAGAGAGAGACAGAGAGAGAGAGAGACAGAGAGAGAGAGAGACAGAGAGAGAGAGAGACAGAGAGAGACAGAGAGAGAGAGAGAGAGAGAGAGAGAGAGAGACAGAGAGAGACAGAGAGAGAGAGAGACAGAGAGAGAGAGAGACAGAGAGAGAGAGACAGAGAGAGAGAGAGACAGAGAGAGAGAGAGAGGGGGGGGGGGAGACAGAGAGAGGGGGAGAGAGAGACAGAGAGAGAGAGAGACAGAGAGAGAGAGACAGAGAGAGAGAGAGAGACAGAGAGAGAGAGAGACAGAGAGAGAGAGAGAGAGAGACAGAGAGAGAGAGAGAGGAGAGAGAGAGAGAGGGGGGGAGAGAGAGACAGAGAGAGAGACAGAGAGAGAGACAGAGAGAGACAGAGAGAGACAGAGAGAGAGAGAGACAGAGAGAGAGACAGAGAGAGAGGGAGAGAGGGAGAGAGGGAGAGAGAGACAGAGACAGAGAGGAGAGAGAGAGAGAGAAGAGTGTGTGTGTGTGTGTGTGTGTGTGTGTGTGTGTGTGTGTGTGTGTGTGTGTGTGTGTGTGTGATTGTCAGTGTTAGTTCAGGCTCTTTCTGGGTCAGATTTTCCCCAGTTATCAGCCAAATCAGGCCAGCTATAGAATTAGAAAGACACACAGAACGTGGAGAGAAACACACAAGCGTCGGTAGAACGGCGAGGTCAGAGGTCGTGACGGCGTGAGGTCATCACCTGACAGGTGAGAGCCAACACACTGATAACCTGTCGTTCATCTGTAATGATGAGTATAGGGCATGGAAACACGATGGGTTATTATCTGTCAGACTGTAGTAAAGGCCTCTATGAATAATAAATAAACCCAATTAGATTAAAACATCAGTTATCGTTCACATCCGCCTCAGATTTCATGAGCGTCTTCACTGAACCACAGACGAAAGCGTGTCCACAAAACTATGATACGAACAAACCAGATTATGTTCATCTGATAGACAATGCAAAATATCTATTTTATCTGTATATAAAATATTTAAAATCAATTTCAATTATTCATTATTTTCAGGCCACATCTTTATTAATTGAACTCATGATGCATTTAAAAAGAAGAAGAAAAAAGGGTTAAAAAACTGAATTTAATTTAAAAAAAAAATTTTTTGTCAGCTAAATTATTTTAGAATATTAATATTTAATAATAGTTCATATTTCAATAGCATTTCACGGTTCTCTGATGTCAGTTAATGTTCATTTGACATGCAGGTCAACAAATCAAATATTTCAGTGTTTCGAAAAATATTTATTTTAATTTTTTCATGTTTATAAATGAATGATATAGAGGTCATCCCCCAGTCCGACCGCATCACTTTATTAAAACAGAATCTAGAAAACACAATTTAGGGAGAGAATAAAGCAGTGAGT
>NC_139973.1:835000-845000 GCF_963993115.1 Abramis brama | reverse complement strand
GTGTTTGGGTAGTTTTGTGTAACCCAGATCCTAGGTCATATGTAACAACCCAGTGTTTGGGTAGTTTTTGTGTAACCCAGATCCTGGGTCATACGTAACAACCCAGTGTTTGGGTAGTTTTTGTTACCCAGATCCTGGGTCATACGTAACAACCCAGTGTTTGGATAGTTTTTGTGTAACCCAGATCCTGGGTCAGACGTAACAACCCAGTGTTTGGATAGTTTTTGTGTTACCCAGATCCTGGGTCATATGTAACAACCCAGTGTTTGGGTAGTTTTTGTGTAACCCAGATCCTGGGTCATACGTAACAACCCAGTGTTTGGATAGTTTTTGTTACCCAGATCCTGGGTCATACGTAACAACCCAGTGTTTGGATAGTTTTTGTGTTACCCAGATCCTGGGTCAGACGTAACAACCCAGTGTTTGGGTAGTTTTGTGTAACCCAGATCCTGGGTCATACGTAACAACCCAGTGTTTGGGTAGTTTTGTGTAACCCAGATCCTGGGTCATACGTAACAACCCAGTGTTTGGGTAGTTTTGTGTAACCCAGATCCTGGGTCATACGTAACAACCCAGTGTTTGGGTAGTTTTGTGTAACCCAGATCCTGGGTCATACGTAACAACCCAGTGTTTGGATAGTTTTTGTTACCCAGATCCTGGGTCATACGTAACAACCCAGTGTTTGGATAGTTTTTGTTACCCAGATCCTGGGTCAGACGTAACAACCCAGTGTTTGGATAGTTTTTGTTACCCAGATCCTGGGTCATACGTAACAACCCAGTGTTTGGATAGTTTTTGTGTAACCCAGATCCTGGGTCATACGTAACAACCCAGTGTTTGGATAGTTTTTGTGTAACCCAGATCCTGGGTCAGACGTAACAACCCAGTGTTTGGGTAGTTTTGTGTAACCCAGATCCTGGGTCATACGTAACAACCCAGTGTTTGGATAGTTTTTGTTACCCAGATCCTGGGTCATACGTAACAACCCAGTGTTTGGATAGTTTTTGTGTAACCCAGATCCTGGGTCAGACGTAACAACCCAGTGTTTGGATAGTTTTTGTGTTACCCAGATCCTGGGTCATATGTAACAACCCAGTGTTTGGGTAGTTTTTGTGTAACCCAGATCCTGGGTCATACGTAACAACCCAGTGTTTGGATAGTTTTTGTTACCCAGATCCTGGGTCATACGTAACAACCCAGTGTTTGGATAGTTTTTGTGTTACCCAGATCCTGGGTCAGATGTAACAACCCAGTGTTTGGGTAGTTTTGTGTAACCCAGATCCTGGGTCATACGTAACAACCCAGTGTTTGGATAGTTTTTGTTACCCAGATCCTGGGTCATACGTAACAACCCAGTGTTTGGATAGTTTTTGTGTTACCCAGATCCTGGGTCATATGTAACAACCCAGTGTTTGGGTAGTTTTTGTGTAACCCAGATCCTGGGTCATACGTAACAACCCAGTGTTTGGATAGTTTTTGTTACCCAGATCCTGGGTCATACGTAACAACCCAGTGTTTGGATAGTTTTTGTGTTACCCAGATCCTGGGTCAGATGTAACAACCCAGTGTTTGGGTAGTTTTGTGTAACCCAGATCCTGGGTCAGATGTAACAACCCAGTGTTTGGGTAGTTTTTGTGTAACTCAGATCCTGGGTCAGATGTAACAACCCAGTGTTTGGGTAGTTTTGTGTAACCCAGATCCTGGGTCAGACGTAACAACCCAGTGTTTGGGTAGTTTTTGTGTAACTCAGATCCTGGGTCAGATGTAACAACCCAGTGTTTGGGTAGTTTTTGTGTAACCCAGATCCTGGGTCAGACGTAACAACCCAGTGTTTGGGTAGTTTTGTGTAACCCAGATCCTGGGTCAGACGTAACAACCCAGTGTTTGGGTAGTTTTTGTGTAACTCAGATCCTGGGTCAGACGTAACAACCCAGTGTTTGGGTAGTTTTTGTGTAACCCAGATCCTGGGTCAGATGTAACAACCCAGTGTTTTGGTAGTGTTTGTGTAACCCAGATCCTGGGTCATACGTAACAACCCAGTGTTTGGGTAGTTTTTGTGTAACCCAGATCCTGGGTCAGATGTAACAACCCAGTGTTTGGGTAGTTTTTGTGTAACCCAGATCCTGGGTCAGATGTAACAACCCAGTGTTTGGGTAGTTTTGTGTAACCCAGATCCTGGGTCAGACGTAACAACCCAGTGTTTGGGTAGTTTTTGTGTAACCCAGATCCTGGGTCATACGTAACAACCCAGTGTTTGGGTAGTTTTTGTGTAACCCAGATCCTGGGTCAGACGTAACAACCCAGTGTTTGGGTAGTTTTTGTGTAACCCAGATCCTGGGTCATACGTAACAACCCAGTGTTTGGATAGTTTTTGTGTTACCCAGATCCTGGGTCATACGTAACAACCCAGTGTTTGGATAGTTTTTGTTACCCAGATCCTGGGTCAGACGTAACAACCCAGTGTTTGGGTAGTTTTTGTGTAACCCAGATCCTGGGTCAGATGTAACAACCCAGTGTTTGGATAGTTTTTGTGTAACCCAGATCCTGGGTCATACGTAACAACCCAGTGTTTGGGTAGTTTTTGTGTAACCCAGATCCTGGGTCAGATGTAACAACCCAGTGTTTGGGTAGTTTTTGTGTAACCCAGATCCTGGGTCAGACGTAACAACCCAGTGTTTGGGTAGTTTTTGTGTAACCCAGATCCTGGGTCAGATGTAACAACCCAGTGTTTGGATAGTTTTTGTGTAACCCAGATCCTGGGTCATACGTAACAACCCAGTGTTTGGATAGTTTTTGTGTTACCCAGATCCTGGGTCAGATGTAACAACCCAGTGTTTGGATAGTTTTTGTGTAACCCAGATCCTGGGTCATACGTAACAACCCAGTGTTTGGATAGTTTTTGTTACCCAGATCCTGGGTCATACGTAACAACCCAGTGTTTGGGTAGTTTTTGTGTAACCCAGATCCTGGGTCAGACGTAACAACCCAGTGTTTGGGTAGTTTTTGTGTAACCCAGATCCTGGGTCATACGTAACAACCCAGTGTTTGGATAGTTTTTGTGTTACCCAGATCCTGGGTCAGACGTAACAACCCAGTGTTTGGGTAGTTTTTGTGTAACCCAGATCCTGGGTCATACGTAACAACCCAGTGTTTGGATAGTTTTGTGTAACCCAGATCCTGGGTCAGATGTAACAACCCAGTGTTTGGGTAGTTTTTGTGTAACTCAGATCCTGGGTCAGATGTAACAACCCAGTGTTTGGGTAGTTTTTGTGTAACCCAGATCCTGGGTCAGACGCAACAACCCAGTGTTTGGGTAGTTTTTGTGTAACCCAGATCCTGGGTCAGATGTAACAACCCAGTGTTTGGGTAGTTTTGTGTAACCCAGATCCTGGGTCAGACGTAACAACCCAGTGTTTGGGTAGTTTTTGTGTAACTCAGATCCTGGGTCAGACGTAACAACCCAGTGTTTGGGTAGTTTTTGTGTAACCCAGATCCTGGGTCAGATGTAACAACCCAGTGTTTTGGTAGTGTTTGTGTAACCCAGATCCTGGGTCATACGTAACAACCCAGTGTTTGGGTAGTTTTTGTGTAACCCAGATCCTGGGTCAGATGTAACAACCCAGTGTTTGGGTAGTTTTTGTGTAACCCAGATCCTGGGTCAGATGTAACAACCCAGTGTTTTGGTAGTGTTTGTGTAACCCAGAACCTGGGTCAGACGTAACAACCCAATGTTTAGGTAGTTTTTGTGTAACCCAGTTCCTGGGTCAGACGTAACAACCCAGGGGTTGAGTTATTGATCGCAGGCTTTTTGCGACCTCTTCAGGAGAGAGAGCAGTGCAGCTCCGTCAAATGATGCATTTTATTTTATCTATAAATTTGTTATTGTTCTGTATATCATTTAATTTTATGCAAAGCAACCGTTATGGTGGAAACGTGACAATAGAGACTGATCGATTACACTTGAATTACTTCTAAATGTTTAATTTCCACTAATAATATTTGTTAAATGAGCTTAAATGTATGCAATACAGTATGTATTTAAAACTATATAAAATATGTTATACTGTAAATTATAAAACGGTTAGTTTCAATCCTTGATTCTGATTGGTCAATAGCTGTGCTTTATTCACGATAAAACACGGCTATGACCGCTTCACCCAATGGTTCTATGTATCACTACAACACCCCTAGCAACCACTCTTAGCAACTTAAACACATGTGCGATCTCATTGATATTGTCCATTGAAGCTATAGTGGAGTATTGTGAGAGATCGAGAAAGCGAGTGTAAAGTTACCTGCATTCACAGTAGACATTGCATTTTCCTTCAGGTCAGTCCTATATTCATAATAAAATAATCCGTTTGAATGTCCGCTGCGATATCTTGTCCTTTTAACAGTTAACCGTTAAGGGGTTTTCCCGTGTCATCTGTCAGTTGCGTCTTCCTTCTCCGTGAAAACAAGTTTGAGTCTTTACAATATAAAAGTCTTCTCTACCGACTGACTCATTCATAAGACAGTCTTTGCCGCCATCTATTGGCGAAATAATGTATGTAACTTCTGTTGCTGTTTACGGTCAGGGACTATTTTTTCCAGCGGAAGGAATGCTTTTAGTGATTTTACTTCATGAAAGTTGCATAGATAAATATTTTTCGGCTTTAATATTTGTATTGTGTGGCAACCGTTTTATAAAAGCAATAAGGTACTCGAGGCAAGTGCTGTATCGTGAATAAGTAACGGCTGAAGGGTTACTCCGCTTCGCGTCGTGCCTAACAACGCCCTTCAGCCGTTACTTATTCACGATACAGCACAGCCTCTCGTACCTTATTGCTTACATATGATCGGAAATAAAGGAATTATCATGCAAACCAGTGGTTGTGTGGAGTATTTATTTATTTTTTTTAGTTTAGAGGATTTAAGTTAATCCGTAAACATTCATTCATGTATGAAGTAAAAAAAACATTTTTTTAAAAAAAAGCTAGTACTATAGTAAAAATGAATCACCCCAGTATGCTGGGTTAAATAAACAACCTAATTTGCTGGGTAAAATGAACCCCACGTGTCCTATATTTACCCAGGCCTTGTGTTGGTTTTAACCCAGTATTTTTAGAGTGTGACAAGCCTTTTGACACATAGAATGGAAAAGCCCCTGTGCTGATGTGAGCAAAGTTTGCCTAGAAAAGACAAAAATTAAGAGTCATGGCTCAGAAAAACAGGGGATTCGTGAAGAAAATAGAGTAGTTCAATGCAAATGCAACTAATCAGCTGTTGTGTAATACAAGAGTGACATAAAAGTTACAAAATAAGTCTATTGACTTCATATCTGATGAAGTTTGCATCATTGATGCTGTTATTTTCCTGTTTATTAAGATGCTTTGAAATGATCTTTTTTGCACGCTGACTTTGATCACTGAAATGTGTGTCGCATTGCAAAAAAACCTGCATCATCCACATGCACTGACACACACACACACAGTCTTAATCCGATGCACCCACGTTAATCTGTAAACCGCGGTATAAACAGGGCTGTGCTCAGATTAGAGCAGCACAAACCCGGTCAGTGTTAGACTCAACGACTGCAGGCAGACGCAGATTATGCAGCCGCATGTGTTTGTGAGGATCGCTTTAGAAAACAGCTTTTGATGTCAATCACTGCATATTAATTCATAAAGACGACGTCTGCTTTACCCAGACATCCTGCTGTTAATATTACATGAGTAACAATCTCATTTCTGCCGCTGGAATTATTCATCAGCACAAACTCGCACGCCGACACCAAATCAAAACACTGACACGCATATGCATGCTAACAACATCAACAACATCAGAGCGATCATCACGGGACACTTCAAACAAACTAGAGAGAAACTAACCAAAGACGTGTTCACAACAAGACGAATATGAATTATTACCCATCTAGTATTGGTAGGTTTGGGATTAGTTGTGGGGGAGGGGTTATGATTAGAGGAGGAGTTATGATTAGAGGAGGGGTTATGATTAGGGATGGAGTTATGAATAGAGGAGTTATGATTAGAGGAGGAGTTATGATTAGAGGAGGGGTTATGATTAGGGATGGAGTTATGAATAGAGGAGTTATGATTAGAGGAGGAGTTATGATTACGGGAGGAGGAGTTATGATTAGAGGAGGGGTTATGATTAGAATTAGGCAATCAGGTAGGGACTTCAATTTGTTGTGCGATGTTTGGTACAACAGTTTAAAACATTTTCATTTGAATGATCGGATGTTAATGCATCCGTTCAGATCGACGCGAACAGTCACTTGCTGTTTTTATGATTTGTTACACCAGTAGGTGGCGACAAGTGACTTTTAAAAATGTATTCGTCATTAGCCCCTTTCACACAGCAATCCTGGAAATTACAATAAAATGACCAGAATTACTTTACCGGTAAATACACAAATATGCTGTTCACACAAGAGACCATTCACACACCAGCAGCAAAATATCGGTAAATTCTGTGATGTCAGTCATCGGAAATGATCTTTAAACGCCACGTAAATTGCTGGAACCAGTTTACCGGTATTTTTGAAAAAGTCCTGATCACACATCATCTGTTACCGGTAATTTACCAGTAAAGACTATGTTTGAAAGGGGATGTTGTATCATTCGTTCATTCAAGAGATTTGTTCAAAAATGCCAAGTCATCCAATAAAGTATTTATAAGTGAGTCATTGAATCATTCATTCAAATCGATTTTTTTTTAAATAACTCATTCAACGTAATTAAACATTTTAAACAGATTGTAGCAATTAACATTTTGTCAGGAACCTCTAGTAAATTACGTTATTGTTTAGTTGTCTCTTGTCTGTTCAGAATCAAATGGAAGCTTATTTCCGCCAGATTATAACATTTTAAACTATAATTGCGACTTTCTATCTCACAATTGCAAGTTTAGCCTACATCTCGCAATTCTGTCTTTATTTCTCAGAATTGCAAGATATAAGTTATATTTTTTTTCCTCGCATTGTGAGTTTAGGCTATATCTCGCAATGGCGAGTTTATATCTCGTAATTCTGACATCTTTTCTCAGAACTGTGAGATATAGGCCTAAACTCGCAATTATAAGTTATATACTCGAGTTATAAAGTCCAATTCTAAGAAAAGAAAACTGACTTTTTTCCTCAGAATTGCGAGTTTATATCTCACAATTCTGACTTTATAACTCGCAATTACCTTTTTTATTTTTTATTCTGTGGCAAAAACAAGCTTCCATAGAATCATGATCTCGATTTGAAACAAACATAATCGTGATTCTCGATTTATCCCGAATGGTGCAGCTCCAATCGTTCCCAATAGGATTAATGCATCTGGAAAGCAGACAGGGTGAATTTATTTTTCATGTCAACTCTAAAATGGGGGCGACGTCTGCAGCAGAGAAGATAAAATGTGTCCGTCTGACAGCTGCCAGTGTGTGTGTGTGTATGCATACGAGACAGCGCCGCAGGTAAACTGATCAGACAGGCAGAACCAAACTCTGAAGATTTGCCTCGATCACACACACATGTACCTGAACACTTCATAAAGCATTTAAAGGTCACAAAAACTCTCACAAAAGCACCTGATCAAAAGAGAAGCTCAAATGCCACTGACGCCTTGCTGTTTAAAGGACAGCGTCTTCAACAGGGTGTTTAAACTGACATCTCAATTTAACATCGGGCTTCAATAGAGGAACGTTCTTGAGCGAGGTTATCTGTCTCTACAGGCATTCGATATTAAAGAAGACAAACAATGCAGAGCAACCTATTAAAAACCAGTAGCCGTTATCTGTGCAAGTCTATTACGAGGTAAAGGAAACTGCAGCTGATGTAAACCATGATAAACGACTTTGTTCTGTCTGCACTCAGTTTTTTAAACCAAGATTATTATTTTAGTTTTTAATATGCTTCAAGACAAACCATGTGCAAATTCATAAGTCAACACCATTGCTGAGTATTTTCTCCTTAAAACTGCAGTTTCCATGATTATTATTTTAGTCTTTCTACTTCAAATTTCATGTTCACTTCATGTTTAACTCTGTGTTTTAATGTAATTATAAGTCAAATTTAGCAGCGATTTCTGATGAAAATTGATTCAAAGTAAATCCTACATTTGTTTGGATGTCAAAAATCACACTTCAGATTATATTTTCTGAGTCATCATGAATGATTTTAACTGAGGTGAAGGACATAAAGAGTCTCTTTCACTGAGAAAAATGCACTATGGAAAAAAACACGGATTTGGGGCCATTTACCTTGGTCGTACCATGGTATTCTTTGAAGTCTAAATGTAATATTAAGCACTCATATAAAAATACCATGGTATTACCACCCTTACACCACAGAGACTTTTAACTCTGTTTACATTCCACAGATGTTTTATGTGGAAACTAAACACAGGATGTCATGTTCTGATTGACATAACTTTACTGATGTAGTAGCGAACAAATCATACCATATCATCAAACACATGATTAACAATATTCTTTTTTACAAAAGATAAACAAAACGATAATTTTAACACAGTTCGACGTTACGAAGAAAACAGCGACGGGCGTCTCGTCAGAATCGATGACAAAAATAACGGTCCCGCATTGTACGAGCGCGCGTCTCAGATCAATACAAATATCGATTTATTGATTTATCACAGATCAATGCTCATCCTCATACAGACACACAACATCCCCCTGACTGAGAGCCAACTTGACCAACAACTCAGACCAAACACAGTCGGACAGAAACACCGCTAAAGCCGCATCGCGCGCGAATGCCGCAGTAAGAAAGTACACGAGCAAAACGAGCCGTTTCTAACGAACACAAGCGTTCACAAAGTTGCTGAGGAACGAGACTGGAACGACCTCCATTCCTCCCTCCCGTGTCTGACTCCGATACCCGCCGATGAGGCGTCGAGCTCGGGCTGTTTTCTCTCCAACAGTTCCTGCAGAGATTCCCGCGGAAATAAGTTCTAGCGGCAGAATCCATGGTGACGTGTACGTGTACTTACCGCGCGCCGAAAGCCGTTATATTCCAAATGTATATATCGCGGGAAAGTGCGCTGATGTGTGGCGCGTGAAGTGAAGGAGCTCGAGCTTCAGACAAGTCACTCCTTCCGGGCGGGGCCAAAAACAGCGGCTCAATTCACTCACATCCTACAGGAAATTACTTTCATCTTCTTAACATTTCTGTCTGTCTGTCTGCTGACGTTGTCTTTAAAGTCACCTCACGAAATCAAAATTGACCATTCTTATTTTCTTATGGAATATTGCAGTGTTTATTAATAAATAATATTCTTTTTTTATTATTCATGTGCCCTCTCACTGGTTTATGAGGGTTTTTGAAGACAAAATAGCTTGGATTTTTATTTTTACAAAACACTAAGTAAGGGCTTTTGCTGACTGAATCTTTTTAAGATGAATGTGAAATTTGGCAAGCAGCATTAAAAGTTTAATGATAAAGTAGGTTCTTATTATAGAAACCGACATTCAGTTTTAATGCCCCAAATCAAATTATAGTTAATAAACTTGCAAAAATCAAAATGTATGAAACTCTTCTCTGGTGACGTGTTTACTGGCGCAAGGGCAGGGCAACCTGTCAATCACATGAGATCCACCAATAGCAAACCACAACCATCCAATCAATTCCCCACGGACAAAACCAAGCCACGCCCACATTTGTTCTTGTTCCAGAAGCTTCTCATTCGGATATAGGGCATGCTAGGTAAGAGTTATCATTATTTTTAGATGACACTATGGAATTTAATATTCAACTTATTAAAGGGTGGTTGATTTTGATTTCACTTTTCTAACTTTAGTTAGTGTGTAATGTGGCTGTTTGAGCATAACCAACATCTGCAAAGTTACGACGCTCAACGTTCAAAGCAAAGGAAGATATTTTCTTTTACAGAAATCGCTTTTTAAGGACTACAATAAACGGCTGGTAGAGACTACACGAGCTTCCTCCCGGGTTAGTGACATCACTAACCCTAAAATTTGCATAAACCCCGCCCCC
>NC_139973.1:810000-822500 GCF_963993115.1 Abramis brama | reverse complement strand
CAGATTGCTAGTTTTGATAGACTAGATCAGGTGGTTTAGTGGTTTAGTCTTCTTGAGGTTGAGTTTGTGAGTGTGTGTTCCCGTGTTTCCCGTGTTTCCCGTGATCCGCATGTTTCCGGCTCTTCCTGTATCAGGATGCTGGGATGTGGAAACGTTCCTGTGCGAAGCGTTCTGGCTCTGGTGTGTTTACATGAGGAGATTGCAGGCGCTCGACGCGAGCTTTATCCGCCGAAGAACCAGATGCCGTGGGGGAAAACCACTGGCCGACTCCTGCGCTCGGGGAAAACACACACCCCCGCGGGGAAAACACACACTCCGACGGGACGCAGGTAGGACCCGACCCCAAACTTTAACATCCGTGGAGTCTTTCCATTCCACAACAGCTTCTTTATAGAGGAAAACAGTTCTTTAGGTTATTAAAATATTCTTGATACTGAGAAAATAGAGATTAGATTCTACTGAAAAATTTGTAAAGAGCCTGAAATGGTTCTTCTATTGCATTGCTGTGAAAATGGGTCACTGGACATCTACTAGTTCTCCTGAATATCACACTGTTCTTAAAGTGGTCGAGTTACTAACATCTGCACATGAACCAAAGCTGCTCTTGTTTGAATACTTTGGAAAGCAAGGAAAAGTCCCAGCTAACAGGGAACATTTTTAGAATGTTCTGGCAATGTTCTCTCAAAGTTAGTCCAATGATTTTTTTTAAAATGCAACTGTTACGTTAAAAAATGCAACTGTTACGTTAAAAAATGTTACTGTTACGTTTAAAAATGCAACTGTTACTTTAAAAATGTTACTGTTACGTTTAAAAATGCAACTGTTACTTTAAAAATGTTGCTGTTACGTTTAAAAATGCAACTGTTACATAAAAAATGCAACTGTTACATTAAAAAATGCAACTGTTACGTTAAAAAATGCAACTGTTACGTTAAAAAATGCAACTGTTACATTTAAAAATGTTACGTTTAAAAATGCAACTGTTACGTAAAAAAATGCAACTGTTACGTTAAAAAATGCAACTGTTACGTTAAAAAATGCAACTGTTACGTTAAAAAATGCAACTGTTACATTTAAAATGTTACGTTTAAAAATGCAACTGTTACGTTTAAAAATGTTACTGTTACGTTTAAAAATGTTACGTTTAAAAATGCAACTGTTACTTTAAAAATGCAACTGTTAAGTTTAAAAATAAAATCCAACTGTTACGTTTAAAAATAAAATGTTACTGTTACTTTTAAAAATGCAACTCTTACGTTTAAAAATGTTACTGTTATGTTTAAAAATGTTACATTTTAGAATGTTCAGAGAACATTCAAAAGTAACATTCTCAGTATGTTTGTAGAATGATACAATGGAATGTTCCCTTTATGGTCACTTATATTAATCAATAAAAAATGTTTTTAAACATTTAATAAATGACACGTTTGAATGTTCAGAGAAATAACGTTTTCATGGTTCATACAAAGTGCTTGAATTTGACGTTTTGAAATGCAAGTCCTGGAAAACCCTTGAAAACAGCCATATTTATGAAGAGGTACGCTTGAAGTATTGAAAGACAATATATGTGAAATTAGTGGATAATTTTACCGATAAAACAATCTTTTCACACAAAATCAACCCATCTGATATAGATATAGAGCCATTTCACATGACTATGAGTGTGATATTGCTCATAAATATACAAGTATATGATACATCATTCATTCTTCAGGTCAATCATATATTCATGAGAATAAACCAGTTTGAATAAGGAAAGCGATATCTTTGTCATAGTATCCTTTCAATGGTTAAAGTTACACAGCCATTGCATGTGCTGCACTTTATTTGTACCGTTTTGTTTTATAAGTTTATTTTTATTTATCTATTTACCTTTTAAGAATTTGAAAGATAATAAAGATATTGTTTGATTAGTGAGATCTCTGGATTTTCATTTTACAGTGTCTGTACGAACCCTATGATAAAATCTAAATGTTCTTAGTAAGAATATGGATTCAACAGTGCATTTTCTTGCATAAGGAGTAAACCTGGTTGGCAGTTCACATTACTTAACTATTGAACTCTGCAAACCGTAAGAAGCTTTCCGACTGAAGTCTGGATTAAGAATGTAACCAAGATCCCGTCAGTGATTGTGTGTGTGTGAGGAATGGACAGAGACGGTGTGTGTGCTGCTTTACACAGGAGAAACGCTTCTAACTCTCAGTCGAGTCACAGATCGCCTTGACAATTACAAGTAGCAAGTAGTGGTTTAATGTTGCAATAATCAAAACCAGCATTCTGCAAAACCATGCAAAATCGGTTGTTTATATTAATTAGGATATTGTTTAGTGTAAATGTATTAGTAATTGACATTGTTGGTGCTGTGATTGATTACAGGGTTCGTACAGACACTGTAAAATGAAATTCAAGGACTTTTCAAGCACTACTTTTTTGGTTTTGAAGGACTTCAATCAGAGATCTCACTCATCAAACAATATCTTTATTATCTTTCAAATTCTAAAACTTTCAAATTGAAGAAATTCAAAGCTGTATCATATACTTGAATAATTATATAAGCAATATCACACTCATAGTCATGTGAAATGGCTCTATATCTATATCAGACTGGTGAGAAAAGATTGTTTTATCAATCAAATTATCCACTAATTTCACATATATTGTCTTTCAATAATTCAAGCGTTTTTCGAGTACCTCTTCATAAATATGGCCGTTTTCAAGGGTTTTCCAGGACTTACATTTCAAAACGTCAAATTCAAGCACTTCAAGCAACTTGTACGAACCCTGTGAAAATGATTTAGTCTAATAGTCATATCATTAAAAGCATAATGTCTATAAGCTATGAAGCAGCTTTAATATATGACCGTAATCGAGTTACTTTGAGAAGTCTGTAACTGTTATAATGGCAGCCTGAACCTTTAGTGTTCACACTTTTGTTCTCTCTCGCTCTATTAAAGTCACATTATTGTGTGTGTGTGTCGTGTGAAACAACAATGGATGTCAACATGTGGAAGGAGGAGGACTTTTCAGGTTTAAAAATACTCTGACGTTTTTCTGGCACGAAAACCTGAAGCAAAAACACGAGCCTGATCGTCTTCATTCCATGATGTGAAGAATCGAGAGCTTGTTAATGTGTGCGATTCAAACTGTGTGTGTTTAACACTCCTGGAGTTTTAATGCACACTTCATTATTCACTATGAGGAAAGAAGCAGCAGCCTGAAAATAAACAGAACAATGAAGTGTGTGTGTGCGTGTGTGTGTGTGCGTGTGTGTGTGCGTCATACGGCTTCCTGTTACGCTGACCAGGAGATTCTCTATGTGTGATATTGACAGATTTAATGCGAGATGACAGAGTTGTGTTCGCACAACTGGGTTTGGATTCGTCCATAAACTGTCAACGTATAAAGAGAAATAATATTAAAACTAATGATTGACATCTGTGTCTATGTGCTTTTGTTTGATCAATATTTCTGTTAAATCTGTGCATTAACCCTCTGGTGCTCTTCGGAAAAGTTTTACGTTTTGTTTTTTGTGTGAATTTTTTACTTCAACGGAATGGTACGAAACTTGGTAAAGGTTTTGGCACTTGCTATGTAAACACACACACAAAAAATGGACATGATTCGAACAGGTGAAATGGTCCTGAAAGAATAGTCCCACCTGAGCTCCTCGCGGTCAGAAACGAGTTTCCTCTAGTGGAAGCGTTTGGAACTGCAGCCGAACAACATCTCACTGAAAGATCATTTACTGAGAGTCAGGCTCATATCTGGAACACAACTTGTTTAGATTTATGGCTTTGATTCTCTTGCAGTTTTAGAGTAAAACGTGATTTTGAAATTAAATATTTCATATAAAAATTTAATATAGGCTAGTATTTTTGTGCATTTTTCATAACAATAAACGTAAAATTCTGTAACTTTTTAAGTTCACTTTTTAAAACTGTTTTCACTTCAGCAATAATCTGCCAAGTGTCGTGTTTGAAAAGAGATCAAACTTCAGTCTGTCGCTCTAAAGCATTCAAGATTTACAACAGTTTAAGTTGGAAATTAAATTAAAAGGATTATAAATATAATTAGTAAATATAATTTAGTACCATAAAATCCCCTAAAAATTCAAAATATTAAATAAAAAAACATTATCAAACTAAAATATAGTACATTCATTTCATTGACAAAAAACAATAAATTTGGTCGTATATTTTTGGAGCTGTGCAGTTTTTCTCCATTTTAATTACTTTGACTAGTATTACATTTTCCTGCAGTGACATACATTTTTAAACTGGTAAACATTGCATGTGATCTCGGTTCGTTTCAACTCTTACATATGGCAAAAGATTATAAAAGTCACATGTGGGTCAGAGGCTGAAGATTATTTTCATCACATCCATCTATTAGGTTAATGGTTTTGTTTATATGTGAAGTTATGAATGGCATGTTGTGTGTGTGTGTGTGTGTGTGTGTGTGTGTGTGTGTGTGTGTGTGTGTGTGTGTGTGTGTGTGTGTGTGAACAAGTCGGGTGTGTCCCAGATGAGCAGGTTTAGGTGTCAGTGATGTGGTATTGCTGGTTCTTTCCCTTTGGTGCACACACACACACACACACACACACACACACAGCAGAGCAATGGGCCACTGATGAGTCGCGTCCGTGTGCATCTTCTGTTTGAAAGCGGGACATTTTTACACTCAGAACTGAAGAAATGGAGCATAAAAAGAGCAAATCTATTGGAGAATGAGGAATATCTGACAGAATATTCTAATATTCAAACATTATTATTATTATTATTATTATTATTATTCATCTGCACTGACTGAGCTGGAAGTGAGAATGTACTTTATGGACATGAAGCCCAGGGAGGAGAATGTGGTGCGTTTGGTTCGATCTAAACCCGTCCAGCGCGAAAAACTGTGTCGACCGAGACGTTTCCATCTTTACCTGCATGAGCAACACTCAACCAGACACACACACACACACACTCAGCGCAGTACCAGGTACAGTCTTTACTAAACTCACTCTGAGAACATGGTTTACAGTGCGTGTGTGTGTGTACGTGTGTGTGAGAGTGAGTGTCTGTACGTGTGAGGGGGGGTGGTGTGGCGCAATGGATAAGACACATGCCTTTGGTGTGAGAGACCCAGGTTCGAATCCACTGTGAGACACCAATGTGTTCCTGAGCAAGACACTTAACCCCTAGTTGCTCCAGAGGCGTGCGACCTCTGACATATATAGCAATTGTAAGTCGCTTTGGATAAAAGCGTCAGCTAAATGTAAATGTAAATGTAAAAAATGTAAATGTGTGAGAGAGAGTGAATGTGTGAGTGTGTGTGTGTGTGTGTGTGTGTGTGTGTGTGTGAAATTGATCCAAAGTGACAGTGAAGACATTTATAATGTTACAAAAGATTCTATTTCAAATAAATGCTGTGATGAACTTTGAACTCCATTCATCAAAGAATCCTGAAAAATAAAAATGTTTCTTGAGCAGCAAATCATATTAGAATGAGTTCTGCCATTAAACACACATCGGTCAGATCAGTGGTGTGTATCCGTGTAAAGTGACATCATGAGCTGAAGTGACTGACTGGTTTCAGCTTTGATTTAATCTGTGCATCTGAAGAGAAACTGCTTTAACAGCCGCTCTTCACTGATGTCCGTCAGCAGAAACTCTGTGTGTGAGTGTGTGAGTGTGTGTGTGAGTGTCAGTTACCTGCAGAAACTCAGTGTGTGTGTGTGTGTGTGTGTGTGAGTGTCAGTTACCTGCAGAAACTCAGTGTGTGTGTGTGTGTGTGTGTGTGTGTGTGTCAGTTACCTGCAGAAACTCAGTGTGTGTGTGTGTGTGTGTGTGAGTGTCAGTTACCTGCAGAAACTCAGTGTGTGTGTGTGTGTGTGTGTGTGTCAGTTACCTGCAGAAACTCAGTGTGTGTGTGTGTGTGTGTGTGTGAGTGTCAGTTACCTGCAGAAACTCAGTGTGTGTGTGTGTGTGTGTGTGTGTCAGTTACCTGCAGAAACTCAGTGTGTGTGTGTGTGTGTGTGTGAGTGTCAGTTACCTGCAGAAACTCAGTGTGTGTGTGAGTGTCAGTTACCTGCAGAAACTCAGTGTGTGTGTGTGTGTGAGAGTGTCAGTTACCTGCAGAAACTCAGTGTGTGTGTGTGTGTGAGTGTCAGTTACCTGCAGAAACTCAGTGTGTGTGTGTGTGTGTCAGTTACCTGCAGAAACTCAGTGTGTGTGTGTGTGAGTGTCAGTTACCTGCAGAAACTCAGTGTGTGTGTGTGTGACTGTCAGTTACCTGCAGAAACTCAGTGTGTGTGTGCGAGTGTGTGTGTGAGTGTCAGTTACCTGCAGAAACTCAGTGTGTGTGTGTGTGTGAGTGTCAGTTACCTGCAGAAACTCAGTGTGTGTGTGTGTGTGAGTGTCAGTTACCTGCAGAAACTCAGTGTGTGTGTGTGTGTGTGTGAGTGTCAGTTACCTGCAGAAACTCAGTGTGTGTGTGTGTGTGTGTGTGTCAGTTACCTGCAGAAACTCATGATCACCTCAAAGCGATCGGTGGTCCTGCAGGAACGGAACAGGAAGTAGTTTGAGTTCTTCATGCATTATGGGAGTTTGTATGAAGGTAATATGATGTCATAAAGAACTGCATGCGCAGGGGAAGGTTTGTAAAGGTTAAATCGGCTTTCAAGTGTAAGAAAAAAATATTTGCAGCATGTAACTGTTATTCGTAAGTGTAATTCATGTATTGTGAAGCTGCAGCTTCATGCTAACGTATAATAAACAGGATCTGTATTCTTCTGACTTCCATTTTTCCGCGCTTACACTTTTGGCACCAAAAGCATTGCAGGCCTGTGAACGGCCACACACACACACACACACACACTCATCTCTCGCTTTATCCAGTCGGGTGTTTCTTCCTCACCAGTCTCTTCCTCTTCCGGTGTGTTTCAGGGACTGCAGCCTCAGAGCGATGAACGCTGAGTCCTGGACGGACCCTCAGGACCCGCAGCCGCACTCTCCCGATCTCCCGAAGCCGGGCTCTCCTGATCCCGATCCCGATCCCCTGAAGCCCGACAGTTTGTGCCTCGAGTCCTTCTGGACTGAAGTGGAGAACATCCAGAGCAGCGACTCCGAGCCGGACAGCAGCCGCAGGAGAGACTCACGACAGTCCGAAGGTACAGAGATGGAGAGACATGATGATGCTGTGAGATGAGACCGACACACACACAGCTTCTTAATTAAGAGAATAGCGACAAAACACACCCATTATAGCGTCTAAACACACCGTGCGCTTTAGACCATGAGCTTAGATCGTTAAAATAGGGCCCTTAAATCAATCCTATACTGTACAGGAAGCCAATGTAGAGAGACCAAGGACGGAGTGATGTTCACGTTTTTTAATATTCATTAATAATCTTGTGTGTGTGTGTGTGTGTGTGTGTGTCAGACGGCGAGCAGGACGAGCTCTGGCTGCTGGATGCTGGTTTGTCTCCACTTGTAACCGGTGAAGAAGAGGACGAGGATAAAGCTGTTCTGTTGTCGACTCTCACTAAGACTCAAGCAGCAGCGGTTCAGAAGCGCATCGACTCGTACACACTCTCACTGCGCAAGAGGAACAAAACACCACCGAGACACGTCAGAGACGTCTTCACACACCCTATCGCTCAGGTAACAACACACCTGTGAGTGAGTGTGTGAGTGTGTACCTAATTAACTATATTTTGGGGACAAATCTGTACCAGAAATGACCAAAACCTGACAAAATCTCCAAAAACCTCCTTTAGGGATGTCCTCATTTTTACATCTGGTATAAAAATAAAGTAGTTAAAGGGGGACATATCATGAAAATCTGACTTTTCCCGTGTTTAAGTGCTATAATCTATAATCGGGTTCCCGGTGCTTCTACCAACCCAGAAAACGTGAAAAGTGAAACCCAGTAACTGTGTTCTGGTGAGTCTTTCTCTGCAAGCATGTTATAAAATAAGCCGATCAGATTTCGCTCTCCTTCTGACGTATGAAGAGGGTCTTATTATAATATTACCGGCCCTTAATCTGCACGTTTACACACACCAGCCGACATTTGGTTTCTCACGCGACAACAGAGACCAGTTCTAACGCAATGATGAAGATCCAGCAAAGCCTGAAGCTGTTCTATCGGGGAACTGTGTCAACTTTAGTGTCAAAGTTCAACATGATGATGAGATGATCAGTGTAACTCCACAACAACTACAGAAATGTCTCCACTAACATTCAGAAGCTCTTCCTGAGTCTCTCCGTAAGACTGCACTCGCTCCTGGTGATTCTGGGATTCTGGATGAGTGAGATTGGCCTGTTCTGTTATTGCCGGAGTTTCTGAAGCTTGAGTAAAGACTCCGCCCTCTTCTGAACGGAGGCGGAGCTAAAGCTCATTTGCATTTAAAGGGACACACACAAAAACGTCTCGTTTTTGCTCACAACCAAAAAGGGGCAAATTTGACAAGATATAATAAATGATCTGGTATTTGAAATTTCACAGACACATTCTGGGAACGCCATAGATTTATATTACATCTTGTGAAAAGGGGCATAATATATCACCTTTAAGAGAATAGGGACAACCCTTTTAGACCATGCGCCAGGAATGCGACCATTTTTCCCGTCGTTAAACTAGCAAAAGTGGATTCGGACGCCCTAAGTGCGCTTTAGACCATGAGCTTAGATCATTAAAATAGGGACCTTTATATCAAAAACTCTTAATGTCTTATTGCTCAGCACGACTCTTTCTGTAATAAAACTATGATTTGAGCTCTTTGATAGTGAGATTGAAAGACATCATGCAAAAAAGTGTGTTGATGCCCCGTGTTTTTTGTTGTATTACGACAAAATCTGTGTTCAGAAATAGTCAGTCGTGGCATTTGTAAAGGCCTGTGTGTGTTCGTGCTCCACAGCAGACAATACCACACTCACGTCATGTCAGATCATATCACTGGCACCTGAATAAAGGCTTGAATTCAGAGATAACACATTGTGTGTGTGTGTGTGTCTGTAACTAATTGTTTTCTATTCAGTCAGCAGTTCCTGAGGCACGCAACAGCGAATCTGACATGCATAGAAACATGGACAGTGTGACAAAGACACAACGATCAGGTACACACAAACACACACACACACTCTCTCTCTCTCTCTCTCTCTCTCTCTCTCACATACACACACACACACATTCTCTCTCTCTCTCACACACACACAAACACTCTCACACACACACACATTCACTCACATACACACACTCGCACAAAAGCCCTCACACACTCACAGACACACACACGTACTAACACACATTCACTCACTCACACATACACACCCTCTCACAGACACACACACACACATTCACTCACTCACAGAAATACACACACACTTTTCTATTGGCTGAGAAGCTAATTAGCTTTTATTGATTTGGCAACAATACAGTGAGACAACATTGAGTTTTGCAGAGATACTTTGATTTTTGTGAAGATCTTTGACTCCTGTTTACATGAAAGCTAAATGTAAGATGTAATGCTGGAATGAAACGCTACAGTCTCATGATCTTAAAGGGCCGGTCTGTTCATTATTCAGTGTTATTTTCAGCTGCATATCTTCACCTGTCACATCTAGTAATATAAAGAGCATATGTGTGTTTAATAATAGTAAAATGCTTCAGATTCAGAGAGATGGAGCCGTAATCTGCCAGAGCTTTGATTATACGAGCATGAATGCAGAATGTGCCCTTTGAACACAAGATGCAATTTCCTGCCTTTTCATATGGAAATTATATTCAAATGGTTCAGATACGGAACGCTTCCCGCTGTCAATAGAACAGCCATTAACAGTGTGTGTGTGTGTGTGTGTGTGTGTGTGAAGCTGTCAGTGGGCAGGAGACTCAAGGGCTACAGATGGAGGAGATCTTTATCACAGACGTGGCATATTGTGAACAAGCGGCCATCTTACTGAAACAAGCCAAACTACCACAGAACAACAGCAGCCAGTGCAGGAGAGATGATGGGACACTGCCGGTGAGACTGACTGTCTGTCTGACTATCTGTCTGTCTGTCTGTCTGTCTGACTGTGTGTGTGTGTGACTGACTGTGTGTCTGACTGTGTGTCTGTCTGACTGTGTCTGACTGTGTGTCTGACTGTGTGTCTGACTGTGTGTCTGACTGTGTGTCTGACTGTGTGTGACTGTGTGTCTATCTGACTGTGTGTCTATCTGACTGTGTGTCTATCTGACTGTGTGTGTCTGACTGTGTGTGTCTGACTGACTGTGTGTCTATCTGACTGTGTGTCTGACTGTGTGTCTGACTGTGTGTCTGTCTGACTGTGTGTCTGTCTGACTGTGTGTGTGTCTGACTGTGTCTGTCTGACTATGTGTCTGACTGTGTGTCTGACTGTATGTGTGTCTGTCTGACTGTCTATCTGACTGTGTCTGTCTGACTGTGTGTCTGACTGACTGTGTGTGACTGTGTGTCTGTCTGACTGTGTGTGACTGTGTGTCTGTCTGACTGTGTGTGACTGTGTCTGTCTGACTGTGTGTCTGACTGTGTGTCTGTCTGACTGTGTGTGACTGTGTCTGTCTGTGTGTCTGACTGTCTGTGTGTCTGTCTGACTGTGTGTGACTGTGTCTGTCTGACTGTGTGTCTGACTGTGTGTCTGTCTGTGTGTCTGACTGTCTGTGTGTCTGTCTGTCTGACTGTCTATCTGACTGTGTCTGTCTGACTGTGTGTCTGACTGTGTGTCTGTCTGTGTGTCTGACTGTGTGTGTGTCTGTCTGACTGTCTATCTGACTGTGTCTGTCTGACTGCGTGTATGTCTGTGTGTCTGACTGTATGTGTGTCTGTCTGACTGTCTATCTGACTGTGTCTGTCTGACTGTGTGTCTGACTGACTGTGTGTGACTGTGTCTGTCTGACTGTGTGTCTGACTGTCTGTGTGTCTGTCTGACTGTGTGTGACTGACTGACTGACTGTGTGTCTGTCTGACTGTGTGTGACTGTGTCTGTCTGACTGTGTGTCTGACTGTGTGTCTGTCTGTGTGTCTGACTGTCTGTGTGTCTGTCTGTCTGACTGTCTATCTGACTGTGTCTGTCTGACTGTGTGTCTGACTGTGTGTCTGTCTGTGTGTCTGACTGTGTGTGTGTCTGTCTGACTGTCTATCTGACTGTGTCTGTCTGACTGCGTGTATGTCTGTGTGTCTGACTGTATGTGTGTCTGTCTGACTGTCTATCTGACTGTGTCTGTCTGACTGTGTGTCTGACTGACTGTGTGTGACTGTGTCTGTCTGACTGTGTGTCTGACTGTCTGTGTGTCTGTCTGACTGTGTCTGACTGTGTGTGTCTGTCTGACTGTGTCTGTCTGACTCTGTGTCTGACTGTGTCTGTCTGACTGTGTGTCTGTCTGTGTGTCTGACTGTGTGTCTGACTGTGTGTCTGTCTGACTATCTCTCTCTCTATATATATATATATTAATATATTGCAGTTATAATAAATATATAAAATGTGTTAAGCTAAATATAAAAATATCGTGATAAGCCTCCTGTGATTCCCATCCCTACTAAATATGAGTCGATCATATTTGTCTATCACTAATAAATTACTGTAATAAAAACAGTTTAGAAGTATGATCAAGCGTCTCACCTCCTCCCTCTCTCTCTCTCTCTCTCTCTCTCTCTCTCTCTCTCAGAGGGTCGTCTGTCCGCAGTGCCGGTTAGGAGTGACCCGGGTCGTGGATCTTTCCCATCAGGACCTGAAGAAGGTCCGCCAGTTGGCGCTGATTGACATGACGGCGCTGTGTGACCTTCTGGAGCTCGAGGTCAAACGACACAAAACCTGCAAAAGGAAAATCCCTGGTGAGTTTCCTGTCATTTCCTGTCACCTGACCTCATCCGTTTCGATCTGTGTCAGGAATAATCAGAATCTGTCAAATGTCTTCCCGTTTGTCAGAGAGCTGTTTGTTTGGCGTTCCTCTCGCCTCATTGGTGGAGAGCGATCAGAAGATCAAACCCAGCACTCAGATCCCACTCTTCCTCCAAGCAGTACGTGATGACATCATTTCCTGTTTCACACACACACACACACATACTCAAACACTCACACACATACACACTTACACTCAAACACTCACACATTCTCACACATACACTCTCACACACACACACACACACACACACACACACACACTCTTTCTCCAAGCAGTATGTGATGACATCATTTCCTGTTTCACCTCTCACGTTATGCTCCAGTTTATTACGTAGCTCTCTGAAGTGGAAACATTCGAAAACGATGCGCATGTTTAATCATGTGACGAATATTGTAGTAACTTTTACAGTGTTGCTAAAGGTAACTTTGTTACTCCGTCGCTACTTCCGTTTCATCGTGACTTTAAAAGTTCGACTCTTGGGTGTTTTCAATGTGAATGTTTTCTTGTTTTCAGCTTCTGTCGTTTCTGGAGAAGAAAGGTCTTGATTCTGAGGGGATCCTGCGGGTTCCAGGCTCTCAGGCCAGAATAAA
>NC_139973.1:797500-805000 GCF_963993115.1 Abramis brama | reverse complement strand
TGGGAAAACATCAACGAAAAGATACGATAAACCTCGGACAAGAGAACATGACAGCGTTTATTGTGTTTCGGATTGCAGAACGATTCTTACTACTGATATTTTGCACCAATTTCCCAGAAAGTGCTGATTTTGTTCTCTTGAACGCATGGGATGGAAACGTTGCTTTATTCGCACATGCTTTATGCCATATTCCAGTTATGTGCATGATTACAGTGGTTTTGTCTGCTTCATGAGCGCTTGCTCTGCTGTTCTGCAGGTTCCTAACTTCTTGCTGAGTCAAGTGAGGAAACTGAACGAGAACAGCAGCCGTCGGTACCAGTTCTACGACAAGCGCATCAAGAACCTCCTCAGGAAGATCCACACCGACAGCAGAGACAAACCCGACAAGAACTCCAGCGAGGTGAGAGAGAGAGAGAGAGAGAGAGACACTGTGAGAGAGAGAGAGAGAGAGAGACTGAGAGACACTGTGAGAGAGAGAGAGAGAGAGAGACTGAGAGACACTGTGAGAGAGAGAGAGAGAGAGAGAGAGAGACTGAGAGACACTGTGAGAGAGAGAGAGACTGAGAGACACTGTGAGAGAGAGAGAGAGACTGTAAGAGAGAGAGAGAGAGAGACTGAGAGACACTGTGTGTGAGAGAGAGAGAGAGAGAGAGAGAGACTGAGAGACACTGTGAGAGAGAGAGAGAGACTGAGAGAGAGAGAGAGAGACTGTGAGAGAGAGGGAGAGAGACTGAGAGACACTGTGAGAGAGGGGGAGAGAGAGAGAGAGAGAGAGACTGAGAGACAGTGTGTGTGTGAGAGAGAGAGAGAGAGAGAGAGAGAGAGACTGAGAGACACTGTGAGAGAGGGGGAGAGAGAGAGAGAGAGAGAGACTGAGAGACAGTGTGTGTGTGAGAGAGAGAGAGAGAGAGAGAGAGACTGAGAGACACTGTGAGAGAGGGGGAGAGAGAGAGAGAGAGAGAGACTGAGAGACAGTGTGTGTGTGAGAGAGAGAGAGAGAGAGAGAGAGACTGAGAGACACAGAGAGAGAGAGAGAGACACTGTGAGAGAGAGAGAGAGACTGAGAGACAGTGTGTGAGAGAGAGAGAGAGAGAGAGACTGAGAGACACTGTGAGAGAGAGGGAGAGGGAGAGAGAGAGAGAGACAGAGACACTGTGAGAGAGAGAGAGAGACACTGTGAGAGAGAGAGAGAGACTGAGAGACACTGTGAGAGAGAGAGAGAGAGAGAGACTGAGAGACACTGTGAGAGAGAGGGAGAGGGAGAGAGAGAGAGAGACTGAGAGACACTGTGAGAGAGAGAGGGAGAGAGAGAGAGACAGATCGTGAGTGAGTGTGTGTGAGTGTGAGAGGATGAAGGGATCATCCCTTTAGAGGCTTTAGTCTCAGGAACAGACGCTTACAGGACCTGATTGAACACATGAAGTGCGTAAAAGCTCTAGAGATCGTGACATGAGCTCATGTGCTGTGAGATATTCCTAAAAACAGAATCATCTTCTATTATGAAAAAAACCTGTTCACTTCAAATCATGAAGAATACATTTTTATTCTTAAAATAATTTTTTTTTAATAAAATACAAAAATACAAAAATTTGCATAAAGGAAATGAAGCCGTTGTAACATTATTTTCATGTCGGTTTGCTGTCAAATTCTCACGTTTGATTTTCTTCGTTTTAAAATGCTATATTATAAAATATATATTCATGTTAAATTGTATTCAATGAAATATAATATGAATATGTTCAGATATCTATAATAATAATTCTATATTTAATTTGTTATTTTTTTCCTTTTGATTTTGAGGACAATTTTTGGCTCATAATGATCAGTTATTGATAACTAATTATTTTCTTTTGTGTGTTTGTGTGTGTGTGTGTGTTCAGAAGTGTCGTACTGTAAAGATCCAGCTGGGTGACGTGAGTTCCTCGATGGAGTTTCGTCTCGCCGCTAATTCTCGCGCCTCAGACCTGATGTCACAGTTTTATAAAGAGCTGCACGCCTCGGATAACAGCAGGGGGCTCCTGAAACGGTAACACACACGCATGAGCACGCACGCACATGCACAGAAACACACACACACGCGCACATGCACAGAAACACACACGCGCACACACACATACACAGAAACACGCACGCACGGGCACATACACACATGCACGGGCACACGCACGCACACACACACGGGCACATGCACACACACACACACACACACGCGCGCGCAAGCACGGACACACGCACGGGCACACGCACGCACACACACACGGGCACACACACACACACACGCACAAATAAATCCTTCAGTATAATGATATATACTATATATATTTTCCCTCTCCCTCCCAGAAATGGTTCCACATCATTCCCAGACTGTGCCGTCTATGAAGTTGGTGGGAACATCGGTAAGTGTTTTTGTTTTTGTTGTTTTTTGTGCCAAATGAGACAAAACTCAAAACAGAGTTATAGTGAAGTCCAGTCTCAGATGGGAACATCGTGTTGGCCGTGTGCATTGCAAGAACAATACTGGAATATTTATATGAATATTATATGGGTCACCTCTTAGTTTGTTATATATAAATGTATGTTTGTTTGATTTGCTGTCCACCCAGTGTCTGCATTTGAACAGCACTATAGACGTGTGTTTAGGCTGTACATGTATATCTGTAATGGCTAAATCTTGTTTCATGGATCAGGTGAACATTGTTTGGATCCAGAGACTCATTTGTTTGACTTGCACAACAACAACCCGAGCGGTGAGTGGATCATCAAACTGAGATCGGCCAGCAGAGGGCAGTAGAGACACACACACACACACACACACACACACACACACTCCTTTAGACGACCGGAGACCTTTGACCCCTGAGGGGAACTAGAGCGTCTGTGAATGAATCAAAGCGCTGGTGTTTCTTCAGGCGTGAGATCGAGGTTTGAACACTGCGGTCCCGGGGAAGCTCTGAGATGGTGATGTGCAGCTGGACTTCTGCTCATCCGGACTCGTGTGTGTGTGTGTGTGTGTGTGTTGTACTGGTGTAAAGCGGAGATCTGATGCAGCTCATGGTTCTGATTATTTATTAAGTGCCAGTGCACATCTGTGTTTGTTGATGTGATGAATGAATGTCTGATGCCTCGCAGTATTAAACATTAAAACATGTTCCTCGTCGTGTCACTGCAGCTCTTCTCTGAGTTTGACCTTCAGCTCTACATTCACACGTTACTGTACCGAAGCACTTTCTGCCGGCTCTTTATCGCTCTGTGTTTCCTTTGACTCTAACCTGATGTTTATATGGAAGCTTGTTTACGCCACGCAATAAAAAAGGTATTCGCAATTTTTTATCTGACTTTATTTCTTACAATTTTGAGTTTATATCTTGCAATTTATAAACTTGGTTTATAAACTCGAAATTGTGAAAAAAGTAAAAATTGCAGTTTATAAACTCAGAATTGCAATAAAAAGTAAAAATTGCGGTTAATAAACTGAATTGCGAGAAAAAAGTCATAATTGTCATTTATAAACTCAGATTTGCGAGAAAAAGTCAAAATTGTCGTTTATAAACTCGCAGTTATGAGACAAACTCATAATTACGAGATAAATTGCAATTCCCTTTTTGTCTGTCATTCCGCGGCGGAAACGATCTTCCGAATGTTCCGATAGTATTGTGTATGATGTCATTTGTCATATTCCCGAGTGTTAGTGAGATCATGCTGTGTAACAGCCGATAACATCCGTCACACACTCACGCCTCATCCAAACACGCTCAGCTTCGCTAATGTTCATCTGACACACACCGTCATACTGAAGATTAAAGCCGAATGGCGTCGCTCTGACGATGAGCTCTTGAGAAATATTGCTAGTCCGATGATGAAATATTCTGAACGTTCAGAAATAACATTTCATAAGCTAATGGGAATGTTAGGCAAACGCTGAACACATTTATCCGGGCCGAGCGGGCGGTGTGTGTGTGTCACAGTCGGCTGGTCAGGGACAAAGCCTGAAGAAAGATGTTCTGTCAGATGTAGGTCATCGTTGAGGCGACACATGGACGACTTCCCATCAACACACACACACACACACACACACACACACACTGACAGCCTCTGGCTTTGGGGATTTTACTGTTTGTCAGTCACATGAACAATATTCCATCGTTCTCTTGAACTTGTTGTATAATCAGTATTTCTCTGTTGTTCCGCTGCACTGCTGAAGTTCAGCCCAATCTCTGTCTTGTTTTCCAGCAAAACATCCTTTAATCAAGAGACATTTACTGGAGAATGAAGTGAGATTTCTGAAAACAACTACACATTTTTTCTCAGAAAACAAAGACTCCTTTCGGTCATTCTGCTTCTCCAGTAAATATCTTTATTTAAGAATTTTGCACCTCATAATTTCTTAATTTTATAAGACTTTTTAATCTCATAATTATGACTTAATGTTTGATATTTGTGCTGGAAAACAAGACCGAAGCACTGAGGAAGAACATGATGTCTGCAGTGTTTTCTAATGTGAAGGATAATGAATTAAATGCTTGTATTTGTGACTGCGTTTTTTGTAAACAGATTTGTATTGATGATGTAATAAACTGACTTTGAATGTGTCTTGAGTTCTGGTGTGTGTGTGTGTGTGTGTGTGTGTGTGTGTGTGTGTGTGTGTGTGTGTGTGTGTGTGTGTGTGTTAGATGTGAAACGCCAGTGCTATCAGTGACTCCAGGCGTACGGGTTTATTGATCCCGCATCTCTCGCTCTGATCAGTTGCTGAACGGGGTTTTATTGTTGATCGTTACTGATAAACTCACTCTTCGTGTGTGTTAGATCTGTGGAAACCCACGTAAACACACTCATGTTCTTCTACATCATAATTGTGACATGAAATTATATTTTCGACTTTGTCATAATTATGACATAAAAAGTAAAATGTATGTCTTAGTATGTCATAATTTTATCTTTGTATGTAGATTTTTTCATCTAAAAATTATGACTTGTAATTTATCATTTTACCTCATAATTTTGATTTATTAATCTCATAATTATAATTTTGTATGTCATAATTTCAACTTTATATCATAATTTCGAGTTTTTGTCAATTATGACGAGTCAAAATTATGATAGCATATGAGATTAAGTCGTTAGGAGATAAAATAGAAATGATGAGATAATAATCGTAAATTAATCTAAATTCATAATTATGACTTAGAATGCCAATTTTATCCTTGTTATAATTTCAACTTCTTAATCTCATAAAATGACAGTATTCTAGACTTTATCTCATAATTTTGATTTGTCAGAATTTTGAATTTTTATCATAATTATTACAGTTGTAATTTATACTTTTGACCTCATTATTTTGACTTTTTTATCATCATTTCAAATTTTAGTAATAATTTTGACTATCTCATAATTATGACAGTATGTTGTAATTTCTCATAATTTCGTCATAATTTTGAAATTTGATCTCATAATTATGATTTAGTATTTAAATCAATTTAGACTTTATCTCATAATTGCGACTTTTTGTATGTTATAATTTTGACTTTATCTCATAATTTTATGACAGTGTCGTAATATCGAATTTTTTACCTCATAATTTCATCTATTACTAGATAATTTTAGATAATTTTATCTCAAAATTGTGACTTTTTGTCATAATTTCAACTTTTTGTAGTAATTTTGAATTTTTATCTCATTTTATCTGAAACTTGACTTTTAATCTCATAATTATGATTTAGTATGTCAATTTCGACTTTATCTCATAATTTCGACTTTTTAATCTCACAGTGACCATTGTATGTCATCTTTCGTAATTTTGACTGTCATAATTGACTTACAAAGTCATAATTCCATATTTTAATATATTTTTTTCAAAATGAGACAAAAAAAATGAGTCAAAATTATGAGATAAAAAATCTAAATGTCTCCAAATTCAGTATTATGTCATAATTCCTACTTTAATATAATAACTTTGACTTTTAATTTCATAATTAGATTTGACCAAAGCATGACTGTGGTGGAGATGTGCTTCGACACAGACAGTCGATTCCATGTCTCTGATTCCGGATGAAGATCAGAAACACAAATAATCCTGTCAGAAACGTGGCGAGTGAGTGATGGCGCTGCATTATGAGGGAATGATGTGTGTGTGTGTGTGTGTAATGGAGTGTGTCAGAGGGACGAGCGAGACACGAACGGATGAAGACGGGCGACTATTTCTGGCCTTTGATTCTCGCGTCATTTTGTGAATAAGTGTAATTGTGTGTGATTAGCAATCAGAGTCTTTGTGCGACGCCGTCCCTCCACCAATCACGGCTCAGCTCGACCCGTCACATGACCCGCCACTTTACCACTTTTGCTATAATTTTCCTGCATGTGCTGCACTGAAATGACCTTCCCTTTGTGTCCCGAATCCTGCTAAACACACTCGACTCCCTCAGAGACAGAGACAGCGGAGGAGACGAACGACACGGAAGAACAACTACTGTTATAGTAGAGCTCAGTGCTAGAGTGACTGATGTGTCCATGACAGAGAGAGAGAGAGAGAGAGGTGTGTGTGTGTGTGTGTGTGTGAGAGAGAGAGAGAGAGAGAGAGAGAGAGAGATAAACTCGCTGCTTCCACATGCAAGAGTCAAATTCTTCCGTTTATCAGGAGAAGCCAGACCTCGCGTTGCTTAGCAACATGTCATGGATCATTCAGCCGCCTGTTCCCTGGATTTTTCCCGCTGTTCGTGTGTGTGTGTGTGTGTGTGTGTGTGTTATGGGGACAAAATCTCCCCACAAAAATGGCAATCTCTCACTCACACACACTCACACACACTCACTTACATAAACTCACACGCAAACACACTCACAAACACAACTCACTTACATACACTCACACACACACACTCACTCACACACAAACACACACACACACACACTCACATACACTTACAAACACACACACACAACACTCACACACAAACACACTCACATACAAACACACTCACATACACACACACAAACACACTCACACACACACACACACACACACACACACTCTCTCACACACACAAACACACTCACTCACACACCCACTCTCACTCCCTCCCACATACACACAAACACACTCACACACACAAACACAAACAAACACTAAATTACATACTCACACATACACACACACAAACACACTCACATACAAACACATACACAAACACAAACAAACACACTCAATTACACTCACACATACACACACACACACAAACACACTCACATACACTCACACACACACACACACTCATATACACACACATACACTCTCACACACCCACTCTCACTCCCCCCCCCCAACACACACACACATGAGAGGATGAGTCAGTCACTCTCTAAAAGGCCTCATAGAGAATCAATTAGCATGTAAATTAATGATGTCAGCGAAGAAGAGAATATTATCTCATGCAGCAGAAACACACCGATCTCACACACACACACACCGATCTCACACACACACCGATCTCAGATACACACCGATCTCAC
>NC_139973.1:740000-790000 GCF_963993115.1 Abramis brama | reverse complement strand
GTTAGGCACGACGCGAAGCGGAGTAACCCTTCAGCCGTGACTTGTTCACGATACAGCACTAGCCTCGACTACCTTATTGCTTTTATAAAAAGGTTACCACAAAATACAAATATTAAAGCATAAAAATGTGTATTAGTGCAACTTTCATGAAGTAAAATAACGAAAAGCCATCCTTCCGCTGGAAAAAATAGTCCCTGACCGTAACCATGAACAGCTGCAGAAGTTACATTATTTCGCCATTAGATGGTGACAAAGACTGTGTTTATGAGTGAGTCAGTCAGTAGAGAAGACTTTTTCACCGTGTGCTAACTACACGCGACGCGACGTGCGGAAAAAATGTTATTTTCCATGTTGATCAGAGTGTTTGTCCTAACCAGCCGCGACGGCGACACGCGACGATTCTATTTTAGAAACGGTTTCTATTTTTCTGCGACGTCGCGCTGGAACAACAAACACAAAGTGTGGCGATGATAATCTCAGGTGCTGTTTATGTGCTTTATTTAATGTTAAAAGCGTGAAATGTGACTTTGAATATCATTTAGTGCTCCAGCTTTGAAGCTGTAAAAGCAACAATGGATAATTCACCTCAGATCTTGAAATTAAACAAATGGAAACAAGAATGTTCAAACTGTGAACAAACAAGTGTATTATTTAACAAAGATTGTGTTAGTAACTCAGAAGCCTATGTATTTTTAATAATGTTTAAATGGTGTAATATTTGTGAATTTGATTATGTAGCGACTTATCCATTTTCTTGCGAGTGCCGTCAGGATTACTCTCTGGTGCCGCGAGACTCCGCCCACACGCTGTTCTGATTGGCTGAGGGTTTAGGACACGTGTGAGAAGCAAGACGTAACTAGGTAAACCCCTGGGCCCGTATTCATAAAGATTCTAAGAATCCTCTCAGAAAACTCTTAATTCATCTTAAAAACTTTTACGTAGGAGTCTTAGCTTAAGAGCGATTCGGGACCGATCTGAGAGCAACTCTGAGTAAGGAAAAGACAAAAACTTTTATCTTAGTGAGGAGGCGGGGTTGACCCCGTTGCTATGTATGACACAATCTTTTGAAGACTGTGATTGGTTGGTTGTCCAAGAAGGAAAAAAAAAGTGATTTTAAGTATAGGGTCTATTCTAAGCCTTCACTTTGAAATTACATGCGTCATTTTTCCTATTTGACCGTTCTCTCAGAGTCACACACACACACACACACACACACATTATAGGCCTATATGTGTATATAAATCCTTTTTTTATTTTCCATGCTGTTAATTTCCTATAAGGTATTTGATTGCTTAGAATGATAAAAATTGTTCCACTCTTTCCAGTTACACTGATTGCTGGCGTGTCTATTTAAGTGGTGGTTTGAATGTTGGTTTTAATGTATCAAACATGGAATTTTCCCAGTTGCCAAATATCGTAATGTAGTGATTACTTTCATTTCTGGCGCTATGGCATTTCTGCGCTGTGCTGGAGATATTAGCGTGTCTCTAAAAAGATCTGTCACAAACATGATCCCTGCACGATCTAATTTATAGCGTCTTATTAACTCACTGTCATCCATTGTCTGCAACACATTTCTTCTCCTTCTTCGTCTTTCTGCCATTTTCTCCTCTGCTAAAGAAACTCTTAAGCCTCTTAAAAGTCCTCGTCCGTGCTCCTAACAATTTTAACCTTAAAACCTCTTTTAAGGGTTAAGATGCTTCCTGAATTACTTTTTTCTCTACTAGGATTTTTTCTTTAATTTTAAGAGTAAACGCCCACATTTCTAAGAATTTTCTTAGAATTTTGTCACTATGAGCTACTCTTTGCATTAAGATTCTTTATGAATACGGGCCATGAACTGTTAAAAGGACAATATATCGCAGCGGACATTCAAACGGATTTTTTTATCACGAATATATATATAGGACTGACCTGAAGGAAGATGCTAAATATACTGTAAATGCAGGAACATTTACTTACTCGATCTCTCACAATACTCAAAGAGAACAAACACAGTGGTTGCTAGGGGTGTGTGTAGTGATAGAACCGTTGGGTGAAGCGGTCATAGTGTTTTACCATGAATAAAACACAGCTATTGACCAATCAGAATCAAGGACTGGAACTAACCGTTTTAAAAATGTAGATAAATAACAGTATTCATTATTTTATTTTATTTTAGATCTTACTGACCCTAAACTTTTGAATGGTAATGTATCACAGTTTCCACAAAAATATGAAACTGTTTTCAACACTGATAATAATCATAAATGTTTCTTGATCATCAAATCATCATATTAGAGTGATTTCTGAAGGATCATGTGACACTGAAGACTGGAGTAATGATGCTGAAAATTCAGCTTTGATCACAGGAATAAATTACACTTTACTGTATATTCACATAGAAAACAGATGTTTTACATTGTTATAATATTTCAAAATTTTTACTGTATTTTTGATCAAATAAACACAGCCTTATTGAGCAGAAGAGACTTGTATGTCAAATGTAACCATCTAAAACAATCTATATTTTCCACATTAAAACATCAATCTAAAAGACATAAAGAGCAAACATATTCTTTTGAAACGCCATATTCAGAAGCTGAACTGGTAAAGCATTTATCCGCATATATATTGTTTTCATGCAAGCGAGTCGATGATTGAGGAGCCCGTCCACGATGTCAGATAATGGCGAAAGACAAATGGACCGTTTCCACAGCAAACAAAATGAATAGTCTTTGGTTTTACAGCCTCAATGTGAGGAAACAAGATAATGGAACAAACTGGATATAGGAAACATTCAGCTCTGTGTTTGCGTTTCTGCAGCGACGCACAATCGTCTGGTAAAAGACCACGAGTGTGTATTATGCAGAACGCTTTATGATGCAGAAAAGAGGGGAATGAGTGCGTACACACAAAGTATGTCTGTGTGTATGTGTGAGTATGTGTGTGTGTGTGTGTGAGTGTGCGAGAGAGAGAGTCTGTGTCTCTGTGTGTGTGTGTGTGTGTGTGTGTATGCACTCATTCTCTCTCACACACACACACACACACACACACACACAGCGTATACTATTCAGAAAGAAAAAAGCGAGATCTGTCAAACAACACTATCATATTGACCTCATGACATCACGCTTCCACTGGTTACGCAGGTTACACACAGCTGCCACACACACTCAGCTCTCCTGTAGATGGAGGTGGTCGTGAAGATCAGACACACACGACACACACACGACACACACTTGACCTCGGTGAGAGGAAGCGGGTGTTTTAAAGGGCATCGGGACGACGGGGTGGAGAAACACACACACACACACACACACACTGCCTGCAGCGACTGGAGACTCGTATCGAAAGCATCAGCTCTTCTTTTTAAAGACGACACGACTTATTATTGCCTAAGTTAAAAAAAAGTTTACAAAATTTTACTTTAAAGGGTAACTAAACCCTAAACCAACTTTTTTTAGTTAATGATCTGTAAGAATGGGGCTTTATTAGTGCTGTTCATTGATTCGAGTAACTTTTTTGACATTTGGGTATAGATGGGTTTCCGTTTCTCGAATTACCCATTATCCTCTGCGGCGCGCCGCCATGTTGTGTGTCAAAGCTGTCAGTAAGCCACTGGGAGACACGGCTCATTCACTGTGCTGCATTAATAGAAAGCCAGTTAATATAAAGTATTTTTGACTCTTTTGTGTTGAGATAACGATGACAAATTCCTCCAAACCTGGCGACAAGGTGAAGGTTATTTACAGGGACACATTAGACGATGTTTGCAAGGCAAGATATGATGTGAAATTGAGTTATATCGATGGAAAGGATCCTTACACAATGTCGAAAGAGGACTGGTTATGTAGGCTAATTCTGCGGTGTACCCCGATATTCAGGAAATGGACATTGCCAAGTATCTCATCCACACCGTTAGTGCGTACACTTTTGACGAATTAAGAAGAAGAAAGTCTCTGGAAGCATACAATTATTTTGTTAGAATGTGCGAGTTAAAATTTTATGTGGTCGCATTTGTGCGAGTTCATGGTCATACACTACTCAGTTAAATTCACGCATGAATTCTCCTGCATTGAACTTGTTTTAGCGCCCGCCAAAGTGAATTTTTGTCCCGCCAAAGTCTTATTTGATCGGTGAGTAATGTAGATGAACTGGGTGCATGTTTAACTGAAAGAACGAGCAGATAGAGAGAGAGCCGGTCGCGCGCGCGCACTCTCTCTCTCTCTTCGGAGCCAGGCGAACATGTAAACAAGACTTCACCGTCTCCAAACTAAGCGCTGTCTTGCTCTCTCTCCCTCGTGGAAATGTTAGTCTGGAGCCCTGCATTGACGGTTCACATCGCTGTAGCCAGGCGGCTGATATCTGCACAGCCCTTATTATATGGTACATTTAGACTCAGTGTCAAGACAACACCATCTGGGTAAAAAAACAACAACAACACAACGCTCCGAACTAATTTAGTGTAACTTAGGAGAGAGATGGAGAGCAGAGGCACGGAGCGATGTGCTCCAGGTGTAACGTTAGCCTCTGGCTCGACCAGCTGATGTGGCCACAGAGAAAGTGATGAAGGTGGACAATCGTCAGAGTGTGCTTCTGCCCAGCCAACACCTCTCAAGGGCTGTGTCGATAGTAGCCGCCTGGGTACAGCGATTTGACAGCCGATGAAAGCTAGCGCATTTAGCTAGCCCATCTTGGAAATGATTAGATAAAGTGTCACATCTCCAGAGCACAAAACCTCTAAATGTTCACAAGAGCAGCACTGAACATTAACTCCAGCCAAACGGAGAATAATCGTATGATTTTTATGTTCAGAATAATGCCGATTCAGGATATTATCATGCTCCGTAACACAAACGCTTGACCCACTTGACACACAAGATGGCGCCGTAAGGAGTTGCGGGAGAAATGTGACGTCATCGGAAATCTATCTATAAAGTGTTTTAATTCTACAATATATGGTGTAAAAACGTCTGAGTGCTGCCCTCTTCAGGTTGAACGGTGGCTACTGCAGTTGAATTTTCCTATTGGAAGTTGCGGTACTGCGTGACGTAAGCGGTACTGCGTGACGTAGGCAGGTTCCAGCTCACCACGCCCTCCCTTGGTACGAGCTCACCACGCCCTTGGATGAGCTAGCGTAGATTTATCTGTAACGTATTTAGTACAGTGGTAGGTGTAGTGTTGCTGGGTGCAAATTAGGCGCCAGTGTTTGCATGCACTTGGGCTGGAAGACCGTGAGTGTAAAACCTGCATTTTACGCGGAATTGCTTTTCCAACGCAATAGAGGTGGAAATGGGCTTCTCCACACAGCTCGCGCTGAAAAGCGACGCAGAGCCAAACGCTGCTCCTCCTGCATGGACTCCACCACCGCAGCGGCGTCTTGATGTGAGTGATCATATATATAATCACAATTTATGGTTAGGCTAAAGTTAATCCTCTGGGGTCGACAAACGCGTCGGCGCATTTTGCTGGATTTTTTCACATAGCGGCAAAATATGAATATGCCTATAGAGAGCGCGCGCTATTGACATCAACTCGATAAAACTCATCAGATGCATATTTACGTCGTCTTGCGACCCTGTGAGCAAACTATCCATTTTAGACAGTCTGACAGCAGGTCTCAGGTGCACGCCCCCCCGCTCACGGTTCGTCCCCTTATCTCCGCTGGGCTCTGCCCACTTTTCTAGCATTTTTCAAATATTGCCAGTGGGTGGAGTCAGGCTCTGACCAGGGGTTTAGTTACCCTTTAATTTTTTTAAGTGAAAAATTTATGAAAAATGCACAAAAATATAATTTTCAGTTTTTATATATATAATATATAACCAAAACACATTTGACTCTAAAACTGTGAGAAAATAAAAGCCACAAATCTAAATAAGTTGTGTTCCAAATGTGAGGTTGATATCTTAAAAAAACGCGCTTTCAGTGAGAGTGTGTTCGGCTGCAGTTCCAAACGCTTCCACTTTTCAACCTTTTCAAATCATGTCCATGTTGTGTGTGTGCGAGATATGTTTTATTACTTATATTATTATCCACCCACTCCCATGGAGCACTGTGAATGACTCTCTAAATACTTAAATATTCGACTATATATGCATAATTTGCAATAAATGTAAAAGATATTGTTTTATATATAATCAAAAATGTTTAACCCTTTAGAACCTGAAGCTAAAATAGGTGTTTTTCACATATTTAGATTTTTTGACTGTACAGTTCTAAAACAATGTGCTATCTTAATGTGCAAGGTGTCATCTTTTTCAGAAAAAGATTAGCTTTCAACAAATCACAGTTATTGACCATTATTGTGTGTGGTGAGTTTGTAAATAGAATTTAAATAGACAAAAATAAAAAAAAATTGAATAAATTTACTGATTTTTATTAAGAAAAAAACAGAAAAAATCATGAACGAAAGAAACTAACACTTTAAAGTTGAAAAATGAACTATAATACATAAATACAAGTCTTTTTTGTGACATTGGGTGGCACAGTTTTCATTTAGGACACTTTTTTCATACACGCACACATACAAATGCATGCATTCATAGGCATGCACACATACACATGCACACACTACATGCTTAGATACGTGAAAGAGTAACGGCCATCCGCTTCCTAAGTTTCATTAAAAATCATCCCAATCCCCTCTTCTGCTGTCTAACACTTCTTTCGCCATGTATTTGTTCGTTTCTTTTATTATTTTATGCAATCCGAACACTCGAACCTGCCGCGCTTTGTATCTCTCTGTTCAAATCCTTCCTTCCCGCGCTGCTGTCATTTGCAGACGGAAAGCATGAAATCACCGTAATAATTTGAATGGTTTTGATAGTGCAAGCGGTTGAAGAGTTACGGTAAAATGAATACAGCTTGCTGGTATGTGTCGGCGACGACACAGCCGGTTCTAAAGGGTTAATGAGTATATTTCTCCATCATTTTTAATTAAATTATGTTATTCGCAATGCTTCATGGGATTTGTAGTCTTTCCCCTCACTGCACACTGTCTTGTAATTTTGTTTAATAATTTTTTGCTTCAAATCAAAGTTTGTAATGCTGTGATTCTCCTCATGGCCGGTCGGCTCGGATCAGGGCTTATAACGCTTTAACAAAGACTTTTTTTTGAAATCCCTGTGGGAGAAATGAATGGAAAAAATAATTTGGCACTGAAAAAGTGGGCAGGCACTAAAGCACTCTATAGGAAACACAGCGACTACACACACACACACACACACACACACACACACACACACACACACACAGTGTTTACTGATGCCCTCAGGTCTGCCTTTGACCCTTTCCTTGAGTCCAACATTAGGGTCAGTTAAAGAAGAAAACTCCTGAGAAAACCATGAATCGATTCAAACGCAGGACTAGGATAATAAGACTAACTATAGTTTGAATCTGGTTGGTTTTACTGGAATTTGTCAATTAGATATGACAAATTGTGTGTTCCTACAGCCATTCATATTAATACTATAGTCTACAGTTGGCAATGGAAGATTCCACCACAGAATAAAAAATAAAAAAGGTAATTGTGACTTTTTATCTCACAATTCTGACTTTTTTCCTCACAGTTGTGAGTTTATATCACGCATTTCTGACTTTATAACACACAATTGTGACTCTATATCTTTATATTATATGATTAAGTTGCAATTTATTCGCAGAAAAACTCGCAATTCTGACTTTTTTTCTCAGAACTGCATGTTTATATCTCGCAATTCTAACTTGTTTTTGGAAGATATAAAGTCCGAATTGCATGATGTAAAGTCGCAATCGTGTGTTAGAAAGTAGAATTGCGAGATATAAAGTCAGAATTGCCAATTGCGAGTTTATAACATGCAATTCTGACTTTATATCTCACAATTCTGACTTTATATCTCGCTATTCTGACTTTATATCTCGCTATTCTGACTTTATATCTCACAATTCTGACTTTATATCTCGCAATTCTGACTTTATATCTCGCAATTCTGACTTTATATCTCACAATTCTGACTTTATATCTCACAATTCTGACTTTATATCTCGCTATTCTGACTTTATATCTCACAATTCTGACTTTATATCTCACAATTCTGACTTTATATCTCGCTATTCTGACTTTATATCTCACAATTCTGACTTTATATCACACAATTCTGACTTTATATCTTGCAATTCTGACTTTATATCTCGCTATTCTGACTTTATATCTCACAATTCTGACTTTATATCTCGCAATTCTGACTTTATATCTCACAATTCTGACTTTATATCTCACAATTCTGACTTTATATCTCGCTATTCTGACTTTATATCTCGCTATTCTGACTTTATATCTCGCAATTCTGACTTTATATCTCGCTATTTTGACTTTATATCTCGCAATTCAGACTTTATATCTCGCAATTCAGACTTTATATCTCGCAATTCTGACTTTATATCTCGCTATTCTGACTTTATATCTCACAACTCTGACTTTATATCTCACAACTCTGACTTTATATCTCGCTATTTTGACTTTATATCTCGCAATTCAGACTTTATATCTCGCAATTCTGACTTTATATCTCGCAATTCTGACTTTATTTCTCGCAATTCTGACTTTATATCTCGCAATTCAGACTTTATATCTCGCAATTCTAACTTTATAATATCTCGCAATTCTCACTTTATAATATTTTGCAATTCTAACTTTATATCTCGCAATTCTGACTTTATATCTCGCAATTCTAACTTTATAATATCTCGCAATTCTAACTTTATAATATCTCGCAATTCTAACTTTATAATATTTTGCAATTCTAACTTTATATATCCCAACTCTGACTTTATATCTCGCAATTCTAACTTTATATCTCGCTATTCTGACTTTATATCTCGCAATTCTGACTTTATATCTCGCAATTCAGACTTTATATCTCGCAATTCTGACTTTATATCTCGCAATTCAGACTTTATATCTCGCAATTCTGACTTTATATCTCGCAATTCTGACTTTATTTCTCGCAATTCTGACTTTATATCTCGCAATTCAGACTTTATATCTCGCAATTCTAACTTTATAATATCTCGCAATTCTCACTTTATAATATTTTGCAATTCTAACTTTATATCTCGCAACTCTGACTTTATATCTCGCAATTCTAACTTTATATCTCGCTATTCTGACTTTATATCTCGCAATTCTGACTTTATATCTCGCAATTCAGACTTTATATCTCGCAATTCTGACTTTATATCTCGCAATTCTGACTTTATTTCTCGCAATTCTAACTTTATATCTCGCAATTCTGACTTTATATCTCGCAATTCTAACTTCATAATATCTCGCAATTCTAACTTTATAATATCTCGCAATTCTAACTTTATAATATTTTGCAATTCTAACTTTATATCTCGCAACTCTGACTTTATATCTCGCAATTCTAACTTTATATCTCGCTATTCTGACTTTATATCTCGCAATTCTGACTTTATATCTCGCAATTCAGACTTTATATCTCGCAATTCTGACTTTATATCTCGCAATTCTAACTTATATCTCGCAATTCTAACTTTATATCTCGCAATTCTGACTTTATATCTCGCAATTCTGACTTTATTATATCTCGCAATTCTAACTTTATATCACACAATTCTGAGAAATAAAGTCAGAATTGCGAGATGTAAACATGCAATTGTGAGATAAAAAGTCGCAATTATCTTTTAAAATGTTTAAATTAGTGGTGAAAACAAGCTTCCATAGTGGGCAGATCTTTAAAAACCATTGAAACCATTCATATTGTTATTATTAATATAAACCACCTTTACCTTTTATTGCAGTTGGCAGGTGTGTGACCCACACCATTAAAAAAGATTTTAAGCAAACAGAAACATTATTTTTTGTTTTTGATTGGCACAGAAGGTCTCCAGACAGCATTTGTGTTATTTCTTCTCAGATCAATAGCGGTGATGTTGAATCATGTGTTGTTAATGAAACACAGACTCTATTCAAGTGCTCGAGGGTTTCCCGAGTCTGTCTCCGCTTCTGTGAATTGCCCATCAACACAGCACTTCTCTTTACTCCTGCTTCGTCCAATTAAAATCAAAGAAAGCGCGACCGATGATGTCACAGCGCTTTTGAACGCACGATCCATGAATATTCATGAGGCTCTCAGCGAATAAATGCAAAAAACACGGCGGTCGCTGCTCATATTTTTCATATTCGTTGAGATTTTATTAATGTGAACACTTTACAGTTGTGACACGTCAGTTACGAAAAAACTAATTTGCATCTCATTTGAATGATGCACTGTTATTAAAAGCAGGTGGTCTTCATCTCAACGAGTGCTGGCGTTTGTGTGGTAATGACTGTAATTATTGCTGTTTCAATGGGACTTTCACTCACGGACAGTTTGTGTTTTGTTCCAGAGGGGAAAAAAATAAGAACATGAAGGAAATAAATGAGTGGCGATTTCTGATGAAGTCAACAGCGAGAGTTCGACCAGAACTGGTGTAGCTTTGATCTGTAAACGTGTGTTCGTTTGTTTAACAGGACACAAAACTGTCCCATGTGGAAAACTGAGCGGTTATCGTCATTTATTCATGAACCGAGAAACTAACATGTTCAGTGCACACACACACACAGCGAACGCGCGTGTACACTCCATATTCAGTCTCACTTTAATGTTATTTTATGATTAAAATTTATATTCCAGTTCATTTTTATGCACAAAATCTTATCTGAATCCACTTCAATAGTATCTAGACTGAAATTGCACACACACACACACACACACACACAGTCTATGTCTCAGTCTATAGAGGCTGTAAGAAGCATATAATGGAAACAGATTGCTGTGTTGATTGTGTAGGCCTCAGGCTCTCGATCCCAGAGGAGCACGGCCAGTTTACAGTGTGTTCAAAGGAGAGGGCTAAAAGGCAATTACAATGTTAATGTGTCCTGGCGGGGGGGAACAGCGGCCGAACGAACGGCCGAACGAGGAGAGAGAAATCCACACGCTGACGGAGTGAGTCTGGACTGCAGAAACACTGTTGTAGAGAGTAAAACAGCAGCGATCAACAACGAGAGACACGCGTGTGAATATATGCAGGTCACTTCAGAAAGCAGAGGGGCTGCTCTTTTATCTGACATGCAGAGAGAGCGACTGATTGAAGAGCTGTGTGTGCGTGTGTGTGTGTGCGTGTGTGTGTGTGAGCAGTATTCATTCTCTGCACTAGCAGGGTTAATATAACCCACATCTCTCCCGGGATCTCATAATAGGCCATTAAACAGACGCATTAGGATAAATGAAAAGGCTTTTAAGTGGTTACCACAAGACCACCTGGATTTCACTCTCGTGTGTGTGTGTGTGTGTGTGTGTGTGTGTGTGTGTGTGTTTATGGATAAAAAGGATGGATTTATTTGAGTTATGGGATGTGATTTTTCTATTTTGGTTCTTTGACTCTCAACACGTCTTTGCTTCAGAGAATTTTAATATATATATATCATGAATGAAATGTTTTCTAATTTACAAAAATAGCAAATGTTTGTCATTAAAGGTTTTGTTAGTCTGTACTACACTAAATAAATAAATAAATAAAAATGAAAAAATCACACAGAAATTGCAAGTAAATTCCACAAATATTTTCAAAGAAATGGCAGGTAAACATGAAATTTTGAATTAAAAACACTGAAACTCTTGTATAACGTGCTCCATTAATCTTTGTTTTATTCATAACTTATCACAGTGCAGTTATACGTATCTTTATGAAAAGGTAAAAGAAGTTTACGCTTAAAAATGAAGGTTCTTCACGACATTGACAGAATCTTTCCATTGTTCTTTATAGTGGAAACGGTTGTTTAGATCGTTAAAATGTTCTTTACACTGGAGAGAAACGATGGTTCTTCTATGGCATCACTGCATATGGAAAGTGTAAAATATGTCTCCATTTCGGTGCTTGAAATATAACATTTTACTCTAAATAAAAGATTAATTTGCAAATCTAATATTAACCAACATCATCATCATGTGAGGACGGCATGTGATGAAAGTGTTGGGATCTGTATGATCTACTAGTGACTCCACTTCTAAAAGCAGCACACATTTGTTCTGATAGAGGCTAATCAGCACAATAATGTACTTGGGATTGTGATGCTAATAGTACTGGATTCAGAGCGCGGCCGGCGCGAGCGGATGGCTAATTTCGATGCGCCCCCGGAGAGCCACGTGTCTCTTCAGTTTGGCTCTCTAATTGAAGTGTGTTATGTGTTATTTTCCGCCTCGCTGAGCCGCAGAAGAGGCTGCCAGTGCTGTCGCCGTCGGAGAAACACCGGGAACAAACATGGGAACATCTCGTCCCGAAATGCAGCTCGACTGTTATTCCACCAATACTAAACACTGTATTTGCATTTATTCAAGATATTCATTACTTCAATGAGCTCATTGTTTCTGCCTTAAATTATTACATTGTTTAAATTAATATTTTTTTTGCTAACTGTGATTTTTGTATATGTGCATTTCTGAAATACATAACTTAGACATTAACCTCTGATAACAGATCACTGTAAATTGTAATATGCATTTTCTGTAAAGATGTGTATTGTGAAAAGCGCTGTACAAATAAATGTGAATTGAATTGAATAATGCATTTTTTAGTGTATAATGCAGAATGCATGTGCTTGTTTTGGATGAAATACAGGTTAGACGAGGTACATTTCATAAACGCAGAGTTGCCGAGGTTTTTCCTGCATTGGGAGTCATCATTATTGTGCATTTCTTCAGAGTTTACGAGTGTCCCTTCTGCGTTAGAGTTCTCAGTGCGAAGATAATTAATGATCTGTCTCTAATATATAGCAAAGGAAGAAAGGGGAATCGCTCCGCTACACTCGCTCGACTCACTGAAGTGTGTAATGAGAAAAAGGACCGAGCCGGATGAAACCGGGAGGGAGAGAGGAGGATCGTTCTGTCCGACCAAACCCTTTTGTTTCAGGATCCGCCGTGACACACAGAATCATGACACTGCTTTCTACAACAATAGTGTGTGAGATCACCTTGTGGAGCGAGATAGCATTGAAGACCGCAGTGACTGATCCTGGATCAGTGTCCCGAGGGAGAGATTGAGGGTTTGTGTGGAGAGACTCTCGGGAGAAGCGCCCTGACCTCTTATTGCCCTCTATGATTCTTCTGAAGGGTAATAAACTGAACGAGAGGACGTGAGAGTTAAGCGCGTGCCATCGCACCGAAAACACACCTTTACCACAGTCTCACGTTTGCTCTTTGAATTTTGCCAGCGAGAAACACACATTCAAGGCAAACAAAGAACGGGAATGATGTCGATAGAGTGATTGTGGAGGTGAGGAAAATCAATCCGAAGCGTTTTCACACTGGAGAAGTGTGTGATTTACAGGACTTTCCCCAAACAGATCCTGAAGAGCTTTAAACACACCAGGAAAACATGATTAATCAGATTACTAAATCAGCCTTATTCCTTCATAATGCTCAGAAAGCCGGAAAAAGCATATTCTATTATTATACAATAGGCCTACAACATATTTTATATAAGTATATTCCTATAGTACAATCTAAAAAATGCTGGGTTGTTTTAACCCAACATTGGGTCAAATATGGACAAACCCAAACGCTGGGTTAAAAATCTAATTTAAAATTAACCCAACGGCTATATTTGACCCAAAGTTGGGTTAAAACAACCCAGCATTTTTTAGATTGTATATATCACAGCCAACAATAGGCCTATAACATATTTTATATAATTATATTCCTATATATTCTAGCCTACAATACGCCTATAACATATTTGTATATTTCTTCAGTATATTCTAGCCTACAATAGGCCTAGAACACATTTTATATAATTATATCCCTATATTTTATAGCCAACAATAGGCCTATAACAGAGGCTATTTCATATAATGATATTCCTGTATTTTTCCTGCTGTGATTCCCTGTCAGTGGATTTGATGTGAAACGCTGTTCTGGTGGTGATTGTATTGTTCGCGCTCGAGCTCTGCGCGCGCCTGATAACGCGCTGCGATTAACCCGTTCCGCTCCCACCGGGAACCGGGAACACGAGACCGGGATAAAGAAGCCCTCCGGGGAAGACCAGCACAGATCAGATATGACCAACACAACAGGGCGACGCGAACATGTCTACATCTGTAGTGTGTAGCTACACAACTATAACGCATTTAGAGATTCAGCGCAAACCTTCAATCACACTCACGGAATCACATTATATTTATATCTATAACGTAATAGGCCTATTAATGAAACTTTCTAAAACGATTTAGATTCAGTGAAACTGTCCGTTTTCAAAAGTGTTTCTTTATTTCCAGCAAACGTCCGTATAATTATACAATTACACACACATCATTTGTTTTGATGGTTTTAATCACGATCACCCGTTAGGATCAGCAATATTTAATTTTCCATGTTTTATTTTAACGCAAACACTACTTATTAGGACAATATCGAAAATATATATTTTGGATTAATTGTTAAGATTTGAGCTTCTAATATATTTGTAATCAGACCAACGTTTATTTAAATAGTCTATCCGTTCAGGTTTATTTGTTCAACGCGCGAGTTTCGTTATTGTCTATAGATCAAATGTGAATTCAGCTCTATCGAGAATAAGGAAATGTTAATATCGTGTATAATTTAAACAACTGAAGATTTTATGTTTCAGAATGTTTTAAGTGAATAATTCGATCCGAACGAACACGACTGTATTGCGCTCAAAGGCCTAAACGGGTCCCAGGCTGGAATCCACAGAAATACGCTTTCATAAAGTACACCTGCATATTATGACGGAAAGTCCATCAGAGAGAAAGAAAAAACATTTTTTCTGTTGCCTAACACCTTTTCAAAAGCATCTTCATTCGCTTTAAAAAGTGTCCCGAGAAGATGATGCAGATTAACTAAATAAGTGAAACGGCGCAATAATCCATGAGAGATATCCATGCTACTTTTTTAACAAATAAAAACAAAAACACTTGAGATAACTTAGTATTTAGTCAACTACAAGTCTAACTCAGTCAAATCTGCGATGCATTTCTTGTTCATTCCCTTTTCGACTGAAAGAAGGTTTTAAATCCGTTCAAAAGAGTATTCCAGCACCGAGGTCTCCTCTTGCTGAAAATGAGTTAAAACTGAGTTCTGACCTTCATCTGAAGCAATACAAAAAACTGGAGAGTTCGAGCTGCGACGGGAAAAGCAACAAGAATATTTCAGGAATACTTTTAGTGTCCATTTCAGACCTAGTCCGGTGTGTGGAGACGGTTTTTATATGCGTAAAGTTATGCAACACTATGAGACCCCTGATGCCATTGGGTGTTGCTTGTGACCAAGTATATTGGGCATAATGAGAGTGGAGAGGAGGATGGGGGTTCTAGAAGCACCTCCCCTAGAAATGCAGCAAATCTTCACCCTGGATTTTTTTTTCCCGTGCTGATGCGCGCATTGGGAGCCGGAGAGCATTGGCAGTCTGACGGTGACACGTGCCTCTCTCTCAACACCCCCGAGCTCCCGTGTACCGCATTGGCATCAGTGACGGCCACTGAAACACAGGACTCGAAGATACAGAGAACGGAAAACCCCGCGCGCAAAACCACGAACATTCTCCTTTTTACGCACTGGAAATTACGCACTCGCGTTTGGGAAGCGCGCGTAAGAGTTCGGCCAGAAAAAAAAGAGAGAGAGAGAGAGAGAGGAGAAGGTGTGCAGGATGCATCATTTACGTCTGAAAGTGACATGAAACACGGAATTAGCAAAAACACCAGGCGTGATTTCAGTCAGAACTGGAGATAACGAATACGCGTCACTCCAAGAGTCCGTGCTCTTCTCGCTCCGTGGATGCGCAGACAAAGAACTCCGGTCGCACACTTAACTCGATATATCTAGAGTAAAGAGAAGAAGAAGAAAAAGAGTATTTTAACATCAGTCTCATTTAAGAGAGCAATCATGGCCACGTTAATTAGAAGCAAGATCTCTAATAAGCTCTCCAACGCGGCCACCACGGTCACCAATAAGTCTCAGGCGAAGGTGAGTGGGATGTTCGCCAAATTGGGTTTCCAGGCCGCCACCGATGAAGAGGGTTTGGGATTCGCGGCATGCGATGATCTGGACTATGATCACAGGCAGGGGCTTCAAATGGACATCCTTAAAAACGATGAGATTGGCGGTGGGGAGATCGCGGGCGAGGGAACGCTTGACGGGGACAGTCATTACCAGAGGGACGGAACGGGTCCAACGCCCTCGGCGTCCAAAGACGGAGGACTCTGCTCGGAACTAGCCGGCCTGGACAAGCCCAAAATCACTGCTTGGGAAGCGGGGTGGAACGTGACCAACGCGATCCAGGTAAGGACGCATTACGATGCATATCAAAATTGGCATTTCAAAGTTTTCCTATCAATCAAAATGGAAATTTTAATGTTGCAAAATATTTATGCAAAAATGATTAGTCGCTTCTGAGGCAATGACGTAGGTTTTTCTTGAGCTGATGTCGTGACATTGGTATCTGGCTTTATTAAACAGCATTCAGCTCGACTTGCATTTCTATACTGGGCTTTTGTGCGCGCAGATGGAGATTAGTGGGGTTTGCATGACTTATTCTGTTTTTTATGTTTTTATTTTATGACGTGCGTAAAATGGAGAGCATGCATCTTAAAAATATATGCATATTCAAAATGATTTATTACACACGACGATGGTTAAAATAACTTAAAATGCGTTTGAAAACCTCAAAAAAAATGAAAACCGCACACATTTAATCATGCGCAGTTATATCAAAACTGGCATGCGTGACGTGACTCCCTGCCTATTTGATTCATCCTGATGACGACACAATGAGGTGAGCGTGACTTTGCTCACAGCAAATGGAAATGTCAGGACTGAATTCATCTGCATTCCCGATGCTCATTCCCAACACCTGCAGTGAATCGGGAAGCTGATGATGGCGCATTCCCTCAACCTGCAAAATCCTTGACTTTAACTCAAGGATATAAAGAACATCGCGCGCTGAAGACACTGAGGCCAGTTTCACGCATCTCATAGGCTGTTGTACTGTGAATAGAATCGAATAGAATAGGGATGCACCAATTTAAAAAATTTGGCCGATACCGATAATTCTTTATATTTGAAAGCCCATAACCGATATATCGGTGGATAAAATTTTTATATAATTTTTGAGAGCCTGATTACAAAAACAAAAGTCTCACCATTAAAAGCCATGACCCAAACACACAATTATAACGTTCTCATTCATAATTTTATGTGCCTATATGACAGACTTGCTTTGCACTTCACTGTATTTTCCTTTTTTGAAGTGATTCCAATCATATTTCAAGCAATTTAAAGCCATCATGTTGAACTGAAGTGTCTCAGCTGAAGGAAATAATCCATTATTTATCGACTTTAATAAATCAGCCAAATTTTCTAATTAGGCCGATAATGATAACATTAAAACTGAACATATATCGGCCGATACCGATATGGTGGATATATCGTGTATCAAAGCTTATTGTGAATATTGGAGCTACAGATAATGAAGTTTTGTTCATTCATCAACTGAAAACAGCATCTAAATGATCCATTCTTGGGATTTACAATAAAGAACGTCACGCACCAAAAACACTACGGCCAATATGGGTATGATTTTACGCATCACATGTTGTATAGAGTCGAATAGAGTAGAGGCAGGGTGAATATTACACTGTGGATGATGTGAATATAAAACCCTTGCTATGTTTATTTCCTCAGGGCATGTTTGTTCTTGGGTTACCCTACGCCATTCTCCACGGCGGATATCTCGGACTCTTCCTCATTATATTCGCCGCGGTCGTGTGTTGCTACACGGGGAAAATCCTCATCTCTTGCCTGTACGAAGAAAACGAAGACGGCCAGTTGGTACGAGTGAGAGACTCGTATGTGGATATTGCCAACGCTTGCTGCGCGCCACGCTTCCCCTCACTAGGAGGCCACATCGTCAACGTAGCCCAAATCATCGAGCTCGTGATGACCTGCATTTTGTACGTGGTCGTGAGCGGAAACCTGATGTACAACAGCTTTCCCACGCTTCCCGTTTCCCAGAGGTCCTGGGCGATAATCGCGACCGCCGCTCTTCTGCCTTGCGCTTTCCTCAAGAACCTCAAAGCCGTGTCTAAATTCAGCTTGCTCTGCACCATCGCGCACTTTATCATCAACGTGCTAGTCATCGCGTACTGTCTGTCGAGGGCGCGAGACTGGGCCTGGGACAAGGTCAAGTTTTACATCGACGTCAAGAAGTTCCCAATCTCGATTGGCATCATCGTGTTCAGCTACACCTCGCAGATCTTCCTTCCATCGCTTGAGGGGAACATGCAAAAGCCTAGCGAGTTTCACTGCATGATGAACTGGACTCATATCGCCGCCTGTATCCTGAAAGGCTTATTCGCGCTAGTGGCTTATCTGACGTGGGCTGACGAGACTAAAGAAGTGATCACGGATAACCTCCCGTCGGGAATCAGAGCCGTCGTCAACCTCTTCTTAGTCTCAAAGGCGCTGCTATCGTATCCGTTGCCATTCTTCGCCGCCGTCGAGGTCTTAGAAAAGTCTTTCTTCCAAGATGGAGGGCGTGCGTTTTTCCCGGACTGCTACGGAGGCGACGGGAAGCTCAAATCGTGGGGGCTTTCGCTACGCTGCGCGCTAGTCGTGTTCACTATGCTAATGGCTATTTACGTGCCACACTTCGCGCTCCTCATGGGTCTGACGGGCAGTTTGACGGGCGCGGGTTTGTGTTTTCTCCTCCCGAGTCTTTTCCACCTCAAGCTGTTGTGGAGAAAGCTCTTGTGGCATCAGGTGTTCTTCGACGTCGCCATATTTGTAATCGGGGGAATATGTAGTATTTCTGGGTTCATTCACTCCATCGAGGGTCTCGTCGAGGCGTACAAATACAACTTGGTGGATTAGTTTCGGAAAATGGTAGTTTGGTGATTAAGTGTTACAACGCATCCCACATATTGATAACCAAACCAATAATCCCCCCCCCCCCCAAAAAAAAGGAAAATAAAACCCATTTGACCCAGGTTCATTCATTCAAGTGTCTGCAAATCTGACCTTGACATACAATAAGCCCCCAATGCGGTCAAATCGATTAATCGCGATTAATTGCATCTAACATCAATTAGTGCTGGGTAACGATTAATCGCATCCAAAGTAAGTGTTTACATAATATGTGTGTTTACTGTGTATAATTATTTTGTATATATCAATACACACATATGCATGTATATATTTAAGAAATATTTGCATGTATTTATATGTATATATAATTTATATTATATTTACATATAAATATTTTATATATAAACAACATTTTTCTTAAATATATATACATGCATATGTGTGTATTGATATATACAAAATAGTTATACACACACATATTATGTAAACAAAAACGTTTATTTTGAATGGGATTAATCGTGATTAATCGTTGCCTGGCACTAATATAAATAAATGCACACACACATATATATATATATTGTAGAAACACAAACTTTTATGCTAGATGCCATTAATTGATTTGTAAGCACTGGGGAAAAAAACACACATTTAACCCAGGTTGATTCACTCAAGTGTCTGCAAATCTGACCTTGACATACAATAAATCAATCAGTTCAATGCCTTGGACAACAACGCGCGTTACAAATAGACACCAGAGCAAAACATTTATTTTTGTTGTTGAGTGAGTTAATGGTTTACATGAGCATTTATTTCAGATTGGATTTGGCCCGATCCACACAGGAATCCAAATCTAAATCATTTTACATAAGCATAAAAACACGCGTGGATCTGAGAGTGCAAGAAAGCAATGATCTGCAATACACGGTGAAGAAAAACTAATACAGATTAATTACAGGGGACCAACGTCATGGCAATAAAACACAATGAGTATGTAGAGTCACCTTAATGTGTAAAACAAATTTATGGATTTCCCGAAATTCGATCTGAGGACAAGTCTTATTTTTCCTGTTACAGTTTGCATTTACTTAACCAAAATAGAGAGGGAGAGATAGACGATAATGGACGGTGAATAGAAGTACATAAACTATGCATTTTGAACGTATATGATGTCCATGCAGTATTACAGATATTCTGTTCAGTCAGAAGAAAAAGAGGCTTTTATTGACACGTGAGAATTTCGTTTGAATTGCTCTCTAGTGTAGCCACCAGAAAACACACGAAGAGACTCGTATTTTTACAAGACATTGAAATAACGAAAAAATGAGGAAGATGAAGACAAAGAAGAGGACAAACGAAAAATAGTCGGAAATTTCAGAAGAAATCATGGGAAATATAAAACAAGCCACACACTCAAATCACTAAATTTGAATTCTGAGCATTGCGTTGTTTATCAGATAGCAAATGTCGTAATTAAAACAATTAATAATTGTTCCCCTCAGTGAGATTTATTTATAGCGTCGTTGGATCGAAATCAAGTCGAAATAAAGGGACTTACATAAGACTTTTTTTGTTTTGTTCATTTTGTGCAATCCAATGGGTGCTGTGGAAATGTTATAAAACCGTATGTGTTGTGTTTTTGTGGTTTAAAAGATGGAATGTATATCACAAAATCGTTATCATATATCGTGAAAATGAATATATTGGAGAATAAAGGTACGCGTGAAATTATATTGTATAATTGTTTTTTGGTTTTGTGTGATATGGAAAAAAAATGAAACACGTGCATATTTTCCCTTCAAAAAAGAATAAATCTACAAAACAATAAATAAGTTGAGTCCAGTTCTCAGAGATTTATTCCAAACGCGCACATTTACACGATATATAGTCCTACACATTTTATTAAATAATATGGATATAGCTTCACATGTTGTTGTTGTTGAATGGGTTATGCATTTGCAAGTATTCTATTTTTACATTAGGCTATAACTGAATTTGCCTAAATATAATAAAAATGTATTGCGATATGTAGTAGTAGCCTAGGCTGAGTATCATAATTACGGTTAGAAAAATAGGCAGCTTTAATTTAGCATTAGCCTATGAAACAAAAAAACTCCTGCGAATAAATCAATTAGCCTATATTTTGTCCTAAAGGGATTTATTCGATTTATTTAAAGCTTCAAATAGGCAGTGTATGTTTTAGACAAATTAAATGCAAACGATAAATGCAACTTGTTATTCGCATTTGAGACGGCGCAACAGCCAATGGAAGAATGAAGTGAACTCACACAGAAAATGCACGACAGATTTTTGCTTGCGGCTCGGATTCATCAGGTAAACCTGTGAGCACACACACATCTGGACTGTTTCTCAGTGACTGAAGCTATATTTATAATAATTTAAATAAATAAAAATACAGAGACGTGTGCATGCGTCTGAACAAAGCAAGACTGAAAATAAAACAAACATTGAAAAAGGGTCGACGGAGAAAAACAGTCGATAGAAAGATAATAAAATGAAGACATTCCAACAGGGAAGATTGTAGGCTACACAAAATATTCAGGTTTGGGTTTAAAATAATTCTGCATTACACCGTCATATTGTAAGAAGGTCAAACGAGAATTGTTAAACCATAATGTTTCTATAAACGCAATGAACGCTTGTAGAGAATTTTGACAAACGTCGGTCGTGTTGGATTGTGGGAATTGGAGTTCAACCAGAGGAGCCATTTTCTCATTACCGAACACGATGTCTGAAAAACTGTGAGTAAGCGCCACCTGGTGTTCACAGAGTCTTCCTTACACAGGCTTTGCAAAGCACATCACAAGAAAAGGCCTTACTTGTTCTTTCATTGCCAGACAAATACAAAGCGAGACACAGTTTTAAACACCTAAACATTGATTGAGCTGAATTTAGGTTTACCACTGAAATGGACAAAATGAGCTTTTAACAGCTTAACCGTGTTAACAGAAGGTAACAACATTTGCCACAGTAAGATAATATTTTGATGAAGACTGTTTGGAATTGACAAAACAAACGGAAAGGAAATAATCCTGTCTTCATTTACTCACCCTTATTTTCGTTCCAACCCCGTACGATTGACCGAATATCCTGAATGAGGTTTTCCAGACCGTTAAAGTGTTTAGGCTTTAAAACTTAGAATAACCACACTTAAAGTAATCAATAGTAGAAATTCGAGTAGTTATTCGCTGAAAGAAAGAAAAGAAAAAAAAAACTTAAAATCGTGCTCAAATGTCGCGCCTTCATGTTGAAAATGTACAAACTTTAACCGTCACGTCGAGGCGCGAAGTTTGAATATGCGAAGGCGCCAAATGAGACGGGAACAAAATCAGCACGCGCTCCTTTCTCATTCCTTCTGTTCTCACAAAGCACAGTTTTGGATTAAACTGGATCATGTCAGCATTTACCCTAAATATAGACCTGGCTGTTTGAGATTTAGGTCTAACCAGTAACATAGCAATATCTGAGAACAATAAACCCCATTATCAGATACAATTATTAAATATAAACCTTTACAAGGTAAGCCATTCAACAAATGTTTTACCTTAAAACCAATTTATTCCCAAACACACAAATACATTAAAAGTTCTATATTGAGATCCTTGCAAGTTATTTATAAATGATTTCAAGTAATGGGTAAAATTGTACAATGTGTCTTAATTACATATTTACAAATACATGTAAATTGTGGCATGTGAACAATACAACACAAAAAAAGCAACAAATAAAGTTTGACAGAGCGAGTCACATGAAGAGTAATTTAGTGGCACATCAGTCCGTTTCACATCTGAAGAGTGAGTTTTCCAACACCAGCGAGTCTTCAGTCGTCGGCGGCCGTGCGAGTGGTCGGCGCTTTGGTGGAGTTCTCCACGACCCACGGGTGAGCCATTACTCCCTGGATGGGAAGTCGGTGCATTGGGTTGTGCTTCAGAAGTCTATTGATCAGGTCTCGGCTGCCCTCACTCACATGAGCTGGGTAGGTGAACTCAACCTGAAGAGGAACACATGTGGTTTGAGGATGTATGCATGGATGAATGAATGAATCAAGACTGAAAGAAAATGAGTGGAAGCTAATAGGAAGATACACTGCCCAGCCCAAAAAAAAAAATCTTTGGATGTAAATGGGCAAATCCTTAAAGGGATAGTTCACCCAAAAATGAGAATTATCCCATGATTTGTGACCCTGGATCAGTAACCCAGTCACGAGTCGCACGGGTTTATTTGTGGCAATAGCCAACAATACACTTTATGGGTCAAAATGATCGATTTTTCTTTTATGGCAAAAATCATTAGGATATTAAGATCATGTTCCATGAAGATATTTAGTAAATTGTGTGCCGTAAATACATAAAACATTTATTTTTGTGAGTGAATGCACCACAAATCAGGAACATAAATGAAGAACTTAAAATGAGATTTTCTCAAGGTTTAGATTTTTGCACCCTCAGATTCTAGATGAACAATAGTTGTACCTTGGCCAAATATTGTCCTATCCTAACAAACCATACATCAATGAAAAGCTTATTTATTCAGCTTTCAGATGATGTATAAATCTCAATTTACAAAAATTGACCCATGTGAGGTTTTGTGGTCCAGGGTCACATTTACTCACCCTCAACCCATCCGGTGTATATGACTATTCTTTCAGCCAAACTCAGAGTTAAATTAAAAAATATCCTGGCTCTTCCAAGCGTTATAATGCGTACGCTACGCTTAAGTCCTACGTCATGCGCCGGAACTCGATTCTCTCATGAACGCGCGGATGGAACCGGAAGCTAGTAATCAAGTAATAATTACAGATATTTTTCCTTGCACACACACGGCTTCGCTTCAGAAGGCCTTTATTAACCCCTGAAGTCGTATGAATTACATTTATGATGGATGGATGCACTTCTTCAAAATCTCAGGTACCATTCACTCCCATTATAAAGCTTGGAAGAGCCAGGATATTTTTTTAATTAAATTTTTTGGATGAACTAACCCTTTATGTTTGGATCTTTTTTTAGCAACAGTTCATCAAACCCTAATAAATGGTGTTTTTCCATTTCTTAAACCACCATGTAGGAAGAAGACACATCATGGCCATATTCCAGGATGACAATGTCAAGATTTATCAGGCTCAGACTGTGACAGAGTGGTTGGGAGGAGCATGAAGAATCATTTTCACTCAGAACAGACCTTAGATTTAGTGAAAGTCTTTGGGATGTGCAGGAGGAGACGATACAAGATCTGGACCAAACACTGATGCACCTCTTGATGGAAACAACAAATGTTGTGATGTTATTTCAATTAAGAGGTGCATCAATTTTTGGTCTGTTCTTTCTTTTGATATATTGCATTCTCAGATATTCATACAACAAAATATTCTGTGGGCTAGTGCTGTGCGATTTTGGGAAAATATCTAATTGCGATTTAATTTTGTAAAGTCAAGCTTCAGCTCAATATTCTCAATGGTGTGCATTACAAGGAGTTCAACATGCCTTTGCACAGATGACCAGAACTACAAGCAGGGTTCCTGCAGGTTTCAGTTAGTCAAATTTAAGACCTTTTTAAGACATTTTAAGACCATAAAGATTGAAATTTAAGGCCTACACGACGCATTGCCAAAAAATATTCAAATCAAAGAATTCATTTTATTTCAATGAATTCAGTAATTGAAAAAGCATTAACTTAATTTACAGATAAAGCAATCACATTAGTAACCTTCCAGACCCAACAACGCATGTCAGAGAAAATAACAGAATCAGATATCATTTTTTTTATAGAAAATTGTACTTTGCATATTATAGGCCTACTGTAAAAAACACATAATTAGTTGATTTTAGTTGATCATAGTTGATCATAACTAGAGATGAAATGGCATGAACATTTCATTTAATTATTATAGTGCCAAAAATTATCACTTATCACAGAATCCTGTTCAAAAAGTACTAATACTACACAATGAAATCAATTCACCAAGTTTTATGTCGAAAAACAGCAAATAACAAATAAAATTAGCATCAATACGCACTAACATAAACATTAAAGGGATACTCCACCGTTTTTTCATATTAAACTATGTTATTATGTTATTACTATGTTACTGCGCCGAAGTCGAAGTGCTTCCAAGCACTTGCTATGGTATTCCGCCATACAATATAGTTATCCATTTTACACGCTTAGAAAAGCGCAATGTTTTGTTTTGTGTCACCGTCCTAGGTCGAGTTACACTACGCGAGTAACTGTATTTAATTAGGGAAAACGTGGAGGTGTTTGGTAGCTTCTCTGCTTGGCACATATTGAATGAACTGGGCTAACAAAGTTTCGCCGCAAGACAGAGCGATTTAGTGCACGCACTGAGACGAGAGAGGTATGTATCAACTCGTCTTAGTTAAGGGAATAACATAGTTTAATATGAAAAAACGGTGGAGTATCCCTTTAAAATAATACGATTAAAAATGATAGCCAGATTTTAAAAGTGTCTTGCAACATGTTATATACTAACATGTACAAGTTCAAATAAAGTTGACAAAAAAGGTTTTTATAAAAAGATAAACCTCACATATTTCAGACTTTAATTTATCTTTTTTGACTCATTCTTTTTATAAAAAATGATTTAGTGACATTTACAATACACTTTAGCTTATCTTTTATTATTAATAGTAAAATTCGGTCCGATTTTCCCGTGGCGTCTGTCGTTGCTATGCAACTCCACAATGACAAAAAATGTTTAGTGGCTAATGGATTTCCACCGCCGGAAAACGCTTGCTGTAGCTCTGCTACAAGATTTATTTACGGAGAAGAGAAAAACACCCGTAGTGTTTGGGTGCACCCGCATCCTTCATGTCTTTTTTCATGTTGCTGCGCCTGGAAAAAAAACGAGCGCGTCGCTTCAATTATAAGTGCGCTTACCGCGCGCCTACATTTGAATGAACTTGAGCGCGAAAAGACGCGATATGTGAACTGCCTCTTGGCGAGCGACTTCGATACTTTTTTGCTACTTTGTAATAACTTAATGCGGCCAGCGTTTCTGGAAATGAACGAGGGTAAAATCTTTTTTAAGACCTGACTAAATGAAATTTAAGACCGCGGATGAAAATCTGGCTGTTTTTAAGACGTTTTAAGGCCTTAAATTTAAAGTTCAGAATTTAAGACATTTTAAGACTTTTTAAGACCCCGCGGGAACCCTGTACAAGGTAGTGGATGGTCTTCAGGTAAAGTTTAAGCTTTTCACTTACTCTAGAAATCTTGCGGTACGTCTCTTCATGGCTCTTGGTTTCGAAAGGCGGCCTGCCAACCAGAAACTCGTAGCAGAGCACTCCCAGACTCCACAGATCAACCTTCTCATCGTGCGTCTTGCCTTCGATCATCTCTGGAGGAAGATAGTCTAGCGTTCCGCACAGCGTCGACCTCCTGTAACACACGCATGATTAACACAGTTTCCCTAACCCAGCACACAAACACACCCTTCTCACGAACAAGGACACACATTTACCTTTGATAAAACTCACAAAACCACAACTAAACCGTACTTAACCTGTTAACTGGCACCCCTTATTTTACACTTCAAAAAGGTGTATAAAGAAAGTAAAATGTACTGAATTTTTTTTTTTTTTTAACAAAATATGTATTTTTGCATAGTAATTTGGACTCTAAAACAGGCCTGCAAACTCACAAGTGCTGAAAAAGGTGACATGTTTACAAAGTAATTTGTTGTGGGGGGGTCTGGGGCATCGTCCCTCATCAGACAGTTATGACGTTCAGAAAATGAACGATGAAATGAAAGTCTTACGGCTTTGGACCAACATGAGGGCGAGTAATGACAGAATTTCATTATTGGGTGAACTATCAGTTTAACAGGTTATGCCGATCACACCAGCATTAACATCAGCCCGAATCACAGCTAGTGGTGCAACGCGTCACAATTCACGGCTCGGATCACTTACGGTTTTTAAGCAACGGATCGGAAAAAAAAAAAGAAGAAAAAAAATGTATGCATGTATGTATGTATATATATATATATATATACACACAGTACCAGTCAAAAGTTTGGAAACATTACTATTTTTAATGTTTTTGAAAGAAGTCTCTTATGCTCATCAAGCCTGCAGTTAAAAAAAAAAAAAAAAAAAAAAGTAATATTATGAAATATTTCAATTTAAAATAATGGTTCTCTTTTTTAATATATTTTAAAATGTAATTTATTTTTGTGATGCAAAGCTGAATTTTCATCAGCAAGTACTCCAGTCTTTGGTGTCTTATGATCCTTCAGAAATCATTCTAATATGATGATTTGATACTCAGTTATTATCAATGATGGAAACAGTTGTGCTGTTTAATATATTTTTTTGGAATTCTTTTTTCAGGATTCATTGATGAATAAAACGTTAACAGCATTTATTCATAAAAACAGCATTTATTCAAAATAAAAACATTTCTAACAATATAAATCGTTACCATCACCTTTTATCAATTTAACGCATCCTTGTTGAATTAAAGTACTAATTTCTTTTTTAAAAAAATAGTTATTGTTCCCAAACTTTTGAACGGTAGTGTATATTGTTACAAAAGATTTCTATTCTAAATAAATACAGTTCTTTTTAACTTTTTATTCATCAAATAATCCTGAAAAAAATATCTCAGGTTATAATAAAAATATTAAGCAGCACAACTGTTTCCAACATTGATCATAACTCAGCATATTAGAATGATTTCTGAAGGATCATAAGACACCAAAGACTGGAGTACTTGCTGATGAAAATTCAGCTTTGCATCACAAAAATAAATTACATTTTAAAGTATATTAAAAAAGAGAACCATTATTTTAAATTGTAATAATATATTTTAAATTGTAATAATATTTCATAATTTTACTGTTTTTTTTGTTTTGTTTTTTTTAACTGCAGGCTTGATGAGCATAAGAGACTTCTTTCAAAAAAGTAATGTTTCCAAACTTTTGACTGGTACTATATATATATATATATATATATATCTATATATATATCTATATATATATATCTATATATATCTATATATATCTATATATCTATATATATATCTCTCTCTATCTATATATATATATCTCTCTCTATCTATATATATATATATATCTCTCTATCTATCTATCTATCTATCTATCTATCTATCTATCTATCTATCTATCTATATATATATATATATATATATATATATATATATCTATATCTATATATATCTATATATATCTATATCTCTATCTATCTATCTATCTATCTATATATATATATATATATATATATATATATATATCTATATAGATATAGATATATATAGATATAGAGAGAGAGAGAGAGAGAGAGAGAGAGCTGCGATCCGCTGCTCCCCCAATCACACGTAAGCAGAAGCGTCACCTGGAGGAGGGCGTGTGGACGGACCACCCGAAGTCCGCGATCTTCAGCTCTCCATTGGCTCCCAGCAACAGGTTCTCGGGTTTAATGTCTCTGTGGATCACGTTCTTCGAGTGGCAGTAGCTCAGCGCATCGGCAAGCTCCATTATATACTGCAAACACACAGCATACACACATTACGAGACGTTATTGACTTCAAAACGTCTTTGCTCATGTTTAAAGGTGCAGTGTGTAATATTCAGGAGGATCTGTTGACAAATGCAATATAATAAACATAACTGTGTTTTCAGTGGTGTATAAAGACCTTACATAATGAAGCGTTGTGTGTCTATTAGCTTAGAATGAGGCATTTCTCTCTACACACACCGCGGGTCCGCTTACATCGACATGTTTCTACGGTGGCCCTGAATGGACAAACGCTTTGTCACTATGTTGTTCTTCATGATAAGAAGCTTCAGCTAAAGTCAGCGAATAAAACACTGACACAATGATGAACAAGTAACAGTAATATTCACAATAACATTGTTTTACTGTATAAGTTCATATAATTTCTTAATTTATCTTTGTAAAGAAACCTCATTGTTTAACTGGCTACTCTCTGCTGTCTCAGACAACGACATCACTTCCTGTCGGCCACCATAACTTCTGTTGGGTGCAATTCGTAACTTCACCACTAGATGCCGCTAAAACGTACACACTGCACCTTTAAAGAAAGACGGAAACACTCTTACAGTGGCACTCCGCTGGTCATTGAAGGTCCCGCAGCGCTGCAGCTCTCCGTACAGCTCTCCTTTAGGAGCGAACTCCAGGATGAGATACACGCGTGCCGTGTCGTGGAAATAACCGTAGAGACGCAGGATATTGGGATGCCTGAAAGAAGAGGAGAAAACAGAGTCAGTTCACTTCACAACAGACAGATCCTACTTTCCTAACGCATGAGTCTCAACGCTGAAGTTACAAATCTCCCCAGATTTAGTTTGATGGATAACGAGTCTTTAGGAGATTCACGCTAACGACTCGCATCACACACTTGCTGACTCTAAAAGGTTACAGAGAAAAACTGAAGAAATAAACCTGGTACACTGCTCTCGTGAAACTTTAACGTATCGCAAGGTTGAATATTAAAGACTCATGGGAGCAATAAAGCAGTGTGTCAGTTTCTTATATTTCTTTGATTTTTTTTGCAGGGTTTGGAAGCGCACTTCAAATCCAGAGAAAAACTGAAAATCAGTTGTGAGTGAGTGGAGACGGGGCTCATTTGCATATTCATGGGACCGTGCATACTAAATATTTTTTTATTTTTCAGTAAAAAAAAAAAAAAAAAAAAAAAAAAAAAAAAGTTTAAATATGTAATTTTGGTGATCAAAGAAGAGTTAAGGGTTAAAAATGATTGCCTACTTTAAATAAATATCTGGAGTCTTTTCCCATCATTCAAGGCTCTGATTCGGCAGTCAGCGCAGACTCATCCAGAAAGAAATCCTGCCAAAAACTAGCACTGTAAGTAGTGAAGTATTCCAGCCCTAAAGTGATAAAACCACTGGACAGGGAATCTCGTTTCTTTTCCCAAATCTTCACTCACGGCTCAATGTCGCAGGGGATTATAAATGTTTCTTCCTTTGGTTTGCTTTTAATTAGGCCTATTATATTCACATTCTTTGCTGTGGTACAGTAGAGAAACGCAGATAGCTTTTTTACTCGCACGTCAAATTCCTTAACACATTCTTCAGAGGAATTATTTTCTCTGGCAGCGCAAAATCAAACTAAGCTTAAATGTCTCGCCCTTGCGGAAGATAAACTTCACTCTTCAGTGCCCGGTTGCATAAAGCACCTCAAGTCTTTCCCTTACGATTTCCCCTTACCTAAGAGAATAACTTAAGGGTGTTGCGGTTCTCTTAGGTAAGGGAAACATTTAAGTGTTTCACGACAGCGATCCTGGATTCACGTTATAAAAGTCTGTTGTTGCCATAGATACGCAAAACACCAACACTTTCGCAGTTTCATCAAATAAAGTAGGCTAGGATATCAGAATGGATAAAGAAAACAAAAAAAGAAAGCCTAATTGTACAGAGGAGGAGAAATGCATTCTTGACGAATATGGTAAAAGAAAAAACACTTTTGACCGTTGCGTTTAAATGACAGGAAAGCCCCCGCAACCCGGCGAACCTGACAGACGATTTATGCACGTGGAAAACATCTCCCACTAATATTGCGCGTCGATCAAATCGGTATTCCTGCGACAATTTTTTATCGCTAAGATGGTCCAAAGGGTTCTCCCTATCCCTAAAAATTATTCTTGGCACATAATCTTCAGCTGGTTCCATAAATTCAGCCATGTCGTCTTATTTTTGTCCGCGTTACTCTTAAGGTTACAATTTCCAAACCTTAAGTTATACTTAGGGAAATGACCGTTAAGGGGTTTTATGCAACACTTGACGCTTTTTAAGGGATTACTTAAGTGAAAAAACAGCGTTTAAGGGAAATTCTAAGTGTTTATGACGTTTCACTTAAAAAAAAACCTTAAGTAACACTTAAGGGTTTTTTCTGCAACACTCTTAGTTTTAAGGGAAACATAAGGGAGAACTTAAGGGAAAATTACACTTAGGCTACGTCTACATTAATCCGGATACATTTGAAAACGGCGTTTTCGTTTATAAACGCTCTCCGTCCACACTAGCGTTTTCAGGCGTTTTCGGACGTTTCAGTGTGGATGAGAAACTTTTGAAAAACGCCTGAAAACGCAAAATTCACCTTTACTGCGCAAAACCCCACAAAACATCACTGATATGATTCATATGGAACAATAAATAATGAAGTTATTGCGCAATTCTTCTGAGAGGATAATTTTATTCAGTAGGCCTAAAGTATCTCACCATTCACTGATGCGGTCCAGGTCGCACGCAGACGATATGTTTGGTCTAAAACGCGACTGCTCTCATGTGCTGCCGCAGGACAGCAAATGTGAGTAAATTTTGTCATCTTTGCAGGACTGTGATATGAAGAGTGTGCAATGTAGAATATTTTTAGCAACAGTGTGAAAGTGAATAGCAAATAACAGGCACAATACCGGTATAAACATGATCATCTATTGGTACAATATGCGTCACATGACTAAATTTACGTCATCGTTTTTAAATCCCTCCGGTTTCACAGTCCACACTACAACGGGAAAACGGCGCTTTCAAATGTATCCGCTTTGGAGTGCGTTTTCAAAAAGCTTCGTTTTCATTTATAAAAACGCCGTCTCAGTGTGGACGGAAGGCCAAAACGGAGAGAAAAAGATGCGTTTTCAAACGAAAACGTATTAGTGTGGACAAAGCCTTAAGGTGCTTTATGCAACCGGGCACAGACCTTCTACAACAAGTATAAAACATGAAGCTTATAAAAGAGATGGTCTCGTTCCTGCTGGCGTCCCACATCCCCGTCAGAGCGCAGGCTAGATCACGCGTCTGTGTGGAAATATTAAACTAATGTTTTTTAAATATATTCTATTTAAAGCTGCAGTTCGTATTTTTGTCGCCCTCTCCGTTCGAAATCTGCAATTGCAGTTATTTGTGGGATTATCAGCTGTACGTGGGTTGTGCCTCGGCACGGCGCGGATGAATCCAGTGTTTTGAGGAGAACGTGCGGCTGTCAGTCGGTGTGGATCCTGGCGTTCGCAATCACAGATTATACTTTTTGGAAATATGACCAACATAAGAATTTTCATCAGGAAATGTCGTCTGAACAAGTAACATCCACTTCTGTTCTGACCAACTAATGGGGAAAAAAGCATTGCAGTAAATCGCGCTGATTAAATCTAACGATCGCTTATCATATCACGCCAAACCGTGCAAATTATACTTTGTTCTGAAATTGTTAATATTAACAACATCAGCATTGCGTGACGACATTTAATGCACTTCCGATATTATCCTTGTTTTCGCATGGGCCGATTAGAGTCTCTTTTTTCTGTAGACACTCCGAAGTCTTTCGCGTTTTACAGCGGGTGAATCTCCAGCTGGTGATTGTCGTTTGAGCCTTTCTGGATCCGCCATCAAATTGATCAGTTTAATTATATCCAGTGGTGTGAGAAAAGGCCATAAATCTCCAGCATCCTCACACTCACAGCCGACTAGCCGAGACTCTTCTTTATGTGGACAGAAGTGACGGAATGACGCAATGCTTGAATTTCCCGCGGAAATCCACCAGAACCGCTGGAGTTAAAAACATTACAAGCTCACCGTTCTGAATCGAGCTACGGCAAGCAGAGAGTTCTGAACACTGGCTGGTTATGTACTTGGCTTGCTCAAATTTATTTTGGATCATATTATTTACTGATATTAAATGCTTTACAGGCTTTAGTGTGATGTTTCATTGACGGAAGCGCTCGTATATATACAGTGCAATGCATAAGTGAATACACCCATGCTAAAGTTGACTAAAAAGAGAAATAAAAAATCATATTTTGGAAATTGAACTTAATGCCTTAATTTAAAAAATTAGGAAAAATCCAACCTTTAAGGACACCAATTTTCTTTGTGAATGAATAATGTATCGTAAATAAATAAATGTTCTTCCTTAAAATACATGGTGCATAAGTGAGTACACCCCTATGTTAAATTCCCATAGAGGCAGGCAGATTTTTATTTTTAAGTATTTTTTTTAAATTAATTTTTAGGATACTATGCATCCTGATAAAGTTCCCTTGGCCTTTGGAATTAAAATAGCCCCACATCATCACATAGCCTTCACCATACCTAGAGATTGGCATGGGGTACTTTCCATAAGATCATCTCTCAATGCAAATCAAACTAGCTATTAGGCTAACTGAAATAAAATCATGCCAATCTCTAGGTATGGTGAAGGCTATGTGATGATGTGCGGCTATTTTAATTCCAAAGGCCAAGGGAACTTTATCAGGATGCATAGTATCCTAAAAATTAATTTAAAAAAAATACTTAAAAATAAAAATCTGCCTGCCTCTATGGGAATTTAACATAGGGGTGTACTCACTTATGCACCATGTATTTTAAGGAAGAACATTTATTTATTTACGATACATTATTCATTCACAAAGAAAATTGGTGTCCTTAAAGGTTGGATTTTTCCTAATTTTTTAAATTAAGGCATTAAGTTCAATTTCCAAAATATGATTTTTTATTCCTCTTTTTAGTCAACTTTAGCATGGGTGTATTCACTTATGCATTGCACTGTATATCCGCGGTGGTAAAAAAATTTATACCGTCACAGCCCTAGATAAAACAGCCACACACACACACCTGAGATGGGACTGTATCTCCACCTCGCGCCGCAGCTGGTGCTCGACGCCGGCCTTCTCCAGCTGCTTCTTAAACAGGACCTTCAGCGCCAGGATAAACTTGGTCTGACGTTCCCGGGCCAGATACACACTCCCAAACTTGCCTTTGCCCAGAGCTCGGCCAATGTCGAAATTCTCCAAACTCCAGGCTTTCCTGAAGAACAGACACAACACAGACGTTCCTCATTAACACAAGCCTGAAGGCATTAAACACAGTCCATGATCCATATGGAAAACTGTCATCAAGAATACAGATTAAAACAGCCTTGAGGCGAGCAATAAAGTTTACAATACTCATAATAATTAAACATGCCTATCTTCTCTTAAAATTTTAGTTTTTAATGTTGTTTATGTGTCTATGTGGTGTTTTTAATATGCTTTAAGACAAAGCATGTGTAAATTCATAAGTCGACTCCATTGCTGAGTATTTCCTCCTTAAAACTGCAGTGAACCAAAGACAGTCTCAAAAACACGCTTTGAAATCGCTGGTGTTTCTGACGTCACAAACTACCTTGTAACCAATCAGATCAACGTGTGATCGTCCACCAGTGGATCTCTGAGCTGAGGGAGTGAGTGGAGGCGGGGCTCATTCGCATATTCATAGAACCGCGCATACTAAATGAGGCAAGGGTGTCGAGTTACATTCAAGATATTTTAAGGAAAAAAATGCTTAAATATATAATTTTGGTGATTAAAGATGAGTTTTAAGGGATAAAATGATTGACTACAGGGGGACTTTAAAACCTTCATCCTAAAATGACCTATTCAGTAACTGGAATAAACAATCGATTTGAAAAAGATGATAAACTCTGTGGACTGAATTCATGGAGCTTGTTAAGAATTTGTAAATAACTTACTTATTGGCATTACTGGACGTGCCATTGGAAGGAGTTTCTGGAAAAGAACAGAAAGAGTCATTATGATGTTCTCAACATTAAGCATGTGATTAAGAACGGATGCATCCAAGCTTACGGTGAGGTTTGTCCTGTTTGCCGGGTTCGGGAGCTTTATTAGCCTCGGCTACAGGAACCGGCTTCGGCGGCGGCTTGTGTTGCGCAGTCGCTTTGAGCTGATCTGGATTGGCGTTCTGGTCTCCGGGACACGAGGTTTTCCCCGGAGCCGAGACGCCGGTGGGTTTCTGCTGACTGGCAGGGCGCTGAATGCGCTGGGGTCCGTGTGCCGGCCCGAGGACACGCGTGTGCGGGGTCGACACGGCCTTCTGGGTCACGGGAACTCTCTTGGGTCCAGAACCCTGCAGAACACCAAGACACAGTCCAATGTCACGTCAGCTTTATATACACAGCGCTTTACAATACAGAGCAGCTTTACAGAGAATAATGCAATGATGCAGTGTCACTTTGATTATTAGATAATTACAACAACAACAACAACACAAAAGTAAAATTTGCATTTAACATTATAACAGATGATAGATGCAATCAAAGACAAAAACAGAAGATACACCATCAGTTTGTCATTTTTAAAGGTGAAAAGACTACAGGTAATGCAAAATAATCTTTGTGCTTATTAAGATTTCTTATCAATATCCTAAGTTTATTAGAAAAATACAGAGGCTTATAATACAGTTCCTATAAAATACCTTCTCATGTTCAGGTCGTTGAATCTTCAGATCTTTGCTTGCTTTGGTTCTTGAAGAGGTTTCCATATTCTGAGATTACACAACGACACATTAATATCTTAACCACATAAAAGGAAGTCCTGGATTAACATGCATCGATATTAACCCGTCACACGATGGTCACCGTTCGGATGACATACAAACTGAAGTTTCCATCAAAACACAGATTTATGGATTAACATAAAACCGTTTAAGATATGAATCAGTGATACATTCAATTCAAAAGTGTTTTTGCGTCGTCGTGACGCTCAGTAACGTTACCTCCGCTAGCCGTTTCCTCACGACAAACCCTCCGCTAATTCCACACAAACACGATGATTTCCTTCACGCCGATTTAAATCAGTCGTGTGTGATAATTAATACTGCGAAAACTCATTAAACTGTATATTTATCGCTAAAAGAGGACGACGCGATTCTCCTCAGCGACCGCGAGTCTGGCCTGTTTAATTTCAAATACCCCACTTTTAAATGCCTTTAAATATAAGCTGATTTTGATTGGTCATAAGGCACAGTAAACTGGAACCCTATTGGTTGTTGGAGACTCCGTCATGCGACGCAAGGGCCCCGCAAGTAATGCCGGGAAAACGTGCCTTTGCACCGCGGATGGCCAGCAGGGGGCGCGAAAGATCGTCACACACAAGAAGTGCAACAGCGTAACAACTAACTCGACTAATGTTACTTTGTAGCTTCCTCTGTGTGACGTAATAACGGCTAAATAATGATGTAATGGCATTAGAGCCTTATTTATTATGGCTCTTCTTTAAGTACTGATTATTATTTATTTTTTTTACTTATATTTAAAATAATGTGTTTGTATATATATATATATATATATATATATATTCTTTATTTTTATTATTGTAATGTAAACCAATCCTTTGAGTTATCTTTTTGGATGTCTTGTTATAGTTTTAAATGTTGTATGTTATGTCCTTAATGTCTAATAATAAATAAATAGAAATGTGAGCCTTATTTACTTGTAGTGTTTCTCTTCCATCAACCCCAAACTATTTGAATAATTTAGTTGAAATATGAAACAGAAAGTGGTGTGGTTTGTACAAGACTTCTAAACTAATCTAATGCCCTTCTCTTTTAGTAAAACATTTGTTCTAGATTGTGAATAAACACCCATAGGTTGTTCTCCTCCAGAGTTCACAGAAACACAAGCCGGTGTTCAGTATGAATGTTAGTTTATTGTACAGCTGTGAACAGCTTTGGCTGATCTGAGAACAGATGATGGGCCGAGATCATCTCGTTTCCTCTGGACCGTCACAAACTAAATGCTAAATGATTTCAACCTTTCCACCAAGTTGCGTTTGTCAATATGTAACACTAAGTACGCCTGTAAACAAATATTTACATTCAATATAAATAAGTTGTTTAAATGCAGTTGTTTCATCACAATGTACCAGTAAAACACAACACAAAATGCCAAATCTATTGAGAAGGAAACAAAAACACAAGTTTCTGTATGGCGCTGCTGAAGAGTTCTGTGCGGGAGCAATCACACACACACACACACACACACTACCATCGTCATGGTGTGTTGGACAGTCACACATCACTGCATCTGAAGAGCTGGACTGATACTCATCTGCATAATGGTACAGTTTGGAAGCTGGAGTTGAAATTCCATAAACCTACAAAATATAAATAAATAAATAGAATGTATTTCCGCTCCTGGAACACACACACACACTGCAGAAGGCACATCTCTGATGTCTCCCATCGTCACACACACATCGTTCTGTCTTCCTCGCGTCCGGATCCAACGTCACAGCCTCTTCCCGTTCGATTCAACTCCATAAACATGTTCACTACAGATAATTAGCAGTGCACTGAACATTCTCGAGTCACATGATGACGATGATGATGATGATGATGATGATGATGTCATTTAGTGCTCGTTAGTTTTTAAGGAGGCCCGTTCTGAAGAATCCAACGCACACACGTCTGATGGTCCTGGATTAGTTTGTTCCCTTCCTTGTTTTAACAGTTTAATGGTAATATAATTAGTTATAATATTGCTAGCATGTTCAAGTGTGTAAGTGCTGGTGAAGCGATGCGTCGAGCGTTTGCGGTCTCGCCGAGACGTGTCCTCGAGCATCAGAGAACATCCATCTGTCCCGTTACACTGGTTTATTAAAACTACTCTATCTCCCCGTCGTCGTCTTGTTGTGCGTCGACAGCGGTGGTGTAAAGCACAGTCCCGTCAGCCTCTAATGTAGACGCTGGAGTTCGGGACGAGAGAGGAGCTCCTCCACCGAGAGAGAGAGAGGAAGACTGGCGTTCACTCGCTCACTTCTCAGCGACGGCGGCGGCCATGGGAGTCCTCAGGGTTCCTCTCGCTGTGATGGCCAGCTCCTCGATCTCAGAGTTCAGGCGGCGGATCACCCACTCCATCGCCTCACGACCCTGCACACACACACACACACACACAGTCAGAGAGAACGTACAGTCTTTTAGCCACTGAACACTGAAGTCAAGCTATATTTCTAGAGTAATAAACAGAAAATAACAGAATCAATGATGCAAACTAAAAAAACTTAAATCTTTTAGATATATATATACACTATAATAGACTATATGTGAACCACACACATTCACACATCAGGCTGAAGTCCTCGTCAGTCCTTGAAGACTTATCTTATCAAGCTTTTGGCGTCTGACAGGTCTGAGAACTGTGAGTGATTTTCTTGGTGTCATGTTTTGATTAAATTCTATGTTTCTATGTATTTTAGAGTTATTTACTATTTATGGACATCACTTTGGTCCATTCTAATGGTTTTGAAAGTGCTTTATAAATAAAAGTTGAGTTGAGTAAAGACAGCTATATTTCCGGAGCACTTTATACAGATATTTCACTGTAATAAACAGCAAAATCAATGATGCAAACTTTGTCCGTCATTATTCAGATCAATTCAGTTCTATAACTGACTGATAACTGGAGGAACTGACTAGTTTTTGTGAGCCATTTGTGAAGGTCTTGATCAGTTCATTGAAAATTTATTCACTCATAAATCTGTCAATATTTAGCAGTTCTTAATAAACAGCATTGGCCGTTTTTCTGCTTGGTCAATGTGACTTTTATCTTGACAGCGAAGGGGACTTTTATTTTGAAAAGAGTTTTTATTCATTAGTCCACTGCCTCTGCTTAACAGTTCTGACAAATACATACATTATTAGACAAAACTGTTCAACAAAGAAATTAAATGGATTAAAAATAAGTATTATAGCATTTGCTTTTTTATTATAACCAATTACCTTGTTTTATTTTTTTTAAATGATTCCCAGCGCACACATATTTATCAGGTTTCTGACAGCCCTGTTGGATTTTCCACGATTTAATAATAGTATTACAGAATCAAAAAGTTGCCATCCAAGGTTTAAATCTGTTCAAATAAATTTTTTTCATGTAATTTATTTTCAACTTAGTTTTAATTGAGCAAATAATATATAATGTATATTTATTTTACATTTCAGAATGTGTTATGCATGCATCTTTTAATTGAATAGTGTGATGTGAAATATGTGAGCAGATCAAGATTAGTGGAGCACTACAGCAGACGAGAGCAGTGAAGCTGACGAGACACCGCAGAGCAGGACACACTAGAGGAACGAGGAAACTAAAGGGATATTAATTGTCTAAACTTGCATGACTTTGAGGCCTCTGATATATCCAGGTTCATTTAAAGGCATTTCACCTGTTAAACTCATCATGAAAGGGAAGTTGCGCTAGTACTTTCTCCTCTATTGTGTCGTATATCCGAGCGAAACGCTTCAGGAACAAGAACAAATGTGGGCGGGGCTTGATTGTGTCTGTGGGGAACTGGTTGGATGGTTGTGGTTTGCTATTGGCTGATGTCATGTGAGTGACAGGTTGCCCCGTGTTTTGGTTTTCTGACCTTTCCTGCATTGGCGGAGATGGTTGATGCCATGAGTCCCTCCAGATAACTACTCAGACTGACGCCCTTCACAGAGATGATGGCCTCCTGCGTGAGCATCGTCCTGTAGGGCAAGCACATCATGCATCAGTGCACAGCTTTTGCACTCGAATGTGCAGTTTTTCAAATTCAACTAATGTTTTATTTGACAGCCGTAATGTGAAGCACTTGTTAAACAGAGAGGGACTCTTACTTCTCCGGGTCCTCCGGGTGCGGTCGGTACGTGAGCTTCTCGTCCACAGAAACCATGTTAGTGAAGGTGATCTACGGTGAGAAAACCAGGCAGACGATAAATATGACACATCTGTACAATATGCAAGCATAAGAGAAACCAACGCCCTCCCAGAATGCAACTCTGTAATGCACAGACTGGCCGTGTCTCATTCCAGATGACATTCACACAAACTCAAAAGGCCAGAACATGAACGTATGAGAAAAGGTGTGCAGGAAATGCTGACAAACCAGAAACGTCCTGACAGGTTCACATTAACTTGATATCTAGACAATTGCGCTGCTGTAATGATTAACCCTCACCCTTCCCTCGGGCCATTTCAACCCCAAACTCATTTTTCAAAAATGTTAACATTGAGTGTTCATTAGAGAGGTCAAAGACCCCAGGACTTTTGACGCACTTGAACCACGAATACACAAAAAACATTTTTTCTAATGGATTCAAGGTTGAGTGGCTGAAATTTGGAAATGTAATAAATCCTTCCCTCACAGGTCAATCTGACCCCTTAGGAATGAATGGAATGCGAGGAATGCTTCAGTTCACACAGAAAAACCAAAAAAACACTCAAAATTCTAACTAAAAATGCTAAAACTTTACCAAAAAATTATTTTATAATGTCTACATGTGTATCTGATGCACACTGAAGAGAAACTGGCTTTAGGACCCAGAGGAACAGCTCGTTTACTCCATATAGAACATCTAGAGTCATGAAATATCATGTTATATATATTTCTCCACAAGAGGTCGGCAAAGACACTCAATGTAAGATATTTAGAGCTGAATTAAAAGGGTTATGCATGAAATTGTGAGTTATTTTGAATTTAAGTTGAAGGAATGTGAGGAATGTGCTTAAATTACTATTTATTGATCAAATCTAGTCATTTAAAGGTAAATAAAATAACAAATAACAAAAAAATCTCCCAAAACTTTGCATTACAAAATAGAAAAAATATTATCAAAATGAAATAAAATTAGCTTTCTGGAAAGAAAAATAAAATAAAATGTACGTATAATTTTAGGGCTTCAAGGATTTGTTACAAAGCACCGTTTTCAATTTCAAAACCATTTTCACAAGATGAATTTTGAGTGTTTAAGCTTCCAAATGATACCCAATTAATGCTGATTATTAAAATATGTGATGGAGAAAAGGCAACGGGACCGTGCTGTATGAACCAGATGATGCATGTAAAGTGCTGACTCAATCTGATCATGTGACAGCATGTGTGCCGACACGTGTTCACTGATATCAGTCGTGCACTTACATTAGTCGACTGAAGCTCAAAGGTTTTCTCTTTGGGATCCACTATGGAGTGCTCCTGGATGTACGTACATGTCCGTGTGTTGCCAATTATCTGTGGAAGAACAAGACAGGGGGTTGACGTCTCAATCAAACAGGCCGTGATCTCAAGACACATTCAGTTTTGGCTTCAGTTTAAATCACTGTAAAAAAAAGTCAAGAGAAAACTCAATCTGATAATAATCATAAATGTTTCTTGAGCGTCAAATCATCATATTAGAGTGATTTCTGAAGGATCGTGTGACACTGAAGACTGGAGTAATGATGCTGAAAATTCAGCTTTGATCACAGGAATAAATTACACTTTACTATATATTCACATAGAAAACAGATGATTTACATTATAATAATATTTCACTGATTTACTGTATTTCTGATCAAATTAACACAGCCTTGGTGAGCAGAAGAGACTCATTTCCAAATCTTTAAAGACCAGTAATGCATCTAATAAGAAGAGCTCTAGGAATCAAACTGGGAGGTTTTGTGGGTCCTTGAGCGGAATGAATGTAAAGGTCGAGGTCAGGAATCACTCGCGTCGGACATCACAGCAGAGCAGAACAGTTCATTCAGAAACACGACACCAGGACGTCATGTGCCGAGGACTAGCCGGACCGATATAACCGCTCCGCCGGGTCGTCTACGGGTCAGGAGTCCTCCTCACGCTCAGGCCAGAGAACAGAGGTTCGCTGGGATACGACAGCAGGATTTCACCTCGGCTTGATGGTTTCAACCAAACGTGACGAGAACAATGAGAGCTACTGAGTTCCAGTTTCAAGATTAGCATCAGCTGCTAGCTTAAACAAACAGATTAGCCTAGCCCTGCGTCTCAATGTCCACACTATCCATCCTCAACAGTGTGTGAGATTAGAACAAGTGTGTTGAAGAGAGTGTGCCGGATGATCTACTATTCCCGGTGGATTTTCAAAGTGTGGATCCGTCTCACTATAACAGCTAATATTACCCACAACCCACTGCACTTGAGGAGGAACTACAAACACGAGTGAAAAGTGTTTAAAAACTACAAAACATGTCGGACATGCGCGACCGACGGAGAGAGGTTTAGATAAAGGTTTGAGTGACTAATCAAAGTTTAACCTGATTATTTAATGTTATCCGTGTTATATTTCATCTGCAATAATGTGGACTTTTATAAAGATCCGTTCGGCCGTTAACTTTTAAATTCATCATTATGCATTAATATGAGGAGAGTCTCCGCATGAAAGACCCGCGACTGCAGATCAACGCGATTCTGCACTTCTCTCCGATACGGGAGGAAATGGAGGATTTTATCTGTGACAGATGATTGACAGGTCAGTTTACTGTGATAAGATGATTGACAGGTCAGTTTACTGTGATAAGATGATTGACAGGTCAGTTTACTGTGACAAGATGATTGACAGGTCAGTTTACTGTGATAAGATGATTGACAGGTCAGTTTACTGTGATAAGATGATTGACAGGTCAGTTTACTGTGATAAGATGATTGACAGGTCAGTTTACTGTGATAAGATGATTGACAGGTCAGTTTACTGTGATAAGATGATTGACAGGTCAGTTTACTGTGACAAGATGATTGACAGGTCAGTTTACTGTGATAAGATGATTGACAGGTCAGTTTACAGGTCAGTTTACTGTGACAAGATGACTGACAGGTCAGTTTACTGTGATAAGATGATTGACAGGTCAGTTTACTGTGACAAGATGATTGACAGGTCAGTTTACTGTGACAAGATGATTGACAGGTCAGTTTACTGTGATAAGATGATTGACAGGTCAGTTTACAGGTCAGTTTACTGTGACAAGATGACTGACAGGTCAGTTTACTGTGATAAGATGATTGACAGGTCAGTTTACTGTGATAAGATGATTGACAGGTCAGTTTACTGTGATAAGATGATTGACAGGTCAGTTTACTGTGACAGAGCAACCGTTAAACACGCAATTGTATGGCGTGATCGTGTGTCCTAAAGCTCGGCTACTCTTCTGATACACACTCAAAACTATCTACTTTTTCTTCACAAAAAGAGTATTTTCAGGGCGTAGTTTAAGTAGAAGAACTGAGACGCATCACCCGGAGAAAAGAGGAAGTTTGTACCGATCTAACGATGGACGGCAGACCCCACTCGGTGCTGAGCAAGCGTTTGCTGTGCAGGCGTCCCTGCTGGTCCACGTTACGGTCCAACACGTCCACGCCGAACACGCTGGGGTTCATGGGGTTCGGGTACTTCTGCATGGCGGCGTTCGTCACGGTTTCCCATGGATGGCTGTGGGAGACAAAAGCAGAAACGTTATTATTGTCAGGCCAACTTTCATTTATACAGCGCTTTACAACACTCATAGTTTCAGAGCAGCTTTACAGAGATAACAGGAAAATAATGCAACAGAGTTTGTTTCCAGAAGAAAAGAGCATCAGTCCAGCTTAAGTCAGTTCAGTGATGCTTCATTTCTGTTGTAAAAAAGTTATTAATTTAGTTCATTGATGTATATGTATATATATAGCCGCTCTGGGGCCGGTTTCACAAAGCTATTTTAGGCCGGTCTATAGTGTTAGACAAGTCTAAAATTTGCTCATAGACTAGTCTAATGCAAGTTAGACTGTTTCACAAAAATAAAGACTGACTTAATTTAGACCCAAAAAATTAGACACCTCTTACCCCCAGGCTAACTGAGGTCTAAGACTCTGTTACCTTGGCAACCAGCAGTAACAATCAGTTACATTACAGACAGCCAAAAGAAAAGGGAAAATGGCTCATAATTTAAACATTTCTTCTTGTTACTACATTCTCCGCTAAATTTCCCAAGTAAAATGTCCCTGTAACTGTTATACTCCTCAAACACACACATATTCTCCGCTGGGGTACACTGCACTGAGCGGATGAATGCGCTTACTCGATCCGCCATGTTTTTTGTTTTGAAAAGTGTCTTATTTTACCCAGAATGCATTGCAGTGTAGTCCTACTTAAGATAGTCAGAGTCTTAAGTGCTTTGTGCAACGGCCTATCTGAAGTCTGACTATCTACTATATCTAAGCCATAGTCAAAGTCTATCTTTGTGAAACCGTCCAGCTCAGTTCAGTTCTCACACAATAATATTGTTGAATATTAAATGTCCTCAACTAAGCAAGACAAAAGCCAAAGGCGACAGAGGAACCAAAACTCCATCAGTGACAGAATGGAGGAAAACTATGGAAGTAAAATAATGTCAAATGTTTTTGAAATAAAAAGCCTGTTGAATTGCACTACTTGAAAAAAAATAGGCATTGCATTAACCATGCTTGCATTTTAATGCATTGTATTTTTAGGGTTTGCATTTTTATGGGCTGAAATTCAACATGGTTAAATATTTAAGCTGTGAATATTTCAATTAAAAACATTTCAAACACCTTTTCATTATTAAAAATTCAATAATATTCACCTTTCATATTTCACTTCCAAAATATTCAAACTGTTTAAAAATACAACCAATAATATTCAACAGGCAATTTTCGGTCCATTTTATTTCGCTTTGCAAATTCGCTTCCACAAATTCAGTGGTTCAAATTCGACAGTAAATTCAACATTGACGTCCAGGAACTGCAGGAAAAGCAATAGATTACCGAGCATACTCTCCATCTGCTGTTAGTCAACCTCACCAGCAGGTGGTGCAAAAGCGCGTGTTGTTGACGAAGACATTCATTCATAAAATGGAAATGATTATCTGTGTCAGTATGTGCGGAAAAGATGATAAACACACTAAAGCTGTGTGTTTATGTTTCATTCAATAACTTCATTGTTATTTCCCCTGTGTATTCTACATGTCATCAGCTTTCTCTACCATGAACAGGATTATAATCGGTTTCCCTCAATACCTCATACTCAAGGATTCCCCTTCAGTTGGGACAAAACGCTTAACGTAGCTTATGGACTAATACAGTGATATGAAAGATCAATCTTGCACCAGCACCTTATTGTGGAAGTAGGCTGTAGGCAAGCATGGACTCAGAATATGAACTTGACGCGCAAAGTTTCATGCTGAGCGTTTCGTGATACTGGCGATATACATATAAGCCTATACTGGTGATGTACATATACTGATATACTATATATAGTATGCCTACGTGTATTGCCTTAAACTGTCATAGCACTTGCATATTGTTGTCCTATTGTTAATTTAACTGTAAATCGCTTTGGATAAAAGCGTCTGCTAAATGACTAAATGTAAAATTGGCTTGACATTGGACATTCGCACATTTAGGGACCGTCTCTAAAGTTGCATACAACATTGGCATACACGTTTCTAACTTCAATAGCAAACTTAAATTTATTTGAATAAATATCAAAAATCCAAAGGGTGCGCATTATGCCTTTCACTACATGAACACTTTACAGTTGGTTTTATGACTGTAAGTCGTTCTATTAAAATGCTATCGGAGTTAGAAACGTGTATACCAAAGTCGTATACACTTTAGAGACGGTCCCTAAATGTGCGAATGTCCAACGTCAAGCCAACTTTATGCCAGTCTATCACTGGGAAACGCTCAGCTTTGTGAGTTATTCTGAGTCCATCTGCTTGCCTGCGAGTTTGGTCTTTTACATCACTGTAGTCCATTAATCTACGTGTTGTATATGTCCAGAAGTATTGAGGGAAACCCTAGCCTGCATGCAGCACATCGCCACAATATAAAGTTAAGGCAACTAAACAACCAAGAGAAATATATGTCAACCTCAAAAATGTAACATTGGATCTGTACATCCGCATCGGGGGAATAACATTATAATCTCGTTCACGGTAGAGAAAGATGCATGTAGGCTACACAGGAAAAGTAACCGTGAAGGCACTGAATTTAACATAAAACAGCCGTCATAATAATCACAAATACACTTACATTGCTGTAAATGAGTTTTATGAATGAATGACTTGCTCTAATTTTGCTGGTCTTCGTCAACAACACGTGCTTTTGCAACACCTGCTGGTGAGGTCGACTAACAGCAGATGGAGAGTATGCTCGGCAATCTACTGCTTTTCCTGCAGTTCCTGGACGTCAATGTTGAATTTACTGTCGAATTTGAACCACTGAATTTGTGGAAGCGAATTTGCAAAGCGAAATAAAATGGACCGAAAATTGCCTGTTGAATATTATTGGTTTTATTTTTAAACAGTTTGAATATTTTGGAAGTGAAATATGAAAGGTGAATATGGATTATTTAATTTTTAATAATGAAAAGGTGTTTGAAATGTTTTTAATTGAAATATTCAAAGCTTAAATATTCAACCATGCTGAATTTCAGCCCATAAAAATGCAAGCCCTAAAAATACAATGCATTAAAATGCAAGCATGGTTAATGCAATGCCTATTTGTTTCAAGTAGTGCAATTCAACAGGCTTTTTATTTCAAAAACATTTGACATTATTTTACTTCCATAGAAAACCCTCGTGAGAAACTCAGCCGCTCAGTGTGCGATTATGATCCAGGCAGCGTTACAGGTCAGAGGTCAGACTGGATCAGAACATTCAGAATATGGTCCAGTTCCATCTTATCGTACGAGAATGTTGTGCCTTTAAGCGGATCATGAAATCAGCCAATATTAAGGGCGTTTAATTGCGCAACAGCTGCGAGTGACGGAGTTACATAACTGTGTTTCTGCGTGTGTTTAACCGTAACAACTGAGGAGTGACTTCAGTTAAAGCGTCTGCAGCGTGATCATCACGAGCCGCTTCATTCAGCGCCGGAGTCAGAAAGAGGAAGACCAACTTCTGTTTCATCAGCAAACACGTCTACAGACACTTCTTTAAGAGATGCACAGGGCAAAACACCTACAATCATCTCAAAATATGAATTAGGACATTAAAAAAAACTGATAACATTAGAAACGCACAGATATGATCCCTGTGCAAATGGAATTCATATGAAATCAATGTCCGATGAATATATTCTGTGTACAATCTTAGTTATATTTGTAACACAATGCTTTAAAAAAACATGGAATTACTGCACTTGTCATTAATATCTCAGGTCTCTGTTGTTGGTTTGTTTGTGTTGGAAGGGAAGCTTCTTCATGTCACTTAAAGGACAATGTAACGAGTCGTCATTGCTTAATGAAACTGATCTAATATCTGTGATATAATTTTATTTAAACTCATCATGAAAGGGAAGTTGCACTAGTCTTTTCTTCAAAATATGGAACATGAAGTTAAAAAATACATATAATTCATTAAGAATAAACACTGCAATATTCCATTAAAAACTAGAATTGTCCATTTGTAACTTCATGGTGACTTTAAGAGTTTATTTATGATTAATGACCAATATGTGGATGTGACTGTGTGTAAAAAGGGATTGAGAACAAACTTAACTAACCAGAACTAAACAAACACTGGAACAAAAAGTGTGTTTGTTTTTTAATCATACATTTATAGCTTTTTAAATATATGTCTGCGTGTGTTTTATTGTTATGGCCCCAGTGTGTGTGAAATGAAGTAAAGAGTTAAACATAGGCCTAGTACATTCCGTCATGTGAATGGTTGCCTGGGAGACCGTCGGTGGTCATGTGACGCGTGACGTCATGTGGAGGAAAGGTCACAGCACTCGCCAAGGAGAGTTGAGCAATGTCCAGATTCACACGCGTGGGTTCAAAGGTCAATGTCCAGCACAGCTGATATGATGTTATGACTCCACATCATCATTATCACACTAACTGCTATCAGAGTCAGTGTCTGTCCTGCTGACCCACTGAAGAAAACCACAGATTCAGGATCTTTACTGTCATTTGATGAACGTCTGGTTTTGTCCATTTAAGAGACGCATAAAAAACAATAAAATGCAAAGATAATAAATAAATAAAAATACACAACTAGTAAGAATAAACAATAAAGTAACAAATGAAATCTCTAATCAATCTTTATTCAACACAAGGATGCTGCGATAGGAGTATTTAGGTCCATACTGATAATTTATTATATTTGAAATCTGATAACCGATATATTGGCCGATAAATCAAAATTCGACTTTATATATAATTTTTGACAGCCTGTGGCCAGTTGCATAAACTGTTAAGACTAGTCTTACAAGTTAGTCATCCAATTTTATTCTTTAAAATTGTTAATAACTTTAGTAACATAAAAACGTAGATTGGTCTAATTTGACACCGAACAGTAAGACTGATTACCCCTAACTAACTTCTAGTTGATCATACTAGTTCTTAAGACAGTCTTAACATAATGGCTGTTTATGCAACTAGAGCCTGATGGCAAAAACAAAAGTCTCAGCATTAAAAGCCACGTCCAAACACACAATTAAAATGTTCTCATTATAATGTTATGTAGCCGATATGACAGACTTTGGATGACTGTCTTTTCCTTTTTTTTTTGAAGTGATTCTAATCAAGCAATTTAAAACCATCATGTTGAACAGTGTCTCAGCTGAGGGAAATAATCCATTATTTATCGGCTTTAATATATCGTACAATTTTTCTTATCGAGCCGATAATGATAACGATAACATTAAACATTAGCATATATCGGCTGATATCGATAAGGTGCCAGATATATCGAGCATCCCTATTGAGTATTCTCCTATATTTATTGCTTATGTTCTTGTTTTCTTGCGAATAATGGACAAAAGAAGATTTTCACTGTACTTTCACTGAATTTCACTGTACAAACTCAACATGATTAACGTTAAGTTAACTAGCCTAACGTTAGTCCTTCACTGCCAAGGACATGCAGGGTAGATTGTGTAACTAACCGGCAACTAGCTCACAACTCTCTCTAATTCACTTAATAAACACTTATTCTTCTTCTGGTTGCAGTCATTATTAGTTAACGTTAACTGTTAGTTATACTTATTAATCTTCAGTCATGTCGATAAAAGTCATTTAGCCGCATTAGCATATAACTTAATTTATACACTATCGCGTTTACATTAACTTAACGTTACTAACATTTTTAATACTCTGACATCCAAGACTCAATACAACCACATATATAAATATATACACTGGAAATTAAAAACATTATTTTAATAAAACTGAGTGTCTGACAGGAAAAGCGGTAAGAGAGATTGGCGCGCCTCGTGCACGAGCAAACCTCTGAGAGCAAATCAGCGGTCATTCAAGCGGTCAAATTAGCCTTCCAGCTCATTAAAATGAAACATAAGACATTCACTCACTTGAAAATGTGCTCTGACGTCCAGATCTTCATGGTTCTTGGTGGTTTTGTAGATGTTTAATGCGCGAGGGCCGCTTGGTGACACCGCGCCGCTTCCGCCGTCGGTTCCAGAACACTGATATCAGGCCACGCCCACCGCTGACGCACGCACTGGCGCAGGACCGATCCAGCCAATCAGAGCTGAGGGATCTGAATGGAAAACCTCGCGCCCGGAGAATGTGCGCATGCGTGTACAGAACTATAACGGAACAACCATTAAAAAGTTCACTACGGGAACATTACATGGGAGGAAATGTGTTACATCACGTGGTTCTAGTGCACATTCTGTCCAAGTGTGTTTATAGAGCTCTCACACGACATATTTTCTCTCAACGACCTCAGATTGAAGGTTATTCAGTCTTCATATTTGAACTTTCTACTTTCTGATTCACTTTATAATATTTTGGAAAATGATTACATCTGCTAAAATCAGTAACACTGTGAAATTCAGCCAATTCAGACAGACATGTTTATTATTTTATAGTCATTGGTCTAGGTTTGATATTTCTGGTGGAATCTGTTCAGTTCAGGTTTGGAAACTGTTATAACCTTTAGAAAACCAGGATCCGATTTTATGGGATATTTATTTTTTTATTAATATCACGTGTGAGTATCAGGAGCCCTCTGCTGGTGATGGGGGATTTCAATGCTTTTATGTTTGTATAATTTTCTAATTCATAACTATATATCAGTGTTTTTACTTATTTAAATGTCTTGCCAAGTGTTTAAATATATTTAAATTATAAGTTGTTTAATCAATACTATAAACTGAGTAATTATGTATAAATGTCGCTGAATATTTCAAGGTGAAGACAAACACATTAGACCATGTAGATCATCCATTTAAAATGACAAATTTACTTTTACTAATATTATATTTCAGCTTCAGTCATTGAGAAGAGAGTAAAGTCACTGTTATTAACTTGTGATGTGATTTTTTTTTACTGATTATCAGTTCTGAAAGATCTACTGTATAAACATGAGGAAGCGTGTTTCTGCTGTTGCTGATTTTCCCCGGTAGGTGGCGATGCTTTCTTTCTGTCAGCACTCAGTTATTGGTGTGTGTGTGTGTGTGTGTGTGTGTGTGTGTGTGTGTGTGTGTACTTGTACAACTATCTTT
>NC_139973.1:722500-732500 GCF_963993115.1 Abramis brama | reverse complement strand
GTCGCCCGACTAATACTTAATTTGTAGTGACTAACTCATTGTTCAGACGTCGGCCCCCTGTTGTCCAGCACACACACACACACACACACACACACACACACACACACTCATTCACTCGCTCAATTCTCTTTGATTAACCGTCTTGCAAAATCTGTCTGCAGTTTCCAAATAATCTTTTGTAAAAGAAAAGCTGAGCAAATAAGCAGGTGATATGAGCTTGTGTTGGGAAGAGTAATGTCACTGTTATGGGAAAGAGATTTGCAGAGAATTCCGAGGCGTCTCCGTTATCTCTTCCGGTAAATATAAAGTTCCTGGTATTTCTTGGCTTGTTTGTCTAGACAGAGACTCGGTCACGCCTGATCTGAGGATGTTCTCTGGAAATGAAAGTGAAGTTGATCGAGCCGGTTCAGTCGGAAGCCCGTCAGGATCGGTGTGGGCGGCGAGGGAAGGGTTTAGTTATTTATATTTTGCTTCAGTCTGAGGATCTCCAACCATTTGCACATTTTGCAGAAAAGGCCACAAGAATAAATGATTCTTGATTGTTGTTTTGAAGGATGGAAGGTTTGTGTGTTTCAGATCACAGAAATTATGCTGAACATTTACAGTCAAACCAAAATTCATTCAGACATCTTCAACATTTCTCACATTATCAGTGTATTCACTTTAGAAAATGGTAATAATATGAGCAGAACTCAGTTGATATTTGACTGGTTTTGTCCGTCCTTCTGTTAGACCGTCTCACACATGAATTATGTTGAATATCTGTCAGCTGTTAAATTTAACTACACAATTAGATAATACCAGTTTAGCTCAACCAATCACCAAGCAATGCTTCATTTTGTTCAGTCTGTGTGTAAAAAGAGCATTAGCAATTAAAGAAAACACACTTTAGCAAAACATGATCAGGACTTAAATTGTATAAATGTCACTGGTAGTCGCTGTATGAAGAATATTTGGGTATAATATGTCACAGTTTACTTTATTCTGCTCTCCTCACTTACAGAAATGAACTATAGTGTCCTGATCACACTAGTGAAACAATATCAAAAATGAAATCTGGTGTCTGAATACTTCAGGTCTGACTGTGTGTGTGTTACAGTGAGACTCAGTTCTTTCCATTCTTGGAAACACAAGCCGGACAGAAAGAGTGTGTGCTCTCGCTCGCTTCCTTCACGATCACAGAAGCCGGAGAGATCGAGCGATAGACGTACGTCACTCTCTGAATCACTTCAACATCAAAGAAAGTTCAACACAGACTGACGAATAGAAATGTCAGCCCAAAGAAAACACACAAAACTTCACATGTGATCGTATATCGTGAGCATAAGCTATAATCAACATGACCTTTGCTAACCACATAATGAACTCACTGTACAAATAAACTTAAATTGAAATGCATAAAGCGAAGCCTGTTTTTAGGATCATGTTTTGCATTAATTTTAGACACGAATAAACCCTGCGTCTCATGCTGAATGTTATTTGAAATGTGTTCGTCGTTGTTGTTCTGCCTTTTAATGTGAGCTGGTTTACATCTCAATCTCTGCATTACAGTGTGGAAACGCGTTTAATCACGACAATAATGCAAATCAACCTTAATGGTCTTAAAAAAGGCTTCATTTTCTTTATGCAACAAGAAATTCTCTTGATTGAGACAGTTTTTGGGAAACAGGGAATGTTCTGTCAGAGTGATGAACAAGTGTTCTTCAAGTGACGTTAATCGAACGTTCGTTCAAAGTTATCTGGACTTTAATAATGTTCTCTAATAGGGGTGTAACGGTACGTGTATTCGTACCGGACCGTTTCGGTACAGGGCTTTCGGTTCGGTGCACGTGTGTACCGAATGACTGAATGCAATATTTTGTGTGCGGAACATAGGTACATTTTCGTGTTTCCACACGAACATATTAAGTGGCGGAAGTCTCCGCGTTCAGCGCAAATCCCGCCCTGCAGCTGATTCTAATGTTTTACCCGTCGTCACTGTAAACTAAACCAATGAAATAGACTGCAGGGCGAAAAAAAACTTTTCCGCTCCGTGTGCGCCGCCGCACTCTCCGTTCCGCGTGCGTGTGTGTGTGTGTGTGTGTGTGTCGGCCCGCTGCGCTGTCTGCTCAGTGTTCGAGTCCGTGTTTGCGCTGCGCGTTCTGCTGTGTCGTTAACGGCCCAAACACTCCAATCATGTACCGATCACGCACTGGAAAAGCAAAGTCCGCTCAAATAAGGTGAAATTTCTCTGTAGTACACTTCTGCTGAGCTGGTATAGTTATGCTGGCAACAATGTTAAAATGACCTGCTCTGATCACATGCTCTGGTAATAATAGCTTTGTACTATAGCTTTGGACTATATTTTATTTTGATAATTAGTAAAAATCTTAAATTGATTATGTTGATTGATTATTGAAAAATAATAATACATTGATATATTTATGTTTAATATTATTTTAATATAGGGCTATTTTCTGTTCCTTTTTTCCCCGTGTTTCATTTAATTAGGTGATTATAAGTTTAATTATTGATGATTACAAGCTTGGAGGAATTGCAATTAATTACAGCAAATTGTGCAATTAATTAGTTCTTTTTTTTTTTTTTTTATCGATTCCCAGCCTTAATTTTTAAATATGAGCAGGCCTACAAGCTGGGATTGGTATGCTGCACTGTAATCATAGTTATTTATTTATATTTTTCATTATATTTTATTATGTGATATTGGTTTGAGACTGAGAGCATTTTATTTAGTGGAGAACTTTGCAGCAGTATTTTATTTCTTATTCTTTTTTTTATTTTATATATATTATTATATTTTATTAAAAAAGTGTAAACAAATTGTTAAAAAAAAGTTTATAGTAATAAACAACCTGCAGTTTAATGTTTGCATTTCTTTCCCTTACTGTACCGAAAATAAACCGAACCGTGACTTTAAAACCGAGGTACGTACCGAACCGTGATTTTTGTGTACCGTTACACCCCTATTCTCTAAACATTAGCACAAAAACATTATTTACACATCGTTCATGGAGCGTTTTTTCCTGAAATGTTTTTTAAATGTTTCTACTTGTTTCAGAACATTCAAAAGTAACGCTTTCATAATGTTTGGAATCTTTCCTTAATGTTTTGCATAAACAAGAAAAACTGGATGTTTTTAACATTCAGAAGTAACGTTTTCATAACTCCGTAAACATTCTCAGAACATTTTCCCGAGCTGGGTTGACATTGGCTGTCAATGTTTTTATTTTTCACCAGCTGGTGTCCTTATTGTTATATTTTTGGTGTGAATAATTATAGAGTGATTTTTAAAGTCCCCCTGTAGTCAATCATTTTATCCCTTAAAACTCATCTTTGATCACCAGAATTACATATTTAAAAATTTTTTCCTTAAAATATCTTGAATGTAACTCGACACCCTTGCCTCATTTAGTATGTGCGGTTCTGTGAATATGCAAATGAGCCCCGCCTCCACTCACTCACTCAGCTCAGAGATCCACTGGTTGACGATCACACGTTGATCTGATTGGTTACAAGGTAGTTTGTGACGTCAGAAACACCAGCGATTTCAAAGCGTGTTTTTGAGACTGTCTTTGGTTCACTGCAGTTTTAAGGAGGAAATACTCAGCAATGGAGTCGACTTATGAATTTACACATGGTTTGTCTTAAAGCGTATTAAAAACACCACATAGACACATAAACAACATTAAAAGCTTACAGGAAATGCAGTTTGTCTGAAGCTGGTAGTGTTTGCGGTGGGAATGCTGGAGTGGATCATCCCTTCGGGGTAAGATGGGACGGGACCGGATATTACAGCCGGCGTTTGTCCTCTTATCTTTTGTGCTTCGTGTCTCTCCAGGGTTTGACAGTATGAAGTACAGTAAAAATAAATGTCTTTACTGTAACTTTTGACCAATTTAATTCATCCTTGATGAATAAAAGTATTGATTTCTTTTATTTATTTCCCCCAAAAAATAAAATAAAAATAACTTTAAATAAAATAAAATAAAACTTTTGAACGGTGTTTAATGTTACAAAACATTATATTTCAGATAAATGCTGTTCTTTTGAACTTTCTATTCATCAAAGAATCCTGAAATAAAAATGTAAACAACTGTTTTCAACACTGATAATAATCATAAATGTTTCTTGATCATCAAATCATCATATTAGTGATTTCTGAAGGATCATGTGACACTGAAGACTGGAGTAATGATGCTGAAAATTCAGCTTTGATCACAGGAATAAATTACACTTTACTATATATTCACATAGAAAACAGATGATTTACATTATAATAATATTTCACAATATTATTATTTAAAAAAAATTGTATTTTAATCAAATAAATGCGTCAGTACTACATTAAATTGCTATATTTTGTATAATAATGCAATGTGGGAATATTAGGGTAAAAAGCCTACATTATTTTACATATATCTAGTGAGTGACAGCACTTTCATATTCGTGTGTTCAGCTTCAGGATCATGAATATTGTTACTCTGGTGTCTCTTTAGTCCTGCTTTGGGTTTTCCAGCATCAAGTCCAATCCTGTTCATTTACACACACAATGTAATATCAAATTTAGCATTTTAATCAACAGTATATTTTTTGTTAACCTTTTATCATATGTCTTGGAGTATCGCAGTAATATGGTATCTTGACTTCAGTATCGTGATATGTATCGAATCGTGACATGAGGGGATCGTTACACCCCGAGGGACTCATTTTAACGATCTGAGCTCATGGTCTAAAGCGCACGGCGCAAGTTCACTTCCGAATCCACTTTTGCTAGTTTAAAGACGGGATAAATGGTCGGTGCTCCCGGCGCATGGTCTAAAAGGGCTGTCCCTATTCTCTTAATGAGTAATGGGTGTGTTTTATCTCTATTCTCTTAATGAGTAACGGGTGTGTTTTATCTCTATTCTCTTAATGAGTAACGGGTGTGTTTTATCTCTATTCTCTTAATGAGTAATGGGTGTGTTTTATCTCTATTCTCTTAATGAGTAACGGGTGTGTTTTATCTCTATTCTCTTAATGAGTAATGGGTGTGTTTTATCTCTATTCTCTTAATGAGTAATGGGTGTGTTTTATCTCTATTCTCTTAATGAGTAACGGGTGTGTTTTATCTCTATTCTCTTAATGAGTAATGGGTGTGTTTTGGGCGTAACGTGAAATAAACCAATCAGAGTCTCATCTCCCATTCCCTTTAAAAGACAGTTGTGCTCGCGCCATGGCGGATTGCTATATACATGATGGAATTTGCAAGCGGAAAGACCGAACGCGTCTCCACTTTAAATAACAAAAAAATACTGCGCCATTGACTTTAGCCCAGGGTTCAGTCGGCCAATGGCTCAGTCTGTTTCTGTTCCTCAACATAGCAACGCTCCAGCAATGCTCCAGAACACACACTCGTTCTCAGACCAGAAGCCCATGGGCCACAAATGCATTTGCTATTTAAACAATGCGGCGCAGGACGAGAAAATGAAAACTGCGTCGGGCTGAAACTAGCGAAACACACTTGCGTCGCGCCTGGCGCTGCATTGCACCGGGTGTAAGATAGGGCCCTGAGAGTGTGTGTGTGTTCTGCTCCTCACAGCACAGGAACACGAGTGTGTGTGTGTGAGACATGTACAGGAGTGTGTGTGTGTATGAGACATGTACGGTAGAGCGAGAGACACTCACTTACTCCAGCTGTCTGTCATTATCCTGACACACAGATTTCTCCATTCGATTCAGTCTCGATTTAATTTGATTGGATGCGAGTTCATCTGGACTAGGGCTGCACAATATGTCCAAGAATTCTCTGGAGTTTTGTTCATTCATCACTGAAGACAGACAGCATCAAGACATGTTCAACCCAGCCGGACTCCGTGATGAAACGGGCCGATCCAATCCCAGACTGATCCCAGTGTTTGGTCTCCGCTATCGCTCGGAGTGTCGTCACACACACACACACAACCATGCGTCTACACGCCTCGACCGTGTGTGTGGTTTGGATCAGGATCTGGTTACAGAAGATCATGAGAAACTGTGAAACCGGTTTTCCCCCGTTCCCAGTCTTCTGTGGTTTTTCCCTTTCCTCTCTCTCCCTCGTACACACACACTCACTTTGACTCATAAAGTTTTGACTTTTTGACTCGTGTGTGTGTGAGTGAATGTGTGTGTGTGTGAGTGAGTGTGTCTTTGCTGATCTGATCAGATCTCTCACACACTTTATCTACACACTACCTCTAGGAGCTGCTGATATAAATTGCATCTTTTTGACTCATATTGTTTTATTTGAGTCTTGATATATGCAGTAACTTGATTCCTTCAGTTCGGCACAGAAGTTCTGATGCAGACATGATCTCTCTCTCTCTCTCTCTCTCTCTCTCTCTCTCTCTCTCTCTCTCTCTCTCTCTCTCTACTCTCTCTCTCTCTCTTCTCTCTCTCTACTCTCTCTCTCTCTCTCTCTCTCTCTCTCTCTCTCTCTCTACTCTCTCTCTCTCTTCTCTCTCTCTACTCTCTCTCTCTCTCTCTCTACTCTCTCTCTCTCTCTCTTCTCAATTTCAATTCAATTCAATTCAAAGGGGCTTTATTGGCATGAAAGTTTTTGAAACAATGTTGCCAAAGCATATACAAAATATACAAATAAATTAAAGCTGCAAGCAGCCTTTCCGGGGCCAAGCCCTTCTGGTTGTTTGGCTTGTTTGGATACATTATTTTTTACTAGGAATCTTTTGAACATTGCACAATTCACATGGTTTAACATTTGCTACACATTGGAAATGATTTAACAATCTTCAAGCCTTTTGCTTTACTTAGTATTTGGTTTACACTCATACACTGTGGTTTGCTTAATAATTTTACAGAGACTTAAGATGTTGAAGGTAGAATCGCTGTAGCACAATGCGGAGCCAGAAGAGCAAAACATCAGAAATGTAATGTACATCAAGCACAGCAAGTACTGTAAGCACATCAATTACAGCAGCACAGCTAGCATTTAAGCACCAACAGCAGTGCAGAGCCGGAAGGAATTTAAATGACTATTTTATACACAATTTCTAAGTCGACCCACACTGGTCTCGAACCCACGACCAGAATGGTTCGGGATTCATGACGCATGGTTGAACCACTTGCGCCACCCAGAGGACATGTTTTACAAAGCTGCAGAGGAGAGGCTTCAGTGTATGAATGAGCACACAAAATCATGTTAACGAGATTAGCATGCTAAGCTAGCTTAATGCTAATGTAGCTTATGGTTATCCTGATAGCTGAAGAGCCACATTAGAAAGAATGGCATCTGGTTAGCATGCTAACCAATGATTATGCTAAGCTAACAAGCATAAGGCAACAAACACAGGCTAGGTCAACTTTGGAGACGAATATCTTGAGAACGGTAGCGAATATCAAAAATCTGTTCACTCACTTCTGTGCGGCTTACTCCAAAGAACATCTGATCAAAATTTGGGAAAAATTGAGCAAGATTTGAAAGAGGAGTAGCGAAAAAACTGTTTTTCATTTGTTCCAATATGGCGGACAGTCACGTTGGAAAATGACAAATGAGATGTCGTCGGAATCGGCATAAGCCAAAGAACGTAGTGACATAAAGAAATCAAAATTTGAACAATGTTTTCAAGAGTTATAAGCATTTTTACAAAATACCTTATATCTCTCGAACACTAGGTGGCGCTGTGCTCAATCTTCTCATGGACCTTCAGGACATTGTGTCGATGATCCATACTAAATTTTGTGAAGATATGTCAAATAGTTTAAAAGTTATTGCAAATTATGACAAAATTCAAAATGGCGGACACGTGGTTCATCCGATCTTGGATAATTCGGTATCCACGGATTCGGCATGATGCAAGGAATCCATAGATACCACATTTTTCATATCTCATGACCCGTAGGTGGCGCTGTTCCCAACTTTGGCAAGGAGCCTCAGATCGTGCTTCCGATGAAGTGTACCAATTTTCGTTTCGATTGATCAAACTTTTGCCGAGATACAGCCTTTTAGCCGATTTTGGGTGGACCTTGTTAAGTTTGCGACATCATAACTTTTGAACAGAGATTAATAAAAAAAATCTGTTTACTCACTTCTGTGCGGCTCAGTCCAAAGATCATTTGAGCATATGTTTGGACAAAATTAGACCAATTTTGAAGGAGTAGCAGCGAAAAAACTGAATACTGTACTTTTCAAAATGGCTACTACTGTAATGGGCGGAGTCTTAATGTAAGACATTGGTTCTGATCAGCATGATGAGATGAATCAGGTGTACTAAGTTTCATGTCTCTAGATCAAAGGGTTCAAAAGTTATAACCATTTTAATGTTGAATTTTTTAACTGGTGGTGGCGCTATAGAGTTGGTCCTAGAGACACCAAATTTGGTCCAATTACTATTCATGGCCATCTCTATCACTGTGCCAAATTTCATCATTTTCCTATGTACGGTTCATAGGGCTGCCATAGACTTCCAGAGGAGGAATAATAATAATAAGAAAACTAACAGATACAATAGGTGCCTCATCCCCTTCGGGCCTTGGCCCCTAAATATATACGTAATATATACAAACATAAAAAAAAAACACATAGTAATGTTTTTATATAGTAATAACTGTACTATAGTACAAGTTATGAAACTTAACACAATGTTTGGATATATTTGTGTGTGTGTGTGTGTGTGTCGGTCACTCGCTGCCCCTCAGGTTGTGGCATGTTTGTACATATTGGTACAGGTTCAGGTCTTTGAAGTTTGGGATTATATGGTTAAATTTGTTAAAGTAAAGGTTCCTTGTGTCTTTGAACGCTTCACATTGTAGGAGAAAGTGCATCTCTGTCTCAACCTCACCTGTCAAACAGTGATCACACGTTCTGCTTTCTTTTGGTTGCCATGATTTTTTGTGTCTTCCTGTTTCAATTGCCAGTTTGTGATCACTGAGCCTGTACCTGGTTAGGATCCGTCTCTGCTTTCTATCTCTGACAGTAGAGAGATATTCTGCTCATTTATAATCTCTTTTTAGGGTCAAATAACATTCTAGTCTACTTTGGCTTTTAGTTTCTTCTTTCTAATGTTCCAGATGGGTTTCTTTGCATTGTGCTATGATTGGCTTGACTCTGATTGGTGTTTGGAAGGCAGTGTTGTGCTCAGACTGTCTCTGACGTGGGTCAGTTCGCCTCAGTACCGACTGACACAGGGGACTGTTCTCTGGGCTCAGCTCTTGGGTTCGGAGGGCTCGGGAGTGAAGTGTGTCTTGGCGGCTGGATTTCAGGTGGTTAAAAAAGTTGAGTGTTCTCTTTTGGATGTTAATTATCAGTGGGAATCTGCCTAATTCTGCTCTGCATGCATTTGTTGGTGTGTTTCTGTGTACGTGTAAAATGTATCTGCAAAATTCTGCATGAAGAGATTCTGTTGGGTGTTTGTCCCAGCGGGTATAGCTCTGAGGACTGAGTGGACCCCATATTTCACTACCGTACAGCGCAATGGGCTGGATGACACTGTCAAATATTTTAAGCCAGATTTTAATTGGAATTTGGAAGTTATAAAATTTTCTCTTAATTGCATGTATAGCTGTATAGCTTTTTCTTTTAGTGCATTCACTGCCATGTTGAACCTCCCTGATGCTGATATGGTTATACCAAGGTAGGTGTAGCTCATGCTGTGTTCAATGACATCATTATTAATGGTGAATTGATGTTTGTTCTCCTGACATCTTGGGCGTTTTTGGAAGATCATGATATTAGTTTTCTTCATATTTACAGCCAGAGCCCAGTTCTGACAGCATTTTTCTACTATGTCCAGCTGTTGCTGTAATCCTTGTTTAGTAGGAGACAGTAGAACGAGATCGTCAGCATAAAACAGGGACTTCACCTCTATCTAGAAGGGAGAGGCCAGGAGCAGCACATTGATCTCTCTCTCTCTTCTCTCTCTCTCTTCTCTCTCTCTCTCTCTCTCTCTCTCTCTCTCTCTCTCTCTCTCTCTCTCTCTCTCTCTCTCACTCTCACTCTCACTCTCACTCTCTTCTCTTCTCTCTCTCT
>NC_139973.1:710000-720000 GCF_963993115.1 Abramis brama | reverse complement strand
GTCTGAGAGCGAGTCTGGGAAGTGTGTGTTCTGCTGTGTGTTTGTTTTGTCTGAGAACACAGACGGGATCTTGCTGTCAGATGGGTTGGTCGTGGTCACATGACATTAATAGATCTGTGTGTGTTGGTGACAGGTATGACGGATTCTCCAGAGACACACAGAAACACGTAGCGTTGTGTGTGTGTGTGTATTCTCGCACAGTATTGTGTATTTATGGGGGAGTTTAACTCGAGTTGAGTTGCAGATGTGAGTGAGTTGATCTTGGCCTTGAAACAGGTCCATTTTTATCACTTTGCTGTCGCAGGTGTCTGTATCGACCGGCTGGGAAACATCAGAGAAACTCCGGACTCTTATCTCAGAACATTCCAGACGTCTCGCTCACAGACGCGCGGTAACCTGATGTTCTGGTTAGGAGCTTTGGAAATGTCTTACTAAAAAATGATTTTTCAAAGGTGTAAATAAAGATTGTTTACTTTAGATTGAATGTTTCACAAGAAAATACAATGTCAGTCTTTCTACTTCAAAATATCACATTGAATTTAATTAAAATAAAATTGTGCAATTTTCATTTCTGAGTGAAATTTTTTTAGAGTCCCCCTGTAGTCAATCATTTTATCCCTTAAAACTCATCTTTAATACCAAAATGACATATTTCAATGTTTTTTTCCTTGGAAAAAAAATTCTTTAGGCCTTAAAATATCTTGAATGTAACTCGACACCCTTGCCTCATTTAGTATGCGCGGTTCTATGAATATGCAAATGAGCCCCGCCTCCACTCACTCCCTCAGCTCAGAGATCCACTGGTTGACGATCACACGTTGATCTGATTGGTTACAAGGTAGTTTGTGACGTCAGAAACACCAGCGATTTCAAAGCGTGTTTTTGAGACTGTCTTTGGTTCACTGCAGTTTTAAGGAGGAAATACTCAGCAATGGAGTCGACTTATGAATTTGCACATGGTTTGTCTTAAAGCATATTAAAAACATCACATAGACACATAAACAACATTAAAAGCTGGATTTTCACCACAGGGAATCCTACACCAGTTTTCTTCAGTTTGTGGACAGTGTTCGTTTGCTGTTTTAGGATGTTAAATCTCAGGTTCAGTTTTTGACAAACGCCTGTGAAACAGAACGAGTGTGAATCATTCCAGGCTGGAGATTATCCAGCGTCTGAAACCAGAGGCCGTTCATCTGGAATGTTATTTTGCCCGCGGGAAAGAAGGTGCACCTGGAATCAGCCAAACACACACACACACACACTCATGACTGAGAGACTCAGACCTGGAATCAGCCGAACACACACACACACACACACACACGACTGAGAGACTCAGACCTGGAATCAGCCGAACACACACACACACACACACACGACTGAGAGACTCAGACCTGGAATCAGCCGAACACACACACTCACACACACACGCACACACACACACACACGACTGAGAGACTCAGACCTGGAATCAGCCGAACACACACACACACACACACACACACACACACACGACTGAGAGACTCAGACCTGGAATCAGCCGAACACACACTCACTCTCACACACACACACACACACACACACGACTGAGAGACTCAGACCTGGAATCAGCCGAACACACACACACACACACACACACACACGACTGAGAGACTCAGACCTGGAATCAGCCGAACACACACACACACACACACACACGACTGAGAGACTCAGACCTGGAATCAGCCGAACACACACACACACACACACACACACACACACGACTGAGAGACTCAGACCTGGAATCACCGTCACCAATCTGAGAAAAAACATTTTGCATGTATTTTTCATCCAATGGTCACGTTTTCACTGGAGTTTGATTGATGTGTTTCCGTTCGCTGATTTTTTATTTGTTCACTTTGACTCTTTTGTATCCCGACCCTTTTTTTCATTAGTTTGTGTCGATGCAAAATGAGCGCGTTGATAATCCCGCTGAACAGAGCTGCACGACTCTGGAGAAATGGAGAATCAAGCTTTTTTTTTTCTTTAGAAAATTCCATTACTGGAGTTCATCATATTCCGTTCATGTCTTAATAGTGTTTCACACACTGATAAAACAATGTCATTGATAGAATCTTTATTTGAAGCGTGAAATTACTTTCTAAAGGTGATTTACTGTATTTTGGTCTCTACCGTAGACATCAGTGTTTGCATCTGAGCTATAAACATTTATTCCAGCACTTCTGTTATAATTCGAATGTTTGTGAAACAGAAATGATGATGCTGTGGGGCTGAACACTGTTGGTGAAGCTGTTTTAAATAGGAATGTGTGTTTGAATGCAGATAAACGTGCAGCTTTTCTGCTGAACAATGATTCAGTTTTTTATTCTTCAGAAAGAGTTCAACCGTCGGTCTCATTAAAGCATAGTTTGCATTGTTTACCGCATTTCCTGCCCTAGGCGTGTTTGAACGGCGTTAGACAAACAAACACTGCGTGTTGAGACTGATTCTTCAATGCTCACCTGACCGCCGCTAGACCAAACACACACACTCGTCTGCAACACACACACTCGTCTGCTACACACACTCGTCTGCTACACACACACTCGTCTGCAACACACACACTCGTCTGCTACACACACACTCGTCAGCCAAACACACTCGTCTGCTAAACACACTCATCTGCCAAACACACTCGTCTGCTACACACACACTCGTCTGCTAAACACACTCGTCTGCTACACACACACTCGTCTGCCAAACACACTCGTCTGCTAAACACACTCGTCTGCTAAACACACTCATCTGCCAAACACACTCGTCTGCTACACACACACTCGTCTGCTAAACACACTCGTCTGCTACACACACACTCGTCTGCCAAACACACTCGTCTGCTAAACACACTCGTCTGCTACACACACACTCATCTGCCAAACACACTCGTCTGCTACACACACACTCGTCTGCTAAACACACTCGTCTGCTACACACACACTCGTCTGCCAAACACACTCGTCTGCTAAACACACTCGTCTGCTACACACACACTCGTCTGCTACACACACTCGTCTGCTACACACACACTCGTCTGCTACACACACACTCGTCTGCTACACACACACTCGTCAGCCAAACACACTCGTCTGCTAAACACACTCATCTGCCAAACACACTCGTCTGCTACACACACACTCGTCTGCTAAACACACTCGTCTGCTACACACACACTCGTCTGCCAAACACACTCGTCTGCTAAACACACTCGTCTGCTACACACACACTCATCTGCCAAACACACTCGTCTGCCAAACACACTCGTCTGCTAAACACACTCGTCTGCTACACACACTCATCTGCCAAACACACTCGTCTGCTAAACACACTCGTCTGCTACACACACACTCATCTGCCAAACACACTCGTCTGCTAAACACACTCGTCTGCTACACACACACTCATCTGCCAAACACACTCGTCTGCCAAACACACTCGTCTGCTAAACACACTCGTCTGCTACACACACTCGTCTGCTACACACACACTCATCTGCCAAACACACTCGTCTGCTAAACACACTCGTCTGCTAAACACACTCGTCTGCTAAACACACTCGTCTGCTACACACACTCATCTGCCAAACACACTCGTCTGCTAAACACACTCGTCTGCTACACACACACTCATCTGCCAAACACACTCGTCTGCCAAACACACTCGTCTGCTAAACACACTCGTCTGCTACACACACTCATCTGCCAAACACACTCGTCTGCTAAACACACTCGTCTGCCAAACACACTCGTCTGCTAAACACACTCATCTGCCAAACACACTCGTCTGCTACACACACTCGTCTGCTACACACACACTCATCTGCCAAACACACTCGTCTGCCAAACACACTCGTCTGCTAAACACACTCATCTGCCAAACACACTCGTCTGCTACACACACACTCATCTGCCAAACACACTCGTCTGCTAAACACACTCGTCTGCTACACACACTCATCTGCCAAACACACTCGTCTGCTACACACACACTCATCTGCCAAACACACTCGTCTGCTAAACACACTCATCTGCCAAACACACTCGTCTGCTACACACACTCGTCTGCTACACACACACTCATCTGCCAAACACACTCGTCTGCTACACACACACTCATCTGCCAAACACACTCGTCTGCTACACACACTCGTCTGCTACACACACACTCATCTGCCAAACACACTCGTCAGCCAAACACACTCGTCTGAACCTTCAGCAGAAACCCGCACCAGTTAGTCCAGTGGACTAACTGGTACGGGTTTCTGCTGAAGGTTCAGATGTGCATGTTTGGATAAGCTGACGAGTGTGTTTGGCAGACGAGTGTGTTTGGCAGACGATATATATATATATATTCCAAGCTTTGGCAATATTGTGTTATTAACAGTCATGCCAATAAAGCAAATTTGAATTTAAATTTATATGACGTGCACCAATTCAGATGTTCTGGCCAATATCTTATGATTGACAAAGCCTGATGTTATAATCTAATGTTAATGCAGAGTAGAGAACCAATCAGCATCCAGGACTGGTGTTTTATAATGTGTTTCCCACAGTCGGGTTCGCTGTGAACGCCAGCGCTCGTAAGTCAGCGAGAGAGTCTCTCTCTTTGTGTCTCTCTCTGTCTCTCTGCATTGTCATTCCCATGGAAATTAGCAAGCAAATTGTGACACCCTTTGACCTTTCACAAACACACACACACACAGCTACCACACCCACTTACCCGTCTGTGAGAGTGTGTGTGTGAGAGAGAGTGTGTGTGTGTGTGTGTGTGTGTGTGTGTGTGTGTGTGTGTGTGTGTGTGTGTGTGTGTGTGTGTGTGTGTGTGTGTGTGTGTGTGAGAGATATAATTTCCAATTATTATTTTTGGGGAAACTATGAAACATTACCATTCAAAAGTTTGTGGTCAGTAAGATAAATATATATAAACCTTTTTTAATCAGTGACGCATTAAAATTGATCAAAAGTGACAGTAAAGACATTTATAATGTTACAAAAGATTATATTCCAAATAAACACTCTTCTTTTGAACTTTCTATTCATCAAAGAATCCTGAAATATTTTTATATAGAACTGTTTTCAACAAAAAATTATAATAATCATAAATGTTTCTTGATCATCAGATCATCATATTAGAGTGATTTCTGAAGGATCATGTGACACTGAAGACTGGAGTAATGATGCTGAAAATTCAGCTTTGATCACAGGAATAAATTACACTTTACTATATATTCACATAAACAACAGCTGAATTACATTATAATAATATTTCACAATTTTGTGAGCAGAAGAGACTCTTTCCACATTTAAAATATCTGAATTATGTTATATATATGGTATGCTGGAGGAGGTATTTTATTAATTCTTCCATTTGAAGACGGCCCTGAATGTCGCAAAGGGAAGTTTGGTCAGATTTAAACTAATATCTGAAGTCAAATTTGTTCCCAGACTGCAGCTAAACAAACAAACACTCTCTCTCTCACACACACACACACACACACACACGCCCCTCTCCTCTGTGTCTGTTCAGTGTTGTCTGGCACGACTGACCCGAGAGAGAGAGACGGGGGAGGAGCTTTGACCCCTCGTGACCCCTGTGTCTGATCTGTGTGTGTGTGTGTGTGTGTGTGTGTGTGTGTGTGTGTGTGTGTGTGTGTGTGTGTGTGCGTGATCAGCTGCTCTCTTCGGCTCTTTGAATAGATGTCACAGTGTCAGAGTTACAGCTTCATAAACTTATACGACTGATGCTTTCGTTGTTGTTTATTTCTTGATTCTCCTGTAAGCTGATGACAGATCAGTGATGATGCGCTGGAGGAAGTGATGTCACTTTTATAGATTCTGATGAAATCTGATTTGAGTGACAGTCAGACATGATGTTTGGAGACGTTTGGAAATGCAGAAATGATTTATAAATGAATATTGTTTTGGTTTCTCTGAGGAAACGGTGCCGTTTCTGAGCTGTTATGAGTTTAAGCACCATAACAATAGTCATAACTATAACCAAATATTGTTATTGTTCTTACTGTGAATGTGCTTTAGCCGCTGATAGTTTTAACATCAGACTGAAATTATTGACATTGTATGGTTCGGTTTAGTGAGTGATGCAAAACATTTCAAATGAAAAATGTAACGAAATGTTGCCGGTCATTTTAAATGTAACAATTTTGGTGCAAAACATTTTGTGTGTGTGTGTGTGTGTGTGTGTGTGTGTGTGTGTGTGTGTGTGTGTGTGTGTGTGTGTGTGTGTGTACGTGTGATGTTCAGTTACACTTTTCATTTCATTAACAAACATGACCTAAAAATGAAAATTGTTATTAATCTTAGTTAATGTTAACTTCTACATTTACTAATACATTTTTAAAATCAAAAGTCTGTAAATGAGTTAATGCACTTACAATATTGCTCATAATTAGTTCATGTTAACTAATACATTAACGAGAGCTTTAAAAAAAGTACAAAGTGTAACTGTGATTTATATACTCAGTCAAACCAAATATTATTCAGACACCAGATATCATTTTTGATATTGTTTTACTAGTGTGTTCAGGACACTATAGTTCATTTCTGTAAGTGAGGAGAGCAGAATAAAGTAAACTGTGACATATTATACCCAAATATTCTTCATACAGCGACTACCAGTGACAGTTATACAATTTGTGACCAAAAATCATGTTTTGCTGAAGTGTTTCTTTAATTGCTAATGCTCTTTTTACACACAGACTGAACAAAATGAAGCATTGCTTGGTGATTGGTTGAGCTAAACTGGTATTATCTAATTGTGTAGTTAAATTTAACAGCTGACAGATATTCAACATAATTCATGTGTGAGACAGTCTAACAGAAGATGGACAAAACCAGTCAAATATCAACTGAGTTCATAACTCTGAGTTCTGCTCATATTTTATTACCATTTTATAAACTATAGCGAATAAACTGTGATAATGTGAGAAATGTTGAATAATGTTGGTTTGACTGTAAATGTTTGATGTGAATACACACTAGCGGATAAACAGGATGCTTTAATGATCTTCCTCGTGTGTGTGTGTGTGTGTGTGTGTGTGTGTGAGATCGTGGCGTACTTCTGTCCTCACACCATCAGCTGTCTCCTGCTCTTTTTGTTCTCATTATGCAAAACCGACTCACTCAGACAATTCAGTCTAGACCCGCAGACCTCATCTCTGTGTGTGTGTGTGTGTGTGTGTGTGTGTGTGTGTGTGTGTCGCCCGTCCCCCTCTCACCCATCTGTGTGTGAACGCAGGAGCTTCAGTGTTCAGTGTGTGTTTGACTGGATGTGAATGTGGATCATGCAGGAGTGTGTTCAGAGCCACTGTGTCGGTGAGTCTGGCCGTGCGTTCGAGTGTGTGTGTTTGTGTTGTGATCCTGAGCGTGCGTTCGAGTCGAGTGTGTGTGTTTGTGTTGTGATCCTGAGTGTGTGTTTGTTGTGTTGTGATCCTGAGCGTTTTGAGCGAGTGTGTGTGTTTGTTGTGTTGTGATCCTGAGCGTTTTGAGCGAGTGTGTGTGTTTGTTGTGTTGTGATCCTGAGCGTTTTGAGCGAGTGTGTGTTTTGAGCAAGTGTGTGTTTGTTGTGTTGTAATCCTGAGCATTTTGAGCGAGTGTGTGTTTGTTGTGTTGTGATCCTGAGCGTTTTGAGTGAGTGTGTGTTTTGAGCAAGTGTATTTGTTGTGTTGTAATCCTGAGCGTTTTGAGTGAGTGTGTGTTTGTTGTGTTGTGATCCTGAGCGTTTTGAGCGAGTGTGTGTTTGTTGTGTTGTGATCCTGAGCGTTTTGAGCGAGTGTGTGTTTTGAGCAAGTGTGTGTTTGTTGTGTTGTGATCCTGAGCGTTTTGAGCGAGTGTGTGTTTGTTGTGTTGTGATCCTGAGCGTTTTGAGCGAGTGTGTGTTTGTTGTGTTGTGATCCTGAGCGTTTTGAGCGAGTGTGTGTTTTGAGCAAGTGTGTGTTTGTTGTGTTGTGATCCTGAGCGTTTTGAGCGAGTGTGTGTTTGTTGTGTTGTGATCCTGAGCGTTTTGAGCGAGTGTGTGTTTGTTGTGTTGTGATCCTGAGCGTTTTGAGCGAGTGTGTGTTTTGAGCAAGTGTGTGTTTGTTGTGTTGTGATCCTGAGCGTTTTGAGTGAGTGTGTGTTTGTTGTGTTGTGATCCTGAGCGTTTTGAGCGAGTGTGTGTTTGATGTGTTGTGATCCTGAGCGTTTTGAGCGAGTGTGTGTTTGTTGTGTTGTGATCCTGAGCGTTTTGAGCGAGTGTGTGTTTGTTGTGTTGTGATCCTGAGCGTTTTGAGTGAGTGTGTGTTTGTTGTGTTGTGATCCTGAGCGTTTTGAGCGAGTGTGTGTTTTGAGCAAGTGTGTGTTTGTTGTGTTGTGATCCTGAGCGTTTTGAGCGAGTGTGTGTTTGTTGTGTTGTGATCCTGAGCGTTTTGAGTGAGTGTGTGTTTGTTGTGTTGTGATCCTGAGCGTTTTGAGTGAGTGTGTGTTTGTTGTGTTGTGATCCTGAGCGTTTTGAGCGAGTGTGTGTTTTGAGCAAGTGTGTGGTTGTTGTGTTGTGATCCTGAGCGTTTTGAGCGAGTGTGTGTTTGTTGTGTTGTGATCCTGAGCGTTTTGAGTGAGTGTGTGTTTGTTGTGTTGTGATCCTGAGCGTTTTGAGTGAGTGTGTGTTTGTTGTGTTGTGATCCTGAGCGTTTTGAGCGAGTGTGTGTTTGTTGTGTTGTGATCCTGAGCGTTTTGAGCAAGTGTGTGTTTTGAGCAAGTGTGTGTTTGTTGTGTTGTGATCCTGAGCGTTTTGAGCGAGTGTGTGTTTTGAGCAAGTGTGTGTTTGTTGTGTTGTGATCCTGAGCGTTTTGAGCGAGTGTGTGTTTGTTGTGTTGTGATCCTGAGCGTTTTGAGCGAGTGTGTGTTTTGAGCAAGTGTGTGTTTGTTGTGTTGTGATCCTGAGCGTTTTGAGTGAGTGTGTGTTTTGAGCAAGTGTGTGTTTGTTGTGTTTTGATCCTGAGCGTTTTGAGTGAGTGTGTGTTTGTTGTGTTGTGATCCTGAGCGTTTTGAGTGAGTGTGTGTTTGTTGTGTTGTGATCCTGAGCGTTTTGAGCAAGTGTGTGTTTGTTGTGTTGTGATCCTGAGCGTTTTGAGTGAGTGTGTGTTTGTTGTGTTGTGATCCTGAGCGTTTTGAGCGAGTGTGTGTTTGTTGTGTTGTGATCCTGAGCGTTTTGAGTGAGTGTGTGCTTGTTGTGTTGTGATCCTGAGCGTTTTGAGCGAGTGTGTGTTTTGAGCAAGTGTGTGTTTGTTGTGTTGTGATCCTGAGCGTTTTGAGTGAGTGTGTGTTTGTTGTGTTGTGATCCTGAGCGTTTTGAGCGAGTGTGTGTTTGTTGTGTTGTGATCCTGAGCGTTTTGAGTGAGTGTGTGTTTGTTGTGTTGTGATCCTGAGCGTTTTGAGCGAGTGTGTGTTTTGAGCAAGTGTGTGTTTGTTGTGTTGTGATCCTGAGCGTTTTGAGCAAGTGTGTGTTTGTTGTGTTGTGATCCTGAGCGTTTTGAGTGAGTGTGTGTTTGTTGTGTTGTGATCCTGAGCGTTTTGAGTGAGTGTGTGTTTGTTGTGTTGTGATCCTGAGCGTTTTGAGCGAGTGTGTGTTTTGAGCAAGTGTGTGTTTGTTGTGTTGTAATCCTGAGCATTTTGAGCGAGTGTGTGTTTGTTGTGTTGTGATCCTGAGCGTTTTGAGTGAGTGTGTGTTTGTTGTGTTGTGATCCTGAGCATTTTGAGTGAGTGTGTGTTTGTTGTGTTGTGATCCTGAGCGTTTTGAGTGAGTGTGTGTTTGTTGTGTTGTGATCCTGAGCGTTTTGAGTGAGTGTGTGTTTGTTGTGTTGTAATGTGTGTTTTGAGCAAGTGTGTGTGTTGTGTTGTGATCCTGAGCGTTTTGAGTGAGTGTGTGTTTGTTGTGTTGTGATCCTGAGCATTTTGAGTGAGTGTGTGTTTGT
>NC_139973.1:657500-705000 GCF_963993115.1 Abramis brama | reverse complement strand
AAATGTTACTTAGTACCATAAAATTCCCTGAAAATATAAAATATAAAAATGATAGAACAAAAATATTTAAAAAAAGCATAACTATTACTTAGTGCCATAAAATTCCCTCAAAATACACAATATTACAAATATTATTGAACAAAAATGTCAAAACATTGTATTAAAAATGCATAATAAAGAATGCATAAATGTTACTTGGTACCATAAAATTCCCTGAAAATATAAAAATGATAGAACAAAAATATTTAAAAAAAGCATAACTATTACTTAGTGCCATAAAATTCCCTCAAAATACACAATATTACAAATATTATTGAACAAAAATGTCAAAACATTGCATTAAAAATGCATAATAAAGAATGCATAAATGTTACTTAGTACCATAAAATTCCCTGAAAATATAAAAATGATAGAACAAAAATATTTAAAAAAAGCATAACTATTACTTAGTGCCATAAAATTCCCTCAAAATACACAATATTACAAATATTATTGAACAAAAATGTCAAAACATTGCATTAAAATGCATAATAAAGAATGCATAAATGTTACTTAGTACCATAAAATTTCCTGAAAATATAAAAATGATAGAACAAAAATATTTAAAAAAAGCATAACTATTACTTAGTGCCATAAAATTCCCTCAAAATACACAATATTACAAATATTATTGAACAAAAATGTCAAAACATTGCATTAAAAATGCATAATAAAGAATGCATAAATGTTACTTAGTACCATACAATTCCCTGAAAATATAAAATATAAAAATGATAGAACAAAAATATTTAAAAAAAGCATAACTATTACTTAGTGCCATAAAATTCCCTCAAAATACACAATATTACAAATATTATTGAACAAAAATGTCAAAACATTGCATTAAAAATGCATAATAAAGAATGCATAAATGTTACTTAGTACCATAAAATTCCCTGAAAATATAAAATATAAAAATGATAGAACAAAAATATTTAAAAAAAGCATAACTATTACTTAGTGCCATAAAATTCCCTCAAAATACACAATATTACAAATATTATTGAACAAAAATGTCAAAACATTGTATTAAAAATGCATAATAAAGAATGCATAAATGTTACTTAGTACCATAAAATTTCCTGAAAATATAAAAATGATAGAACAAAAATATTTAAAAAAAGCATAACTATTACTTAGTGCCATAAAATTCCCTCAAAATACACAATATTACAAATATTATTGAACAAAAATGTCAAAACATTGTATTAAAAATGCATAATAAAGAATGCATAAATGTTACTTAGTACCATAAAATTTCCTGAAAATATAAAAATGATAGAACAAAAATATTTAAAAAAAGCATAACTATTACTTAGTGCCATAAAATTCCCTCAAAATACACAATATTACAAATATTATTGAACAAAAATGTCAAAACATTGCATTAAAAATGCATAATAAAGAATGCATAAATGTTACTTGGTACCATAAAATTTCCTGAAAATATAAAATATAAAAATGATAGAACAAAAATATTTTAAAAAAAGCATAACTATTACTTAGTACCATAAAATTCCCTCAAAATACACAACATTACAAATATTATTGAACAAAAATGTCAAAACATTGCATTAAAAATGCATAATAAAGAATGCATAACTATTACTTATTGCCATAGGGTGTTTGAGAGTGAGCGGAGCATCAGTGTTCGAGTGCCCCGTGCTGACAGTCGTGTGTGCCTCTGTGTTCAGGTCTACACTCCTCGGCCCTCGTCCCTCCAGCGCTCGCGTGTGAGCCGCTTCCAGCCCACGTACCCGTACCTGCCGCACGCCACCATCGACCTGCCGCCCACCATCTCTCTGTCGGACGGGGAGGAGCCGCCGCCGTACCAGGGCCCGTGCTCCCTTCAGCTGCGGGACGCCGAGCAGCAGCTGGAGCTCAACCGTGAGTCTGTGCGCGCGCCGCCCAACCGCACCGTGTTCGACCGCATCACGGCCCCGCCCGCCTACTGCCAGGTCATAGGTCACTGCTACCACCCGGGGCCGCACGCACACACACACACTCAGCTCATTCAGATCAGCCGGACGGACACACGCAATACAGACAAACTCAACGCACAGCAGGTCTGATGACGTCAGCGGCCCAGAGTCCCGGAGGAAAACGGACTCGTCTCCGGTCTGGCCTTTTCCTTTAGACGAGACAGACTTCCTATATATATATATATATTGCATATTATACACAGCAGGTCTGATGACCTCTGCGATCCTGGAGAATCGGGCAGTTGCACAAGAGACTCGCAAGAGCTCACGGATTCACTCCGGCCTTGCCTTTTCACTCAGACCTGTACACACACACATATATATTTACATGTCATGTGTCCTCAATGCTCTTAGCTTTCCTGACGACACATGAAGAAACGTTTCCTTTCTCAGCTCCTCGACGAGTGACGGAGAACAATCCGTACGCCATGATGTCTCGTTTTCCAGCACTAATATCTAAACGTTCCTAAATCGACAGTGAGTGAAGATATCACGTCTGAAAATCATCAACATGTTTTGCATTAGCATGTCTGCTAGCGGAGTCTGAGAAATGAACTGAATTCAAAGGGAAAACGATTATTTCTCCGACTCCAGTGGCAGATATTAGCTGGTGTTTTGAGCACAAACTCACTTAAAGACTTGATTTCAGAAAGTTTAGATGTTTCTGCTGGAAATCGAGACGATAAACTGAGAAAGATCATGTTCTGCAGCGTAGAAACACTCTTTTCCTTTCAGGGTATGTTCTCGTCTTCAGTTCTTCTGTAAAGACGCTTCATTACGCATCACTAGTTTCGCATTAGATGCACAGTATCGAGATTTATTCTGATGTTTGTGTGTGTGTGTGTGTGTGTGTGTGTGTGTGTGTTTGCTGTCAGAGAGAGCGTTTGCCAACAACAATACGCAGGTTCACGCGTTACTCTGTGTGTGTGTGTATGTGTGTGTGTGTGTGTGTATAGGCTACTATATGAGTATATATACATGTATATGGAAAGCTTAAGAAAAGCAAACTTAAAAGCACGATTTTAGAGTTATTTATATAAATGTCTAAAATTGCACTATTTTTAATATTACAATACGGTCGGTCCACAGATAGTGTGTGTGTCCTGGACTGGGATTAACCTGTTAATTCCCATCATCCGGACCAGAAGCCTTTGCTTCCCAGATCTGAGAGAGTTCTAGAGTAGCTCTAGATTACTAGTGTAGTTTCAGTTCATGTCTCAGATGTGTTCGCCTTAATTTTATTCTGTATTCTAGAAATCTGAATTCACAATCATTGGTGTTTAGAAGCGAAGGATTCCTTGTGTTCGGCTGCGGCGTCTCTTATAGCACTTTACCGAGAGGAAAACAATCCACACCTGTAGCCGTAAACGAGCACAAACGCAAACGAATATGCAAACGCTCCGTCATGTGACGACGCTCGCAGAACTGGAATCACGTCGTGGGAATGTTGTGGAAGATCCACCAGGAGAGAGTTGATTCACTCGACTCACTGAGTCACTGAATCAATGAGTCACTGAGTTGCTGAATCAATGAGTCACTGAGTTGCTGAATCAATGAGTCACTGAGTTGCTGAATCAATGAGTCACTAAATCACTGAGTCACTGAATCAATGAGTCGCTGAATCAGAATCGCTGCCAAACGGTGACTCTCGAACGCCTCCTGCACTGCAAAAAATGCTCAGTATTTTTGTCTTGTTTCCAGTCCAAATATCAAACATTTCTTAAATCAAGATGCATTTACTAAAGTAGTAAAATGACATAACATATTAAGTCTTGTTTTCTGGGGAAATAAATAAAAATCAAGAGAGTTTATGCTTAAAACAAGCAAAATTATCTGCCAATGGGGTCAGAATAATAATCTTGTTTCTGTTTGAATTAACATTATTTTTCTGACCCCATGCACAGATAATTTTGCTTGTTTTAAGCAAAAACTCACTTAATTTTGATTAATTCCCCCGGAAAACAGGACATAATATCTTATGTCATTTTACTCATCTAGTAAATGCATCTTGATTTAAGAATTTTTAGATATTTGCACTGGAAACCAGACAAAAATACTAAGTAGGAAAAGATTCCCATGATTCAGTCTGTGCTCGTTCGTCCCGGCGGGGAATATCGGGTCGGATTTTGCCGTGTTCGGTTTTATTCCAGAGAAACGCTTCTAACTGGAAGTCAACAGCTGGAGAGAGAAACTACGAAAGACTCATTCTGGTTATTATTATGTTTCACTTATAAATGATGCTTTTGGCATTTCTATAATACAAGTTCCATATTATCAGCGAAATGCATTTCTTTACTCTGTTTAGATTCCAAACTAGTGCATTTATAACTTATTCCATATATATTTCTTCATATGCATTTGGCATTTCTGGATGATATAATATATGATGCATTTGTTATTTCAGATCATATTATCTTGTGCTCCTTAAATTCCGAACTAGTTAGCTTTTGCATTTGGTATTTCTATAATATCTATATTCCTGCTGCGTATGATGTATGATGCATTTGGCATTTCTATAATGTATATTCCATAAATGCACATCCCGTCGGCGCGGGTCGTTCTCTCTCCAGCGTCACGTCTTCCCTTCAGAGACGCCCGTTTGTGCCCTCCGAGATGCCAGTGTGTCACATGACCCAGTCAGCCAATCAGGCGGCCGTTGACAGGAAGTGACATTGTATGCATGATGATGATGATGATAGTGGAGAGAGTTGCAATATACCGACTATTGGCCTTTTGATAAAGTAGTTTAGCGCAGATTAAATATGTAGTTGTTTTTATGTTATTGTTGCTTCTTGTTAAAGGTCATTTTTGTTAAAGAAAGGCCAGATGTGTGAGTGATGTTCTCACTGATGAAGACGAGCGTCGCTCCTGAAGAAACGTGCCTTCAGTCCCGTGTGTGTTTGTGTGAAGCGTCCCTTCAGTGAGAGTTTCAGCACGAGACGACACACACACACGACAGGACGTCCGCTCTTCCTCGTGTTGCTCTCAGTGTGTGTGTGTGTGTGGATGAGCGATCGCTGGTGTGTGTTCTGAAGGTTTTCCATCTGCTTCATTCCCTGGTTTCAGGATGAACTCCTCTAGAGATCCCAGCTGATGTTGGGAACGGGAATCTTCTGCGTTCGGATCTACACACGTGTTGTTGTCAGAAAGAACTGCTTACATGTAACTCTTATTTTTATTTTTATTTATATCAGAAGCTGAAAGTGTTACCGGATGTTTCTCTTTGGGACAGTGTCTATCTCACACACACCATGTTATACAATCTGATGCATTTCAATTTAGCTGCCAAATAAACAAATAAAACCTTTTATAAAATATGAAATGCATTGAGTTGTTTTTTATTCCTCCTTTGCGTTTACATGCATCAGTAGTTGATGTTTGATGATGAATTAATATCAATATGAAGCACATCAACAGCCATGGTGAATTAAATTGTAATTTTGTGTAAATCATTCAGATGTCAACTTTAACCCTGTAAAATAATCAGTTTTGAACCCTTAGACAAAATATAAAAGTTTGCATGTTTGATGTTGAGGATCATATTTGATCCATCAGGCTTTTATGGCTCATATAGTCTCAAATAGTGAGAATATGGAGGAATGTTTATTTTATTTTATTCAGACTCAAAGTTAGCAAAAATATGCTTTATAGCAGATCAAGGAGATGTTTATAACAGTATAGCAGATATTGACATGAAATGCATATAAATATCAATATCTGCCAATGTTGTCTTAGTAAGATGATATTTAAATGCTTAGTTTATGATCTGTAGTTTTAAAACATATAATGCAATGCAATACAATGATGAACAAATAAACCTTCCTCAAAAGCCTGATGATCATATTTGATACTCATGATTTTTATAATAAATGATTATGAATAATCAAGTAAACCTGCTTCAGTCCAGCTGAAATATTACTAACAATATCAAGTTATTTTCATGTTTACTTGATAAAAATCAGTGCAGATTTCAGATCATAAAGACTCGAGCTGAAGGACGTTTGTACAATTAAACTGAAAGACTTTTACTTTATAAAACAGTCTAAACTGTCAATCAGAGACAGAAGCACTGGAGGAGACTGACAGGTTTATCAGATCATGTTCATCATTTAGAGCTCATCACAGATATGATGCCGCTCGTTGAGGGTTCAGTAATCTGGTGTTTCCAGCAGGTGGCGCTACAGTAAACGCAGTTCATGCTCCTGTCCAGCAGAGGTCAGGCTCGAGTCATCAGTGATCTTCCTCATGAACTCATCATGTTCTTCACACGAGAATCATCTGAGCTCTTCAGGACATTTGGTTATGATTTAGGATTTGCACATTTTAGCATTGAAAGAAACGTAAACTATACCGTCAGTTACTACTTTACAGACGATAATCTCTCACTGTATGAACATTCCTCTCATGCACTTCATTATCAAATATTCATCAGTAAATGCATTTATGTTATGTTATGTTATGTTATGTTATGTTATGTTATGTTATGTTATAGATTGAGTCTGAACCTGAAACGCTCTTAATCAGTTCCTTTAATTCAGGGTTATGTACTTTATTTACATGATTGTTGTTTACATGCAAGAAAAAGAAATATACAATATAACAAATAACAATGAAAAATAGTGTTAAAATAAACTAAATAATTACTCTGCTGAGTAATTAATAATAAACAGATCTTAATAATATCAAAATAAAAATGATCATAAAATTAATAATCAATAAGTTAATTGATGTAATAAAATGTAAATATAAATGAATAATAAACAAATAATCCTTTATTTCTGTGTTGTTGTTCATATGACCTGAACTGCTATTAAAGATCAAGTTAATTCACCTCGCCTTTATTCCACTATTTACAGTTGATCGATTCATTAATAATCTAATTAGAGGCTGTTCTGATTGATTACTAATTATTCAGCTTTGATTAAATAACCAAGAAATAATTGAATAGAGTTAAGCAGAAATGTAGTCTGTTTAATAGAGTATGATGTTTTAACTATAAGTGTTTAGTAGAAAAATATAATTATTATTATTATGATTGGCAAAAGATTTCAACAAGTAGCTTAAAATATAACTTTTAATAGAACATGACTGAAATGATTTAACAGTAACATTTTATTTTAAGATGAAGTGGCTAGTAATAACAGTAAATTATCCATAGCTACAAGTAACTAACCCTAACTGTAACTCTACAGTAAGTATATTTAATTAATATGACTCCATCCTTAAAGTACAGTGTAACTACGTCCCCTTAAAATAAAGTGTCACTTTTTTAACTATAGGTGTTTAATAGGAAAATAATAATTGATTGATTGATTGATTGAACACTGAACTGATTCAGCTGAACAATGACGAAATGAAATAAACTCTGTTTGCATCATTGAATCATTATTTTCCTGTTTTCACTGTAAAGCTGCTCTAAAACAATCTCTATTTCATAAAGCGCTATATAAAAGCGACGGACTAACAGGGAATGTTCTGTCAAGGTTCCCTCAAAGTCATAAACGTTCTTCCAGTAACGTTGATAGAACGTTCATAATCTGGGCTTTAATAATTTTAGCACGTTAGCACAAAAACATTATTTATACACCGTTTTTAACTGAAACGTTTTAGCTGGACGTTCCTTTAAATGCTACTTCAGAACGTTCAGACAACATTTAAAAGCAACATTCCCATAATGCTGGAAGATTCAGACAACGTTCACATAACCAAGAAAAAAACGTTGTTTGTTTTAAACGGGGCATTTTGAACGTTCATAAATAATGTTTTCATAACTTAATGGAAACGTCAGCAAAGCGTTCTCCGAACATATGTCTGTCGGGTCATCTGATCATCCGACTCGCACCGGATTCCTCGAGTCTCTGGTTTGAACTTCAGCGGCTCGTAAACTTTGATCGTGTGTTGAAATCTCTGTTACAGGTATTGCTGCGATAAGACGTGTTCCCTGAGTTGTGGAATCTCAATTATCCAATAAAGAGGAACATCTTGTTCATTCAGAGGTCGTGAGTGCCAGTGTTCCTACAGCCAGTGTCGGCCACAGGTGTGAGTCCGCAGAACGCGCTCAGATAACAGCAGAAAACATGTTGTTCCTGAAGGGCTTCCGTCAGCAGAGCTCTGTCTTCAGTGTGTTTGACCTGCACTAAACAACACACACGCTTCACACACACTCGCACATCTCAGGCAAATCATCACTTCATTCCAGAAGCTGAACATTAAAGTCTCCTTAAAGTCACCTAGGCTGCAGAAAGAGAGTTTCTGAATGTTCTCTGAACGTTACTTTTGAATGTTCTCTGATCGTTACTTTAGAATGTTTTCTGAACGTTACTTTAGAATGTTTTCTGAATGTTCTCTGATCGTTACTTTAGAATGTTTTCTGAACGTTACTTTAGAATGTTTTCTGAACGTTACTTTAGAATGTTTTCTGAACGTTACTTTAGAATGTTTTCTGAACGTTACTTTAGAATGTTTTCTGAACGTTACTTTAGAATGTTCTCTGATCGTTACTTTTGAATGTTTTCTGATCGTTACTTTTCAATGTTGTCTGAATGTTACTTTTGAATGTTCTCTGAACGTTACTTTTGAATGTTTTCTGAACGTCACTTTTGAATGTTCTCTGATCGTTACTTTTGAATGTTCTCTGAACGTTACTTTAGAATGTTCTCTGAACGTTACTTTTGAATGTTTTCTGAACGTCACTTTTGAATGTTCTCTGATCGTTACTTTTGAATGTTCTCTGAACGTTACTTTAGAATGTTCTCTGATCGTTACTTTTGAATGTTCTCTGAACGTTACTTTAGAATGTTCTCTGAACGTCACTTTAGAATGTTCTCTGAACGTCACTTTTGAATGTTCTCTGAACGTCACTTTTGAATGTTCTCTGAACGTTACTTTAGAATGTTCTCTGAACGTTACTTTTGAATGTTCTCTGAACGTTACTTTTGAATGTTGTCTGAACGTCACTTTTGAATGTTCTCTGAACGTCACTTTTGAATGTTCTCTGAACGTTACTTTTGAATGTTCTCTGATCGTTACTTTTGAATGTTCTCTGATCGTTACTTTTGAATGTTGTCTGAACGTCACTTTTGAATGTTCTCTGATCGTTACTTTTGAATGTTCTCTGAACGTTACTTTTCAATGTTCTCTGAACGTTACTTTTCAATGTTCTCTGAACGTTACTTTTCAATGTTCTCTGAACGTTACTTTTCAATGTTCTCTGAACGTTACTTTTCAATGTTCTCTGAACGTTACATTTGAATGTTCTCTGAACGTTACTTTTGAATGTTCTCTGATCGTTACTTTTGAATGTTCTCTGATCGTTACTTTTGAATGTTCTCTGAACGTTACTTTTGAATGTTCTCTGAACGTTACTTTTGATATTCTCTGAACGTTACTTTTGAATGTTCTCTGAACGTTCTGAAACAAGTAGCAACATTTAAAAAGCGTCCAACTAAACATTTCAGTTAAAAACGATGTCAAGTCAAGTCTCATTCATTTATACAGCGCTTTTAACAATATGGATTGTTTCAAAATAGCTTTACAGTGATAATAGGAAATTACTGTAACAGATTGTTTAGGCTTTACAACAGTAGGATAAAGTTATTGTCCAGTTAAAGTTGAATTCCATTTGAATTGTCCAGTTAACGATGTATAAATAATGTTTTTGTGCTAACCTTTTGAGAACATAATTAAAGACCAGATAACTTTGAATGAACATTCTATTAATGTTACTGGAAGAACGTTTCTTCATAAGAAGATTGCCAGAATGTTCTGAGAATGTTGATTAGTCTTAGAATAAATTTAATCTTCTAGGTTAGAGGTGTTCAGAATAGAGTTTCAGTCAGCGGATTCTGTACGTTAATAAATGAGGAATTCCTGGATCAGATTCACATTCAGTGTCTCCTCATTTCTCCACTATGTGGACGCGGTCCAACATGTTTCTCGTTCCCTAGAAAGACAGTTATTGGCAGCAGAACGAGTCGAGCGTCAGCAGCTCATTATCTGACGTTATATGAGGGTGAGAACATGCCCCATTTACCCAGCATGCACTGCTCCGGCAGATAACACTCCAGCTGAAGTCCGCGCTTCTGTCGCTCATCCAGCATTATCACTCGCATGAGCAAATACGCTTGAGCTTATGAACATTACACAAGTTTGACGAGCGTCAGTATGAATGAACTTCGTCACTGCCATTGATGTGAATGTGATGTAATGTTCACATGAAGGTCATGAACCCGCCCAGAGAGACACTGTACATGTCTGAAACTTATTCACATTCATTACAGCACATTATATTTAAGATGATGAATGTTCTACTAATTATTATATATATATATATATATATGGGTGCAACACACCGCAAAACATGATGCTCTTTCTCAGTGTTTCTGTTTTATTTACTGGAGAAGAACAACGAGTGAAGATATGAGTGAAGTCTTGATTACTGAAAAAAAAATCATCAGTTTGGGCTTAAAACAAGAACAAATATCTGCCAATGGAGTCAGAAAAATCACCTTGTTTTACATCCTAACAGCTTCATACTGAGCATTCATTTCTAAATTCCAGTAACAGATTTTCTCTTAGTTCAGGTTCATGATGATCATCTAATGAGTGATGAAGAAGATCTTGTGTTCCTTCAGGAGAGATTCACACCAAGAACCATAACCATTACTAAATGAGTAAAGTTTGATGACAAAAGGTCTGAAAGTTTAAAATAACTTTCAGACCCCCTGTAGTCAATCATTTTATCCCTTAAAACTCATCTTTGATCACAAAAATTACATTTAAAAGTTTTTTCCTTGAAAATAATGTCTTCATGCCTTAAAATATCTTGAATGTAACTCGACACCCTTGCCTCATTTAGTATTCACGGTTCTATGAATATGCAAATGAGCCCCGCCTCCACTCACTCACTCAGCTCAGAGATTCACTGGTTGACGATCACAAGTACTCAAATATATATAAATATATATGCCCAAAATTATCAGCCAGCCTCTGACTCAAATTATTAATGTATTAAAACTGGAAAATTTCCAGATACTTGGAAAAAAACACTAGTTAAGTCCGTCTTTAAGTCCGGGAATACTGCAGATGCCAGTAACTATCGACCAATTAGTCTAGTCCCGGTAGCATCTAAAATATTGGAAAAAAAATAGTTTCAGAACAACTAATTAAATATTTAGAAACGCATCTCTTCCTGCACCCACAACACGGTTTCAGACCGAATCACTTGACAAAGGAAATATGGTGGGCGAAGTGTTCCTGGACTTAAAGAAGGCTATCGAGACCGTTTTGAGCAGGCACTCTTATGGTTTGAGTCATATCTACAGGGTCGAGAACAATGTGTTGTTATTGATAATGTAAATGATGACAGGAATCCCTCAGGGAACTGTACTGGGGCCTGTTCTCTTTAGCTGTAGCCTACATGAACACACTTCTTGAGGTTGGGCTTCAGATGTTCTGTATGCCGACGACACTGTGGTTTGTGTGGCTGGGAAAAACCCTGCTGTGATCCGTAGTAAATTAACAAAGTCTTGAGAAGATGTCAATGATCCTGTTTGACACTGAATACAAAGAAAACCAAAAACATGTGCTTTTCTATAAAAAAGACACCAACAGCAAACAAATTAAACATTGAAATCAAAGGTGAAATCATTTAACAAATCGAACAGGAGAAATATTTAGGAGTGATATTAGAGGCAAGGCAAGGCAAGGCAAGTTTATTTATATAGCACTTTTCATACACAGTGGCAATTCAAAGTGCTTTACATAGAAGAAATTAAAATAATAAAAAGAAATAAGAATAATTAAAACAGTTTAGAAAAATAAAAAAAATAAAATACAGTACAGTACAAACAGTCGGACGAACATTGGCACAGTGCTCATTCATTAAATGCATAGCTAAACAGATGTGTTTTGAGTCTGGATTTGAAAGTGACTACTGTAGGAGCACGTCTGATCTCTTCTGGAAGCTGGTTCCAGCTGCGGCTGGCATAATAGCTAAAAGCAGACTCGCCATGCTTAGAGTGAACCCTTGGTATTTCTAGCTGATATGATCCTAGTGATCTGAGTGATCTGTTGGGTTTATATTCAGTGAGCATATCTGCAATATATTGAGGTCCTAGGCCATTAAATGATTTATATACCAGTAATAATACTTTAAAATCAATCCTAAATTTCACTGGGAGCCAGTGTAAAGACCTGAGGACTGGTGTGATATGTTCATATTTTCTGGTTCTGCTCAGAATCCTGGCAGCAGCGTTCTGTATGAGCTGCAACTGTCTTATGGTCTTTTTGGGAAGGCCAGTGAGGAGTCCATTACAATAATCCACCCTGCTGGTGATGAAAGCATGAACAAGTTTCTCTAAGTCTTGTCTGGAAACAAAGTATCTAATTCTTGCAATATTTTTCAGATGATAGTATGCTGATTTAGTTATTGCTTTGACATGACTACTGAAACTAAGGTCTGACTCTAGTGTCACACCAAGATTCCTGACTTGATGTTTAGTTGTTTGACCCCTAGAGTGAAGGTATGCGTTCACCTTGAGAACTTCATCTTTGTTTCCAAATGCAATGACTTCAGTTTTGTCTTTGTTTAACTGAAGAAAGTTTTGACACATCCAACTGTTGACTTCATCAATGCATTGGCACAGGGAGTCAATGGGGCTGTAATCGTTAGGCGATAGGGCTAAGTAGATCTGTGTGTCGTCTGCATAGCTGTGGTAAGCAATTTGGTTCTTTCTCATTATTTGGCTCATTGGGAGCATATACAGGTTGAACAGGAGTGGCGCAAGAATTGAGCCTTGAGGGACTCCGCATGTCATGGATGTCCACTCAGACTTATAATCTCCTATACTCACATAATAACCTCTCCCATCTAAGTATGACCTGAACCATTTTAGGACTTTCCCAGAAAGCCCCACCCAGTTTTCCAGCCTGTCAAGAAGTATGTTATGATCGACAGTGTCAAATGCAGCACTGAGGTCGAGTAATACCAGCACTGATAATTTGCCTGAATCAGTATTTAAGCGAATATCGTTTATTATCTTTATGAGCGCTGTCTCTGTGCTGTGGTGCGGTCGGAAACCAGATTGAAAATTGTCAAAGTATCCATTCGAGCATAAGAATTTGTTCAGCTGATTGAAGACAACTTTTTCAATGATCTTGCCTATGAAAGGAAGATTTGAGATCGGCCTATAGTTGCTTAATATGGTCTTATCCATATTGTTCTTTTTCAGGAGGGGCTTGACAACTGCAGTTTTCAGGGAGTTTGGAAAACTCCCAGAGAGAAGTGAGGCATTTACCACTTCTAGAAGATCTGCTTCTAAACTATTTAACACACTTTTGAAAAATGATGTGGGAAGTGTGTCAAGAGCACAGGTTGATGTTTTAAGGTGCTGTACGGTTTCTTCCAAAATTTTGCCATCAATTTCTTTGAAGTCAGACATAGTAACTACTTTCTCAGGTGGTTTGATGGTCTGTCTAACCCCAGGGCAACTCAAGGATGTGCTGATCACCTTTCTGATATTATTGATTTTCTCAGAGAAGAAAGAAGCAAACTCACTGCACTTGTTGTCCGAGAGCATTTCACTGGGAATCTGGCTTGGGGGGTTTGTCAGTCTCTCTACAGTAGCAAAAAGAGTGCGTGTGTTGTTTAAATTACTGTTTATAATATTTGAGAAGAAAGTCTGTCTAGCTTTGCCTAGTTCCATATTAAAAGCATGGATGCTGTCTTTGTAGATGTTATAATGGACTACAAGTTTTGTCTTCCGCCACATGCGCTCTGCTTTTCTGCATTGTCTTTTCATATTTTGCACTGCTGTTGAGTTTCTCCAAGGTGCTTTTTGTCTGCCACTCTTCTTCCTGACTTTAACAGGAGCAATATCATCAATTACACTTTTAACTTTTGAGTTAAAGGAATCAAGGAGAAAATCAACAGAGTCTGCAGATATGCTTGGTGTTAAGGATATAGCCTTCATAAATAGTACACTAGTGTTCTCATTTAAGCATCTCTTCTTGACAGACACAGATCTAGCTTCAGTGGCAGGAGAGATCAATATATCAAAGAAAATACAGAAATGATCAGACAGTGCTACATCCTTAATAACAATCGATGAAATGTTTAGACCCTTACTGATAAGTAAATCTAGAGTGTGTCCACGATTGTGTGTGGGTCCATGAACATGCTGAGTCAGATCAAAAGTTTTTAAAACAGTATTGATTTCTTTTGCCATATTGGTTTCTGCATTATCTATGTGGATGTTTAAATCTCCAGCAATGGCAAAACAGTCAAACTCTGATGTAATTGTTGATAACATTTCTGTAAAGTCCTCAGCAAAGGCTGGAGAGTATTTTGGAGGCCTGTAAATAATGATAAGTAAAATGCGTGGAGCACCTTTTAACACAATACCCAGATATTCGAAAGACAAGTAATTCCCAAATGATTTTTGCTTACACTGATAGATATCTTTAAAAAGAGCAGCTAGACCCCCACCTCTCTTAACAGCTCTGCAGACACTCATAAAAGTAAAGTTCGGGGGGGCTGCTTCATTGAGGATTGTTGCACTGCAGCTGTCTTCTAGCCAGGTCTCATTTAGAAGCATAAAATCCAGATTGTTTGTGGTTATTAAGTCGTTGACTAGAAGTGATTTATTTTTAAGTGAGCGAATGTTAAGGATTGCTAACTTAACAGACTTACTTTTCCCCACAGCAATATTAGTTTGACGTGTAAGAGGCACCAGATTAGTTAGGTTTGCTGCACGGCTATTGAAGGCCTTAGATTTTCTATCTTGTAATAGAACAGCAATAGAGGAAGATACAGGCACACTGGGTTCCCGTTTGTTCTGTAAACATTTGAGAAAGTTACTGTTATCAAAACGGGGACCCGACACATATCACTGAGAGCTGGTATCAGTTGTTTTCGGTTCACCTCGAGCAGATGGAGGAGGGTGTGGGCCCTGGCGTTGTGGCAGAGGCCGAAGAGCTCTCACAGGAGGAGGGGGAGGGCGAGCTGGGCCCGCAGGCTTTGGTGGTAATGGTGCCTGTCTTTTTTTGGTTGGTATTTGGGGGCTTGCAGCAAAAGAGTGGGATAGTCTGGTTCCAGCATACACCAGTTCTTCCATTTTCTGTGAGAAGCACAGAAGTGGTGATGCTGGAGAGAGGGAAAAAGTGTCTGGTGAGAGGGGCTGTTGCTCTGGTGTTATCGGAGGTTGTAATATGCTGTCCTGGATTCCCTGGCTGTTTTCCAGGAAGTCGTCCTTGGGTGGTGAATCTTGGAGCAGTTCTGATATGTCTGTCTGTGGTGAGCTGTGTGGACAGGGCTCAGCTGATATTGTGTCCGTGAGCAGAGGTTGTTGTGGCGGAGTGGTGTTATCATGTCCATTTTGCTGCTGAAGTGAAGTCCCGTCGTCATTCATACTGTGTCCAGATGTGTGTGTGCCGTTCAGATTGAGTGGATTGGCACACACTGCAGAAGGATGATTGAGGGAGAAGTAGATATTGTCCTTTAACACTCTTGAACCAAGTTTGTTTGGGTGATGGCCATCCCGATGAAAAAGTTGTCTCTGACTCCAGAAAAGATTGAAATTGTCAATGAAGTTTACTCCTTTTATATTGCAGGTTTTTTGCAGCCACGTATTAAGCCCAAGCAACCGTGAAAACCGGTTTGTTCCTCTTGCTGGGAGTGGTCCACTGATGAATGTTTGCACTTTCAGTCTTTTAAGTGTTTCAAAAAGTTCATTGAAATCCTTCTTAAGGAGTTCTGACTGCTCTTTATGAATATCATTCTTCCCCACATGAATGATGAGTCGATTTGCAGTCTTATGTTTCATCAGAATGTTCTGAAGTTCCCTGTTTATATCAGAAGTTGTTGCTTGTGGAAGGCAGCATGTAGTTGTATCCCTGCTGCTAATGTTTCTGATTATGGAGTCCCCCACTATCAGAGTCCTGGGCTCGGCAGCGCTCTGAGCTGAGTGCCACTGTCTGCTCGACCTTGAGCGCCAGTTAGCATCAGTGTTAGCCACTGTCCCATTCAGTCTGTGTTCGATCACATTCATCACATTTGGGGATTCCTCATTTACATTCATTAGCACTTCAAATCTGTTCTCAAGATGTATAGGCGGTGGTTGGAGACCAGTGTTTGCAATCCTTGTCAGAGCTGTATCTGGGGTAGAGGATGCTACTGCGGCAATATGTGAGGCTCGTGACAATCTGATGTCTCGAGTGTCTTTGGGTCTCCCTCCGGTATGCTGAGGGTGTCCATGATGAAGCTCTGTTGTGTGCTCCGTCTGGTTTGGTGGTCCCGTAAGTAACTTTGTTTCAAGAACTGCAATCCTTTGTAAAAGTCTGTGGCAGTTGGTGCAGCAAGTGGATTCCAGAAGAGGCATTTTCTCTTATCCTTGAGGCAGTTGTGTTTTCCTTTCCCGGAATGTAAGCTGGTCGGGTAAAAGAATTCTCAGTTTTTGTAGTAATCCAAACTTTGTCGTCTGAGCACTGTGCTGATTTGCTAAAGTTAAAATTAGGTGATAAAAGGAAATAAAATAAAGGAAATAAAATATAAGAAAATAGGAGATAAAATGTAAAAGCGATAGAGCAAAGCGCGGAGCAGTAAGCGAGAGCGTCCGAACAGTAGCTGAGCAGGAAGTAGGAAGACTCTAAAAGTCACATCAAAATCCTATCTTTAAAAATGAAGGCCAGAATAAATTGTTTCAGGACGATCAGGAATAGTTTAACATTTGAATGTGCTTATTAAGTACAATGATTTTGTCCCAGCTGTCATATTCCACCACTGTCCAACCAAACACCCTAAAGCCTCTCGAACGGCTTTATATTTTATCGAGCTTGTAAAATTTTTGATAAAAAGCCCATCAGATTTCATCACTGTTCTATTTTAACTAAACACAAAATCTTACATTTTATGAATTTTTGTATCTTTAGCCATATAAATCTTGTATTTAAATGTTTGAATAGACTTGCCCCCGAGCCACTTTGTGTTTTTGTAAACAGACTGCAAAGTTAGAGATCTACGAGAGCATGTGGAGTAAACTTAGAGATAAAAGATAAAGACTTACTATAGTATCTACCTTCAAAAAACGGACAAAATCCTGGCTCGTACAGCGACAACCGTGATCGCACATGTCAAAACGTGTTATCTGTGCTGATCTTTTAATGTGTTCACTGATTATTTTTTCATTTATCCATCTAGTGTAATATTTAATATAAAAAGCCCTTCTATGGACAGGAGTGGCGAATTAGCCTTGGCTATAAACACTGTGATACTGATATGGGATTGCTTCGAGAAGATAATCTATGTTCACTGTATCCGTCCCTATTAAATAAACTATAAATAAATAATATTTGCTAGTGATAGACAGCTTAATACTCTATAAGTCTTATATAGTAAAAAAAATCTTGATAGAAAAGATATAGCCGAGTTTGGTGAAATACACTGCTTAAAATTTAGTCGAAGAAAACAGTGCATCAGTGTGTTGGCTTTGTCAAGCGATCATAACTATATTAGTCCACGATATCGTTCTGTTTATTCTCAGATTTGTCGTCTGTCACTTTAAATGCAGCAGGATGGATTATGATTGGCTGATAATGTTTGTATTGTTCATCCGTGATTCTGATGATATCGTTCCTCTGTGTCGATACTGTTATAGTCGTGTGTGACTCTGCTGCTCTTTTATATTTACAACGATTCCTTGACATGTTTATTTATCTTTATAGTTATCGCTGTTGCTGAACGAGACTGATTCTCTTCATATTTTCTTCACATGTGGTTCAGAAATGTCATTTTCTCCTCATTTTCGTGTTTCCTAACTCTCCTGTTTGTTTGTAGTGATACAGTATTTGTGATCTTCATTAGTTTAATAACCTTCAGTTTCAGTTATTATCATCAGTTATTATCTACTGATGAATTCACACTTGTGTTTGTAATTTGCAGTGGAACATTTTGTCTCTAGTCTGCCAATATTATTTCACACATGACAGTATTAAAAGGTGAGGAATCATAATTGCTCTCATTACAGGATTCTGTTTCGCTCTTAAAGTCGTCTTGTTTCTGCTTGCTCTGAATGTGTTTCTGTACGTGTGTAAATCAAAGCATATGTACAGTATTCATGTGATGTATGTTTTATGTATATGTACGTTTACAAATGTAGCACAACATTTCCATCGTCTCCAGTGACAATAAAGCTCACTGTGATTAAAACACAGACACTAGATGTACATTTAAATATCTTTATTATTAATATCTAGATATAATAAGTAGATCTAGATATCAAAAGTCACAGAAATACAAAAATAATTTAAGACATTTAAAAAAATGAAATGGTTGCAAACAGTTTAAAGTTTTCCGCCATAAAGCCTCCTGCTGAATATATAAATGTGAACATGTAGTTGCACATTTTGTATCAATAATTTATAAGGTTAAATAACAAACAGTCCTTTAATTTCATTCATAGATGTCATCAGATCTTCTGTCAGCTCCATCTGTGGAAGCTCTTCTTCTGAATTTGTTTTCACACAATTTCCAAGTTTATATCTCACAATTCTGACTTTTTTCCTCAGAATTCCAAGTTTATTTCTCACAATTCCAAATTTTTCCTCAGAATTCTGAGTTTATATCTCACAATTCCACATTTCTCCTTGGAATTCCAAGTTTGTATCTCACAATTCCTACTTTTCTCCTCAGAATTCCAAGTTTATTTCTTACAATTACAAATTTTTCCTCAGAATTCTGAGTTTATATCTCACAATTGACTTTTTTTTACTCGGAATTCCGAGTTTATGTGTTACATTTCTGAGAAAAAAACATAATTGCAAGATAAAAAGTAGCAATTACCTTTTTTTTTATCTTTTTTTTTATTCCATGGTGGGTTCAGCCACTGATTAGAGGCCTAAAAATATTTAAAAGTTCTAAAGTGAGAGTTTGGTGTCTGCTGAACGGCTCTACAGCAGTTTCTCACAGCCGTCTCACTCTCTGCTCCAGCATCTCCAGCTGTCGCTCCATCTCTCCGGGCAGGTCCTGGTTAACCTCGCGCTGGAAGTACGCTCGGATCTCCTCCACCTCCCGGGTCCAGAACTGGGCTGAGATGTGGAAGAGCTGATCCAGGTCCAGGTCCGCTGGGAGACCTCTGAGGTTCAGGTCGACGGGCACGAACCCGACGGCGCTGGGCATCGCTTCGGCCTCGCCACTCACCCTGCGGAACATCCACTCCAGCACTCGGATGTTCTCCCCGAACCCGGGCCACAGGAACCGGCCCGACGCGCTCTTGCGGAACCAGTTGACGTGGAAGATCTTGGGCAGTTTGGCATCGGGATGATCGTGCATGCTCAACCAGTGCGACAGATACTGACCGAAGTTATAGCCGAAGAACGGGCGCATGGCAAACGGGTCGTGCATGATGACTTTACCTGGACACACAGCAACACACACTGCTTTACTATCTCAGCACTTTCATTCACCCTTGTTAGTTAATGCATTAGTTAATATGAACTAATTATGAGCAATATTGTTAGTGCATTAACTCACCTGTGTGTTCGGCGGCCGCCGTGGCTTCGGATCTCATGGCCGCTCCCACAAACACTCCGTGCGACCAATCGAAGGCCTCGTACACCAGCGGGACGCCCTCGGGCCGACGCCCACCGAAGATCACGGCCTCGATGGGAACGCCTTCGGGAGACTCCCACTGCGGGTCGATGATGGGACACTGGCCGGCCGGCGTGCAGAAGCGCGAGTTGGGATGAGCGCACGGCTCGCCTGGAAGAGACACGGAGAGAAGTCGTTATCGTCGTAGTTCAACGAGTCGGAGTCGAGAAGAGAATCAGAGAGACGAGCGACAGAACCGAATAAATTGTAACTGTGATTACCGTCCTCCGGCGTCCAGGGCCGGTTCTTCCAGGACTTCAGTGTGGTTCCCTCAGGCAGATCCTCATCCATGCCTTCCCAGAAAACCCCGCCGGCGCTGGTCTCGGCCACGTTGGTGAAGATGGTGTTCTGGCGGATGGTGTCCATGGCGTTCGGGTTGGTTTTGGTGGAGGTTCCTGGAGCCACACCGAAGAAACCGTTCTCTGGGTTGATGGCTCTGAGATTCCCTTCAACACAACAGAGGACGTCAACCGAAAGAGCAAACAACTGCATATTTCTTCTCAATAATAAACATATGATGATGCGTTCATATATTTCTTGCAATTGCGAGAAAAAAAGTCAGAATTGCGAATTTATTTCTCGCAACTCTAACTTTATATCTTGTAATACTGAGAAATAAAGTCAGAATTGTGAGATGTAAACTCGTAATTATATGATATAAAGTCGCAATTATCTTTTAAAATGTTTTATTCTGTGGCAGAAACAAGCTTCCATAAAAGTCAGTGTGTTTTTTGGATGTTTTTAATGCACAGAGCTTATTTTCTGCAATAACCCAAAAACCAATGAAAAAATCCTACTGGGTTTTTGTGGAGGGACCTTCACACACACACACACACACACACACACACACACACACCATCACTGAACACTAAACGCCACTATCTGTACCTTCGGTGTCGAACTTCATCCAGGCGATGTCGTCTCCCACACACTCCACCTTCCAGCCCGGGAGAGAAGGCTTCAGCATGGCCAGGTTAGTTTTCCCACAAGCGCTCGGGAACGCCGCCGCAAAATACTTCTTCTGTCCGGCCGGGTTCGTGATGCCCAGGATCTGCAGGAGCACATCATACTCGCGTTACTCGTCATAGGAGGAAACAGAGTCAGGGATAGCAGTATCTGTGAGTGTTTAATGGAGCTGTCAATCTTCTTTGGAAAAATGTTTTTTTTAGTGTTGTATTGCAGATATTTGGATCTTAACTTTCAATTTGAATTTATTTAGTTGCTGTTTTAACATTTTCATTTATGCATTTAGCAGACGCCTTTATACGCAGTGACTTACACTGCATTTAAAAAAAAAAATTCATCTGTTTTTGCAAGAAATACACATATATGCTGCTTGATATTGCAAACTTTATTATGTAAATGTATTAAAATGTTGTTTTTATTAAATATATTTACACTGAGAGTGACTTTAGTTGAGTTCTGGATGTGATGGGAGTTTATTATTTGAGACTGACCAGCATGTGTTCGGCCAGCCAGCCCTCCTCTTTAGCGATCCGAGACGCGATCCGAAGAGCGAAACACTTCTTTCCCAGCAGAGAGTTCCCACCGTACCCACTGCCGAACGACACGATGCTCCTCTGGTCCGGGATGTGAGCGATCAGCGTGAGATCCGGGTTACAGGGCCAGTTATTCACCAGCGGCTCTGAGAGAGAGAGAGAGAGAGAAAGAGAGTTTTTTTTTCCATTATTATTATTATTATTTATTTATTTATTTATTTTATTTTTAATTATTTACTTTTGTATTGCATAGTGTTATTAATGCTTTGGCAATGTAAAGATTTCTTTCACCATGCCAATAAAGCTATTTGAATCTTGGAGAGAGAGAGAGAGACAGTGAGAGAGAGAGAGAGAGAGACAGAGAACGAGAGAGTGAGAGAGAGAGAGACAGAGAGAGAGAGTGAGAGAGAGAGAGACAGAGAGAGTGAGTGAGAGAGAGAGAGTGAGAGAGAGAGACCGAGAGAGAGACAGAGAGAGTGAGTGAGAGAGAGAGAGAGAGAGAGAGACAGAGAGAGAGAGACAGAGAGAGAGAGACAGAGAGAGTGAGAGAGAGAGAGAGAGAGAGAGAGAGACAGAGAGAGAGAGACAGAGAGAGAGAGTGAGAGAGAGAGAGAGACAGAGAGAGAGACAGAGAGAGTGAGTGAGAGAGAGAGAGTGAGAGAGAGAGACAGAGAGAGAGAGACAGAGAGAGAGAGACAGAGAGAGTGAGAGAGAGCGAGAGAGACAGAGAGAGAGCGAGAGAGAGACATTTCATGAATCTCACTACTACTCACTCTTGAGGGGAAGTGGGCATCCGACGGAGTGAAGGCATCTCACGAACTCCCCGTTCCCAAGCGCGTTCAGAACGGGTTTGCCCACGCGGGTCATGATCCTCATACTGGCCACAACATACGGGGAGTCGGTCAGTTCCACACCGATCTTCGAGAGCGGAGACCCGACCGGACCCATGCTGAACGGGATCACGTACATCACACGACCTGAGGACGTACATTACGGGAACGTTACATTGTATCATTACATTCAACATTATGAGAACGGTTTGAAATCGCTGGTGTTTCTGACGTCACAAACTACCTTGTAACCAATCAGATCAACGTGTGATCGTCAACCAGTGGATCTCTGAGCTGAGTGAGTGAGTGGAGGCGGGGCTCATTTGCATATTCATAGAAACGCGACTCATTTGCATATTCATAGAAACGCGTATACTAAATGAGGCAAGGGTGTCGAGTTACATTCAAGATATTTTAAGGCATGACGATTTAAATGTGTCATTTCGGTGAGTTAAAGGGAGTTTAAGGGATAAAATGATTGGCTACAGGGGGACTTTGAGGTTCCTGGACGCTTGTGTACCTTTCATGCATCCGGGGAAGCGCAGGTTCATGGCTTTGTCCCATTCCTCGGGTGACATCCATCGTCCGAGTTCACTCACGCCTCCTCCTTGAGGTGAAGGAACCGTGTCTCGCTGCTCCGGGGTCACGATCACCGTCTTACTCTCGACTCGGGCCACGTCTCGTGGGTCTGTGCGCGCCAGCCAGCTGAAGAACACCAGAGAGACTCTCAAACACTGGAAAACTGCAGTCACACCTGATCCTGATCTGGAAAACTGCAGTCACACCTGATCCTGATATATGATGTGCTCCAGCACTGATGAAAGGCTGTTTAACCCTCTGGTGCTCTTCACATGTAGAAGTAATAATTTTAGGTCAAAAATGCCTGAGGAGCAGCAGAGGGTTAAACTTTCACCTCTTCACTATCATGAGTTTGTGTTTGTGCTGTCAGAGAGGACGAGTGTCGTACCAGTTGTTGTACTTGTGTAGTTGTGTGATGACGCCCTGTTCCTCCAGCAGACTCAGCACGGCCCGGTTCTCCTCGTCGGATCCGTCACAGATGTGGAGCGAGTCCGGCTGGCAGAGACTCACACTGTTCTCGATGAACTCTCGCAGCGCTGGACTCAGATCCGCCGGGACGTCCTGCAGGACTCGGGACTCGGCCCGGTTCTGAGACTGCAGCTGAGGAGGCATGATGATGATGACGAGGAGGAGGAGGAGTCCTGCAACACACCAAACCAAAACTGAGACCAAGACTAAAACTATTGGTCAAAAACATTTACGTAAACTGAAATAAAATGAAAAATTCATGATAAATGAAAAACTAAACGAAACTATCAACAGCTACTGAAAAACTAACTGAAATAAAAAAATAATTAGCAAAAATAAATAATCGATTTCGTAATTAATGAGCTGTTACTGTGGTGGACGATCTGAGCTGTGGCGTTTAGCGAAATATGGAGCTTATTTTTACTGTTAAGTTGTAATAATTTGGTTCTTTGTTCAATCTGAAACTATTATTTTATTTTTATTATTAAGATGTCTGTCTAAACTAAAACTAACATAACCATTAATGAAACTAACTAAAACTAAACTGAAATTTAAATCAAAATTGAAAATGATATTAAAATAAAAATAATAAAACAAAATGCAAAATTTAAAAATGCAAAACTGTAATAACCTTGCAACACACACACACACACACACACAGTGGGTGTTTTTGATTTACACTGAATGATCACTCTATTCATGCATGCTATTAAATTAGAACCGTACAGTAACCTGACACAACTAATATTCAAAGCCTTTTAGACCTCAATCATCATCATCATCATCATCATCATCATCATATCTATCAGTTATAAACCCCCAATTTATACAATGAAACATTAAAATTCTAAAATTAGTTTCTATTTAGTTTCAGTATTATATTTTATTCTGCTTACTTTAGTAATGTACTGTAATGTTTCAGAAAACATTCAAAAGTAACGTTCCGATGTTTGAAGAATGATTCAATGGAATGTTCCCTTAACGTTTGCATAACGTTTTTAAAACATTATAAAGCTGCACCTTTTGAACATTAAGAAATATTTTTGTTCATCATTTAATCATTGGTGTATTTAATCTTTAATGTACTGTTAAATGCATTATTTACTTGTTAATAATGTAATAGTTAACATTTTTAAGACAGTAATGTTTAATCAAATGTAATATATTTAACAGATTAATAACTAATATTGTTATATATTATAATATATAAATATAACAATATAATATATTTTAAAATATATATTTTAATCACATTATTTTATAATTTTATTCATTTTAATCTAATTTTCTTATTAAGTTTTTCTCCAGATTTTTCCCCAGTTTGAAACTCCTAACCTCAAATATGATCTCATCCACTGCACACTGTAAAAGTTTACCTTAAGTGTAGTAGAAGTAAATCAGCAGCTCTTCATCAGTCAGTGAGGATGAGGAGGGTCATCAGTGTTCTGCTCAATGAGTGTGACAGTCAGTCTTATATACAACACTGACCTGAGGAGGAGGAACACACACACACACACACACACACACACCGAACGAACGCATGTCGTGGCTTCAGTTAATCATTGAATCATTTCACTGTTCGTTTGGGAAAATACCTGATCGGACCGGAGCCTAAATCGACCTTTGACCCGTTCCGACGTGATGCAACAGCTGAACATGCAACGTCACGGAGGAGGAGTGACGTCGTGTGCAGCTCGCGCGCTGATTGGTCGGTGAGCTGGAGGCTCGTCCGCGCGCACACTCAACACTTTCTGCGAGAACAAAAACACATTTTAACATTTTATGATGAATTATTCAGTCATCGACATCATGTTATAACAGCTTACTTCTTTTACTTACTTACTTTAATCATTTTAAACATTTCATTTCTGTAAATGAGTAAAGGTTTTCTTTATCTGGAGGACATTTAAACTGCTCAGATAAAGTGAACTAGAGAACAAAATCAGAAACTTGATTTATTTCAGTGTTACTGGAAGAGCGTTTGTTCATATCTTTGAGAGAACGTGAACAGCTAAAGTTCCAAAGCATGAAAAATAAGTGTAAGTTGCCTGTATTTTATGCATAACTGGAATTGGCTCGCCATTAAACATAAGAACATGCTGAATCATGTGGAGAAATGAGACATGATGTGACTGTCATGAGATGAAAACAAACAAACTCAAACATGTAGAACAGGACAAGAAGAGTACGTGACAGGCTTATCTGAAGACTTGTTTTGGTTAAAGACCCTCTAATGCAAAGCCTTAAGTCACAAAGAGCGCAGAACACAGAAAGATAAGAACCGGATGGCTTTAACAACATCTGATAAGCTGTGATAAATACAGTCAATGAACAGCTGCATGTTATTCAACAGCTTCAGTTATCGAGCAAACGCTCATATTGTCATATTCTGTGTTCTTGTTTATCATCTCAGATCATCAGCTGTAGTTCATGCACCAAAATTTTGGATACCAGTGAAAATTCATAATTCTCTATTCCAGTTTCCGACACCACAGCTAAAACTACTAGCCTAACTAATATACATCTAAAACATTATTAAAGACTAGTAAAGAGTCAGTAATAAAGTAAGAACAAATAATCAAATTACAAGCAAAAGCACAAATAAATACAACATAACAAAGATACAAATGAAATAAAAAGTGCTTTACAGTTTTTTAGGAAACTAACAGTAGTTTTCAGGTACAGAAATTCAATAAAGTAAGTAAATGTAAAATAACATTGCATATTTTTCACTGTAAATTAAACATCCTTATTAATTAATCCTCATTAAAGTTCCAAAAGTTATTCAGTGAAGAGTGATTTTTTCTGTCCTTTGTTGTTTGATTAGCATTATAAACACAGACATCTGCAGGAATATTAGGCCGCTGTCGCTTTAAGAGCGAATGCACTGAGACTGTTACACATGCATTTACATTCTCAACTGTTTATGTTCACTTAAGACAAAACCCACTATGTTTACTAGGATACTCACTAGTTTTTGACATAATTGCGTGTGAATTAGTCTGCTCAAGCACAGAAAGACGTGAAAGAGAGATCAGTTTAGTATTTGCTTGCACTTCACACGTTTGCACACACGAAACATCCCACAAACGACATGAGCTTCCTTCCGCGTCTTCTTGCACTTGAATATTTAGATTGTCAAGGCTTTGGTGAGGATGCAGCGCTGGCCTGAGCGTCGTTCATGTTTGTTCACGTTCATGCATTGTAGAATTCATAAAAATGTTCCTCGCCAACTCCGATTAACACTCGTATTTGGTGCATGGCGCGTGTTATTTTAGGCCCTGAGTTCTAGAGACAGTACATGCTGCAACTGTCAGTGTAAGAACTCAACTCGTTATATTTAGTTTCTTTTGCATGGGCTTTTATGAGTTTTAGTTGCTTCCCAAAATTTGAGAACTTTTTTTAATTTAGTCACTTGAAATACACTGGACAGATCAGTCGGATAAACGCAGTTGAAAATCATTGTTCATGCAGAGATCTGCAGTTCTGTGTGTTGCAGTGACTCAGGAAGAGCAGATAAGCGCTGTAAAAACACTTGTGAATGAACACACATCTCTCCGATAACCTTCTGCGTTCTGCAGATCTTTGTCAAGTATAAGCTGTGATGGTCTTTGAACTCTTCATGTTCATCTGTGAATCATATAAAGCTGCTCTGATCAAACAACACCAGCGCAGATGCGACTGAACCCAGTACATGTTTGACCTCTGATGACACACATAATCTATAGAATAATACATGTTGCAACTCAAATGTAAGCATCTGTTCTGATATCTTGTTTACCAGCAGTTATGATGTGAAATCATTTACAGCTTGTATGGACATATGTATAGTTCACAGAAAACAGTGTTTCCAGCCGAGAGCCTCCTGAAAATGTCAAGCCACATTTATTCGAAACAGTAGATCAGTTCAAAACAGGAAAATAACAGTGTAAAATTAATCAGTTTAATCATTCAGATCAAGTCACTTGAACTGCTGCTGGCTGCTATTGAGAAACATTGGTATACAGTGATGATATCACATCATAATGCACAGAACTTTATTATAAACTATGTGACTGGATGATTACCATATTCATTTATAATCGTATTTTGGCCACAATGATGCCAAGGTACTTCATTGGTAGTGATTTGAACTGATTATCATTCTCAGACTGACAGCTCGTTTCTCTGCCGTCGAGCGCCACCTGCCGTCCGAATCACTCCTGTACGCGAATGAATAGAGTAGTTATTTTAGTGAATATATTATTTTATTTGCTAGTATTTAAAAAACAACCTCATATTAAAATGTAAACACAAAAAGTAATATTTAATCATTGAGTGTAGCTGTTGCACGAGGCTCTAAAACATATACAAAGTGAATGTTTATTTTGTTTGTTATAATAGGCGGCCTATATATTAAAGTTTTATAACTATTTATTGTAACTATATGTACACACACACACACACACACACAATTTGTATTCATATTTTAAAAAGATCTAAATATGTAAACAAGTAGGTAAAAATAGGTGCAACCACAGACTCATTCCGGCGCGATCATCATCACACAAACTTAGTTCCGCTTGACATTCGTTCCACGGCTCGAGTGCCAGAAGCGAACCGGGTCATGAGTGCCGATAATTCCCGATCCGATGTTCTTCTGCCGTTGCGGAACCTCAGTAACTCGGTGAGATGCAGCAGAGATCGAGTGAGAGGTATGAGAACATCCTGACTCTTTATTTCACCACAGACTTTAACTGTTGTGTGACGGCTAACGGCTAACTGTGTTCTGCGCGATAACAGTCCGATATAAACAATATATTAAACTCACTCTCTCACACACAAATCCACACTCTCTCTCTCTCTTTCACACAGACACACTATAATGACTATAATGTGTGAAGCTCATAGTGTTTATTAACACTCTTTATGTTTTCAGATGGAGAGTCGAATGAATCCAGCGGGACGTTCAGCTTGTCAAACTTCTGGGAGATTCTGAGTTCAGTGTTTGTGACGATCTTAATGTGAATATGAATATGAATATGAATATTAATTATCTGCGCAGTGACTTCACTTGTGTTCTTCTCATTTCACAGATGATGCTGTAAAAGCAACATCTCAAGAAGCAACAAAACTCAGTTTAATCTTCTCGAAGCCACCGTCAGAGGAGGTGAGTCAGGCTGACCTTTGACCCTCTTCAGAGCATCAGACTGACCTTTGACCCTCTTCAGAGCATCAGATTAATGCTGTCTGTCATCCTGTGCTGTTGTATTTGACCTTTTGTCGCCTGCAATAGTGTTGCTCTGTTTCTCACTCCAGGACTGTGCAAAAATAGCAGAATGTGTCCAGAAGAGTGTGTTGACCTTGTCCACCGTTTACTTCTGGTTACCAAAGAGCCACGGTAACTATACCACTAATGCCACAGCATTATAACCTGTAATGAACTCAGCAAGCACACAGATAAAGTGAAAGGTTAGATCTCACCTGACTTGCTAATGCAGAGTCATGGCTGAAAACCTACTTTTACTCACTTTTTTTTTTAATAATCAGTAATTTGTGCCATGTTTTTTAGGTATGTATTCTAGGAATGTTGTCTGTTTTAATTTTCTCCATGTCTGACGTGTTCTTGTGTTATGAAGCTTTGTAAAGCACGTTGTTCAGTATGCTATATATAATTGTGCTATATGAATAAACTTTGACTTGACTTGAAAGTCCTTTATGTCAGGACCACTGCTGTCACATACGATTGACAGTTAGCATACAGTTTGGATTAGCGGTATGGTTCAGTTCTGGGCAGCCTAGCATGGATAAGAGCAGCAATAACCCTCCTTAGGGTAAACAGAACAGAACCAACATGAATGTATGCAGAAGATATCATTAATTCAAGATTTGAGAATTTATTGTGATTCGAGGGGAATAGAATGCCAGATCCTGACTGAGACGGGTGGAGCTGGGGAGGGAGGAGGGCGATCCGCTCCTGAGAAACGCGATGGCTGCTGATAATACTGACGAGATTATATATGTTTACAGTGATAGAGTCGTATTCCTGTAGAGACGTGTATCAGCTGAGAGTCACTGACGCTACGCTTGATGCTTACTTTAGGAGTGACGCTGAGGAAGGCGGTGCGAGACGCGACGGTGGAGGTGCTGGACGAACTCCTTCAGCTGATGGAGGTCATCCTCTCCTCTCCTGTGCACAGGTGACCCTACCTGACCTCACCTGACCCCACCTGACCCTACCTGACCCTACCTGACCTCACCTGACCCTACCTGACCTCACCTGACCCTACCTGACCTCACCTGACCCTGACCCTGACCCTACCTGACCACACCTGACCTCACCTGACCCTACCTGACCTCACCTGACCCTACCTGACCACACCAGATCCTACCTGACCTCATCTGACCACACCTGACATCACCTGACCCTACCTGACCTCAACTGACCCTACCTGACCACACCAGATCCTACCTGACCTCATCTGACCACACCTGACCTCACCTGACCCTACCTGACCTCACCTGACCTCACCTGACCCTACCTGACCACACCTGACCCTACCTGTTCACACCTGACCTCACCTGACCTCACCTCACCACACCTGACCTCACCTGACCACACCTGACCCTACCTGACCACACCTGACCCTACCTGTTCACACCTGACCTCACCTGACCTCACCTCACCACACCTGACCTCACCTGACCACACCTGACCCTACCTGACCACACCTGACCCTACCTGTTCACACCTGACCTCACCTGACCTCACCTCACCACACCTGACCTCACCTGACCACACCTGACCCTACCTGACCACACCTGACCCTACCTGTTCACACCTGACCTCACCTGTCCACACCTGACCTCACCTGACCACACCTGACCCTACCTGACTACACCTGACCTCACCTGACCACACCTGACCCTACCTGACCACACCTGACCACACCAGATCCTACCTGACCTCATCTGACCACACCTGACCTCACCTGACCCTACCTGACCTCACCTGACCCTACCTGACCTCACCTGACCCTACCTGACCACACCAGATCCTACCTGACCTCATCTGACCACACCTGACCTCACCTGACCCTACCTGACCTCACCTGACCCTACCTGACCACACCTGACCCTACCTGTTCACACCTGACCTCACCTGACCTCACCTGTCCTCACCTGACCACACCTGACCCTACCTGACCACACCTGACCCTACCTGTTCACACCTGACCTCACCTGACCTCACCTGTCCACACCTGACCTCACCTGACCTCACCTGTCCACACCTGACCTCACCTGACCACACCTGACCCTACCTGTTCACACCTGACCTCACCTGACCACACCTGACCTCACCTGACCTCACCTGTCCACACCTGACCTCACCTGTCCACACCTGACCTCACCTGACCTCACCTGTCCACACCTGACCTCACCTGACCTCACCTGTCCACACCTGACCTCACCTGTCCACACCTGACCTCACCTGACCTCACCTGACCACACCTGACCTCACCTGTCCACACCTGACCTCACCTGACCACACCTGACCACACCTGACCCTACCTGTTCACACCTGACCTCACCTGACCACACCCAACTCATGTTTCTGCCCTATAGTGCCGTATATCCCAGTGAAACGCTTCTGGAACAATAACAAATGTGGGCGGGGCTTGCTTGTGTCTGTGAGGAATTGATTGGATAGAGACAGAGTGCATTTAGGCCACGCCCACACCGTCTCCATTGAGTTTGTGTTGTGTGAAGCTGCCTCCATGTCATTTATGACTTATAACAAAAACAGAACGTTGTCTAAAAGCTGCTGTGTGACAGGGTGTACAGCAAACAAGCTAAAAACCCAGAAATACGTTTTTATAAGCTGTCGACCCCAAAAAACGAGCGTTAAGGACACAGAAGTGGATATAGGCACTAACTTACGCCCACTGGAGGGGAACGTAATCTAAGCTTAGCTTACAGAAATATATTATATAAAACTGACATTTGGATATTTGACTTACCAGTGCCTGATCGTTCACTGCACACGTAGAGTATTAGTGCACACCGAGTGTCAGGATCCCACAGTTTACTCATTCGGTCCAGCCTGAATCCACTTCTGTCCTTAAACGCTCGTTTTTTGGGGTCGACAGCTTATAAACACTTATTTCTGGGTTTTTTTAAACTTGTTTGTTGTACACTTTGTCACATAACAGCTTTTAAACATTGTTTTGTTTTTTGTTATAAGTCATAAATGACGAGGAGCCACGCAATACAAAGTCAGTGGAGACGGTTGGATTGTTTCCCCCCCGATGGGCGTGGCTTTCAGATTATGACACGTGTCGCTCTGTCTCTATGATTGGATGGTTGTGGTGTGCTATTGGCTGATCTCATGTGAGTGACAGGTTATAGCCCCGCCCACATCATCAGAGATGCTGCAAGAGGAACTGATTCTGATTCAGGATTAACACAATAATGATCATGATGTGTGTGTGTGTGTGTGTGTGTGTGTTGTCCTCAGTCTCTCGCAGGAGCAGCTGATGTCGACTGGAGGAGTTTGGGCCGCGTGTGACAAGTTTAATCAGCTGCCAAAAGGTCAGAGGTCAACCTGGAGTTCAGGCGCGTTCATAACCAGAAGGAGAACTGTATTAGTGTCCACGAGATCGTTCTGTTTACTCTCAGATTTGTCGTCTGTCGCTTTAAATCCTCGAGCTCTTTAAAGCAGGATGGATTCTGATTGGCTGTTAATGTTTTTATCATTCATCAGCTGGAAAAAAAACACGATATCATTCCTCTGCGTAGTTATTGTTGGTGTGATTCAGTTCTGCTTTATTGCTGAACCCAAAGATTTTGTCACTTTTGATATTTAATGCACATATGAATCAGTGGATTTAAAGTAGCTGTTAGACACTCCTATCCCGTAGCTCCAACAGAAGATCACGGCGCTCGCAACGCCAAGGTCAAGGTTCGATTCCCAGGAAATGCATGAACTGATAGAACGCTTTGGAGAAAAGCATTTGCCAAATCCTTAAAAAATCCAGTGTAAATAATATGAAACTTATGTTTTATTACAAATTCCTCCATGACTGCAAATATAATCATTGATTGCTCATTTATATAAAACCAGAACTGATTTGATTTTACTTCATAATTTAATAATCTGCCTCTTTTGGAGAAACTGAACATGATTTTGAGAGTTTCCAGAAACGCCAATATAAATATACTTGCAACATGATCTCATATTCAGTCTGGAGTAATTCAGATGTTTTAATGTTTCTGAAAGAGTCTCTTCTGCTCACCGAGGTTGCGTTTGTGTGATGAAAAATACTGTAAATACAGTGAAATATTATTATAATGTAAATCATCTGTTGTCTATGTGAATATATAGTAAAGTGTAATTTATTCCTGTGATCAAAGCTGAATTTTCAGCATCATTACTCCAGTCTTCAGTGTCACATGATCCTTCAGACTGATTGTGTGTGTGTGTGTGTGTGTGTGTGTGTGTGTGTTCCTCAGATAACCGCAGTGCAGTGTTGGCCGTCTTGACTTCATCTGCTGGTTTGGTGAAAGATGCCCTGGAGGAGATGGAGCAGGTCAGAGAACATCTACAACCGTCTTATTGCCAATAAATGAAGATTGTTTTCAGTTGTAATACAGTAAAGTGTGCGAGCGAGAGTGTGTGAGTGTGTGTGTGTGTGTGTGTGTGTAACAGAGAGAGAGAGTGAGAGTGTGTGTGTGTGTGTGTGTGTAACAGAGAGAGAGAGAGAGAGAGAGTGAGAGTGTGTGTGTGTGTGTGTGTGTGTGTGTGTAACAGAGAGAGAGAGAGAGAGAGAGAGTGAGAGTGTGTGTGTGTGTGTGTAACAGAGAGAGAGAGAGTGAGAGTGTGTGTGTGTGTGTGTAACAGAGAGAGAGAGAGAGTGAGAGTGTGTGTGTGTGTGTGTGTGTGTGTGTGTGTGTGATATTGTGCATCAGTATTAATAAGCGATTGTTGGTGTCGTTCTGCGTGTCTGAACTGCTTCAGGCTCTGGCTGAGACTCAAGACCCGTTTGCTGACGTCTTGCCTGATGATGATGAAGATGATGATGACGGAATGGGAGGCCGTGGGAACCGGGACACGTACTGGTCCCCGTCGGACCGGCTGCTGGTGTGTCAGTGTCGGGGTTTGATGAAGGCGTCCGGAGCGAGTCTGCGTAAGCTCTCCTCTGCGGTGCGAAACACCGGCGCTGTGGAGACCGAGGAGAACGTCACACAGCTAGACGACCTCGCAGACGCCGCTAAAGACATCAGTCCCAGGTGCGTCTATCAAAATATCAATCAGAATATTAAAGTCCCCCTGTAGTCAATCACTGTATCCCTTAAAACTCGTCTTTGATCACCAAAATGACATATTTAAATGTTTTTCCTTGGAAAAAAATTCTTCATGCCTTAAAATATCTTGAATGTAACTCGACACCCTTGCCTCATTTAGTATGTGTGGTTCTATGAATATGCAAATGAGCCCCGCCTCCACTCACTCACTCAGCTCAGAGATCCACTGGTTGACGATCACACGTTGATCTGATTGGTTACAAGGTAGTTTGTGACGTCAGAAACACCAGCGATTTCAAAGCGTGTTTTTGAGACTGTCTTTGGTTCACTGCAGTTTTAAGGAGAAAATACTCAGCAATGGAGTCGACTTATGAATTTACACATGCTTTGTCTTAAAGCATATTAAAAACACCACATAGACACATAAACAACATTAAAAGCTGGATTTACACCACAGGGGAATATTTAAGGCTTGAAGTTTGTCTTCATGCTGCAGTTTATTCTGTAAGATATAAATAAGCGAACACAGTTTGTGACATTTAAGGAATTGATTTGATTGAATGAAGTTGAAATGTTTTGAATGCTTCTAATCATTTAAATGTTTGTTAAAGTTAGATTTTTTTGTAATAAATAAATAATTTTATTCTTCAAGGGTTAAATTGATCAAAAGTGACAGTAAAGACATTTATAATGTTACAAAAGATTCTATTTCAAATAAATGCTGTTCTTTAAAACTTTCTCTTCATCAAAAAAATCCTGAAAAATAAAAAGTATCACAGTTTCCACAAAAATATGAAACTGTTTTCAACACTGATAATAATCATAAATGTTTCTTGAGCATCAAATCATCATATTAGAGTGATTTCTGAAGGATCATGTGACACTGAAGACTGGAGTAATGATGCTGAAAATTCAGCTTTGATCACAGGAATAAATTACACTTTACTGTATATTCACATAGAAAACAGATGATTTACATTATAATAATATTTCACTGTATTTGTTTAAGCATAAGAGACTTTAACAGATGACATCACACTACCCTTTGTGTTTAGTGGTCTCACATGATGTTTAACACTGATAATTAATTCTCACAAGTGTGTGTTTTGCCCTCCAGCGGTGTGTGTGGTTATAATCGCGCACCCGCCCTGACAAACCCTCTCCACACACGTTAACCCTGATGATGAAACGTGATAATGACCTCTTGCTGTGTGTGTTTTCAGCGTTGATGACCTCGCCCTCAGTCTCTACCCCCCCGTGGACCGCCCGGCTGTCAATCATAACGTGAGTCTCAACAGATCGCATAACTTCATCACGCACATGAGACGTGTTCAGACTCCCAGATTCATTTCCCAGTTTCATCATATTCATCATATTGTTTCGTCTCAATACTGATGCGTCTCCAGGACGCAGGTGTGCCGGCTCATTAGTCATGAGTGACAGGTGTACACGACCAGTCAAAAGTTCTGGAATCGGTAAGATTTTTTATGTTTTTAAAAGAAGTCTCTTCTGTTCACCAAGGCTGCATTTATTTTATTAAAAATACATAAAAATAAAAAAAACAGTAATATTGTTAAATATTATGACAATTTAAAATAACGTCTATTTTAATATATTTTAAAGTGTAATTTATTCCTGTGATCAAAGCTGAATTTTCAGCATCATTACTCCAGCCTTCAGTGTCACATGATCCTTCAGAAATCACTCTAATATGAGGATTTGATGCTCAAGAAACATTTATGATTATTATCAGTGTTGAAAACAGTTACTTACATTTTTATTTCAGGATTCTTTGATGAATAGAAACTTCAAAAGAACAGCATTTATCTGAAATATAATCTTCTATAACATTAAACACCGTTCAAAAGTTTGAGGTCAGTAAGAATTTTTTTTTGGGGGGGGGGGATACTTTTATTAATCAAGGATTAATTAAATTTATCAAAAGTGACAGTAAAGACATTTATAATGTTACAAAAGATTCGATTTCAAATAAATGCTGTTCTTTAGAACTTTCTATTCATCAAAGAATCCTGATTTAAAAAAATTATAATTTGAGCATCAAATCATCATATTAGAGTGATTTCTGAAGGATCATGTGACACTGAAGACTGGAGTAATGATGCTGAAAATTCAGCTTTGATCACAGGAATAAATTACACTTTATTATATATTCACATAGAAAACAGCTGATTTACATTATAATAATCATTATAAAAATAAACATTATTAAATGTTATTTAATCATAAACAGTTATTTTAAATTGTCATAATATTTAACAATAATCTAATAAATGTAGCCTTGGTGAGCAGAAGAGACTCTTTTAAAAACATTACACATCTTACGGATCCAAAACTTTCCAAAACTGTTCAACAGGATCCAGTTCAGAGTCACAGGCTTCTGTAGATGTGTGTGTGTGTGTGTGTTGGGCTGTAGATTCCAGCACTAATGAAGCATGTGACTGTTGTAGGTGTGTAAACTGGCGTGTGTGCTGAAGAAAGTGCTGGAGATCACGAGGTAAGACTCTGATAACCGCTAGTCTTCCTGAACACACAGCTGACCTCACTTTAATTATCACAGGGTTCGTACGAGGAGCTTAAAGTGCTTGAGTTTGACTTTTGGAAATGTAAGTCCTGGAAAACCCTTGAAAACAGACATATTTATGAAGAGTCCTTGAATTATTGGAAGACAAAAGTCAAGCTCCAGCACGCAGTCACACGTTTGTTTCCTCTCGATTCGTCATCGTTCCCTCATCAGTCACGCTTCTCCTCCGGCAGGTCCAGTCACGTCTGTGCCGAGGCCGATGTGTGCTGGGTGCAGTTCCTGAGCGGAGCGGTGGAGCACAACCTGGAGAAGATCCAGTCCCTGCTGAGCCACTGCGGGTCGTAGCAGAACCACACACACAGAACCTCCACGCACACACAGAACCTCCACACACACACAGAACCTCCACACACACACACACATAACCTCCAGAACCTCCACACACACACAGAACCTCCACACACACACAGAACCTCCACACACACACACACACACAGAACCTCCACGCACACACAGAACCTCCACACACACACAGAACCTCCACACACACACACACATAACCTCCAGAACCTCCACACACACACAGAACCTCCACACACACACAGAACCTCCACACACACACACACACACACACACACACAGAACCTCCACACAGAACCTCCAGAACCTCCACACACACACAGAACCTCCACACACACACACACACACACACACACACACAGAACCTCCACACACACACACAGAACCTCCACACACACACACAGAACCTCCAGACACACACACAGAACCTCCAAACACACACAGAACCTCCACACAGATCCTCCACACACACACAGAACCTCCACACAGAACCTCCACACACACACAGAACCTCCACACACACACACACAGAACCTCCACACAGAACCTCCACACAGAACCTCTACACACACAGAACCTCCACACAGAACCTCCACACACACACACACACAGAACCTCCACACACACACAGATCCTCCACACACACACAGATCCTCCACACACACTCGCAGGTCGTAGCGCAGAACCTCCACACACACACAGATCCTCCACACACACAGATCCTCCACACACACTCGCAGGTCGTAGCACAGAACCTCCACACACACACAGAACCTCCACACACACAGAACCTCCACACACACTGCGGGTCGTAGCGCAGAACCTCCACACACACACACAGAACCTCCACACACACACAGAACCTCCACACACACTGCGGGTCGTAGCGCAGAACCTCCACACACACACAGAACCTCCACACACACACACAGAACCTCCACACACACTGCGGGTTGTAGCGCAGAACCTCCACACACACACAGAACCTCCACACACACACACACACACACACACACACACACACAGAACCTCCACACACACTGCGGGTCATAGCGCAGAACCTCCACACACACACACAGAACCTCCACACACACACAGAACCTCCACACACACACACACACACAGAACCTCCACACAGAACCTACACACACACACACACACAGAACCTCCACACACACACAGATCCTCCACACACACACAGATCCTCCACACACACTCGCAGGTCGTAGCACAGAACCTCCACACACACACAGAACCTCCACACACACAGAACCTCCACACACACTGCGGGTCGTAGCACAGAACCTCCACACACACACAGAACCTCCACACACACTGCGGGTCGTAGCACAGAACCTCCACACACACACAGAACCTCCACACACACTGCGGGTCGTAGCGCAGAACCTCCACACACACACACAGAACCTCCACACACACTGCGGGTCGTAGCGCAGAACGTCCACACACACAGAACCTCCACACACACTGCGGGTTGTAGCGCAGAACCTCCACACACACACAGAACCTCCACACACACACACAGAACCTCCACACACACTGCGGGTCGTAGCGCAGAACCTCCACACACACACAGAACCTCCACACACACACAGAACCTCCACACACACTCGCTCCTGCAGAAGAGCGTCTTATGCGGAATCTGGAACTTTCCCTCACTTTCCCAAAGGCCGTGAATTGCTCCATCTTTCTGAGCGATGTTGTAATTCATGATGTTCACAGAAGTTTGACCTCTAAAATAATGATGAAATCTGTTATGAATATATAGTGTTATTCATAAACAACTCATGTCTGTCTGTATGGATTCATCATAATTGTGAGTGAGCGAGCGTGTGAGTGTGCGAGTGTGTGAGTGAGTGAGTGTCTGTAAGGATTCATCATAATCATAACTGCTCTGGGCTGCGTTCTCCGAAACTACCTTAACGCTACGTCGTTCTTAAGTTGTACCTTAAGAAGTACCTTATCGTTAATACGTGTTTTCCGAAACCTTCTTAGTTAAGTATACCTTCTGTAATTCATACGTTCGTAAGGTTGGTCTGGAGCGCTCTTAGCTATACCTTATCGCTGCTGACGGTTCATACCGCTAGTGGCCACCACTACGCAAAAAGCTTTTTTACATCGCAGTTTAATTACACATAGAAAATTGTATATGAACATTTAATATAAAATCTGATTTAGTATTAAAATTACATTTTTACTTTACTTTAAAATTTTACACATAAAATACTTAAGTTGTTATAGCCTACACCCAGTGTATGGAAGTGTTTTCATTAATAAAGTTTCCATACACTAATGGTTGTTAGCTTTTTTAATTACTATCCTAAGGCACATCAGCTGGCGAACCATTTGACAGAAAAGGCTTAGGAGTCTATATAAAGAAAGATGAGTTTACACAAACTTTATAGCTATGGCAGCAAGACAGCGAGTACTTGTTTTAAATCAAAGACGGCGCCGTCCGCGGAGCCAGTTAGTGTATGTCAACTACATGGCTGGTGGATAATCAGCATACGTTGTGGAGAACATTAACACACTTATGGCCGTGAGGGTTTGGGATTGCACACTTGCTAAATTATAAACACATACTCATATTTATTTCTGCATGTACATATTTCAGTGAGCCCCGATAAATGCAGTTTGTACTATTTCTAAAACGCTTCTTTATAAAGAACATTGTTTTCTCAATACTTTACCTATACCGCTGTGAAGGAAAGAGCGCACAATCGATCATCGAGGCATCGATATCAACCTATTCAGCGCCTCCACCATGGACAGCGCCTGCTAAGGTCGAACTTAAGAAGGTTTACCTTAAGCAACATCCTAAGGTATAGTTCGGAGAACACACGTAGGAAATGTATAGGCCTACCTGTAGTTAAGGTGTACCTTTTGAGTCTTCGTAGCGCGCTAAGAGACAACGTTATCGGAGAACGCAGCCCTGTCTGTTAACGCTCATGTTTTCAGCACATAAACTCTTTTATTAAATCAACAAAACCTTTGCTTTAAATGTTTATTTATTAAGATCGAACACAGCCGGACAAATGAGCTCTAAATATCAGTGTATCACTGTTATATTTTATATATAAACACACACATGCATGTTATAAGAAATGATGTTCTGTTCCCAATAACTTCCACTCCAATATATATATCAAAATGTTCCTTCACTTAAAAGAGCTTAATTATCATATAGAGACAATTACATCTAATCTCAGTAATATGTAAATAGTATCACAGAGGGCAACCAACAACCATCTTGATTACAAGGACTTCAATTAGCTTGTCACCTTAAACATTTGACCGTTTTGTTTTAACAGAAGATCCACTTCAGATAGATTTGATCACCTTAACCTTTTGCTGTTCTGACTTCACAGAACATCAAAGATGTGGGCACAGAGGAAAGATCCTCAATTTACATTTAAGACATAGTTTCAGCCTCATGCTGAGAGGGAAGACGAATCTGTTATTCTTAAATTACACATAAAAACAGCTTCATTTACATGTAGAGGAGGAAGACAAACGGAATAGAGGATGAGAGGCATCTGTTTGACTCCGCTGAATCCAAGGTGCTTTGTGTATCTTGCCACTGCTATGCTGTAATAAACTTCATTTTTGAGATCTTCGACGTCCACTTCATTTTTTCTTACATGTATATATATAAGAAAAATGCATAAGTGTGTATTTATATATACAAAATAATTATACACAGTACACACACATATATTATGTAAACACAAACTTTTATTTTGTATGCAATTAAACTTTTCATAACAAATAAGCGAAATCTCATGAAAACAATTTGATATATTTTGTTACTTGAATTGAAAGTGTTTATAATCATTGAGCGTTTGTGGTTAAAAAGTCATTGAAATAATGTCAAAATGCACACACACACACTAAAAATAAAAATAAAATATACAAATATATATATCAGGCTGTTCTTTTGATTTTAGTGTGAAATGTGAGTTGGACGTTCAAATACTTAATTGCCCAGCACTGCTAAATATATAATGCAAGTAAACATCACATCAGAAGAGTTCGGCTGATAGAGCAGTTTAGAATCTAAATGCAACTTTGTACAAAAATGAAGTGTAATTTTTTAGGACATTTAAAACATTTGTATTGCAACTTTATTTTCATTCATAATAAAGTCGTTTACTATAATGCATTCTCACTGTTTTAATGGAGACACTGTTAATTATTTTCTTTATTATATAATCAGCACAAATGAGCTCTTCACATCTCTGCTGTTCATGGCTGGTGTTCACGCAACTAAAGCAGAACTCATACGATCATGTGGCTGATTCTGATGATTCTGACGGTTCTGCGTCTCATTTGCTGAAGTTGAGGAACCCGAGCGCTCGTGTCGCTGGTCTGACGTTCACGTCCACACTGGCTTTAATGTTTCTGAACGTGGAGCTGTCGAAGTTGGCCACCAGTTTCTTGGGTCCGAGTCTGTAGGGACTGAAGTTCACCTTCAGCCTGATCCTCTGTCCCGGGACAAGCTCAACGGCGCTGCACACACACACACACACACACACACACAGGTTTGTTTTGCTATACTTGTGAGGACATTCCATAGGCGTAATGGTTTTTATACTGTACAAACTGTATATTCTGTCCCCTTACACTAACCCTACACACCACACACACACACACACTCTAACCCTACCCATCACACACACACTCTAACCCTACACACCACACACACACACACACTCTAACCCTACCCATCACACACACACTAACCCTACCCATCACACACACACTCTAACCCTACACACCACACACACTCTAACCCTACCCATCACACACACACTAACCCTACCCATCACACACACACTCTAACCCTACACACCACACACACTCTAACCCTACACACCACACACACACACACACTCTAACCCTACCCATCACACACACACTAACCCTACCCATCACACACACACTCTAACCCTACACACCACACACACACACACACTCTAACCCTACCCATCACACACACACTAACCCTACCCATCACACACACACTCTAACCCTACACACCACACACACTCTAACCCTACCCATCACACACACACTAACCCTACCCATCACACACACACTCTAACCCTACACACCACACACACTCTAACCCTACCCATCACACACACACTAACCCTACCCATCACACACAAAACACACACACACACACACACACTACCCCTAAACCTACCCATTAAACACAGACACACACACACACACTCTAACCCTACCCCTAAACCAACCCATCACACACACGCACACACACACACACTAAACCTACCCACCACACACACACACACTAACCCTACCCCTAACCCTACCCATCACACACACACACACACACACACTAAATCTACCCACCACACACACACACACTAACCCTACCCCTAACCCTACCCATCACACACACACACACACACACACACACACACACACACTAAACCTACCCACCACACACACACACAATCTAACCCGACCCCTAAACCTACCCATCTCTCACACACACACGTCATAAATGGGACTGAGCTCAGTTCAGTGTGTGTAGGTGTGTCTCACCTGGACTTCTCTGTGTTTTTCAGCAATCCGCTGCCGGTGAGTGTGACGGAGCAGTTCTTCAGCGGCGTGGGGAGAGGATTCTCAAACACCACCTCAGCACTCATCTCTGAGCCCTGGAGAGGCGTCCCAGTCACCTGACACACACACACACGGCAGGGTTAGTGTGTGTGTGTGTGTGGGAGTGAGTGAGTGAGTGAGTGAGTCTGTGTGTGTGTGTGTGTGTGTCTGAGTGAGTGTGTGTGTGTCTGAGTGAGTGTGTGTGTGTGTGTGTGTGTGTATGAAGACTCTCACCGTGAGGTCGAGGGCTGGACTGTGTGGAACGATGTCTTTCTCCGCCAGATACGTTTCTTTAGCCTCGGTTTTCTCCGTGGCGATGGCAGAGACTTTGATGCAGTTGTTGTCCAGCATCTTTGGTCCGTATGCAGCGAACGGGACCATGAAGGGAAGAGTTTGTTCTGAAACGAGCACAGTGTTATTATTGGTGCCTTATATTGAATATTAAAAACATGTAATGGTACCAAGTCAAGTGATATTATCTCTCAAGAAACATACCTGGGTCATATTACATTCTGAATTAATCAGGAATTGAATTGCATTTAACATAAAGAAAATTAAGTGTAATTTTAGGACCATTCAAATTTTATTTGACACGAACATGCAAATTACATTAAATGGTGATTTGCATTAGATTATTGTTAATGATTTTTTTTAAACAGCATAAACACAACAAATACTATTTTTGCATTACAGTCATGAGAATTTGGGAATTGAAAGAGTTTAATTTAATTAATCTTAATACAGTCCTAAAAACAGGCTTACTTTTCTTTATGAAATATAATATATAACATAAATATAATGTCTTATTTTCTCGTGATTTCTTTAAAAGGTTTGCAGGTGTGCATTTGTGTGTTTGTGTGTGTTTGGAAGGTTTGCATGTGTTTTCTTGTAATGGGTGACACTGGGATTGCTGGTATAGTTAGCCGCACCTGTGTTGGGTTGCAGTTGTATGTCAGTGGAGTCGCTCCACACGTCGGCCGCTGGGGTTCCGGTGTATCTCATGACCTGAGCGCTCATCTTCAGCAACAGATCTTGTGCTTTTGTGTTGTCACTCCTCAGAACGAGCTTGAGTTTGATGTCGGTGCCGTTCAGCGGTGGCGAGTCCAGACTGATGTTCATCTGCAGGGTCGGACGAGGCGCTTCGCTCGGCTTCAGGCCAGTCACTCGCTTCACGGCCTCATCAAACACTGCTCTCTCCTTCACAGAACCTGAGGAGAAAAAGATGGTCAGGCTTAAAACATCAATAGCTAACGCTTTTACAATGCTCTTTCTTATTAAAATGAAAAATAAAATAATATTTTTCTAAATTGCAATACACACATACATAAATACACTATATTGCCAAAAGTATTGGGACACCCCTCCATATCATTGAATTCAGGTGTTTTAATTTCTTCCATGGCACAGTGGTGTAAAGCGTGGGATGCAGTGGAGTAAAGCGTGGGATGCAGAGGTGTAAAGCGTGGGGTGCAGTGGAGTAAAGCGTGAGATGCAGTGGTGTAAAGCGTGGTGTAAAGCGTGGGATGCAGTGGTGTAAAGCGTGGGATGCAGTGGTGTAAAGCGTGGGATGCAGTGGTGTAAAGCGTGGGATGCAGTGGTGTAAAGCGTGGGATGCAGTGGTGTAAAGCGTGGTGTAAAGCGTGGGATGCAGTGGTGTAAAGCGTGGGATGCAGTGGAGTAAAGAGTGGGATGCAGTGGTGTAAAGCGTGGGATGCAGTGGTGTAAAGAGTGGGATGCAGTGGTGTAAAGAGTGGGATGCAGTGGTGTAAAGAGTGGGATGCAGTGGTGTAAAGCGTGGGATGCAGTGGTGTAAAGAGTGGGATGCAGTGGAGGAAAGCGTGGGATGCAATGGTGTAAAGAGTGGGATGCAGTGGAGTAAAGCGTGGGATGCAGTGGTGTAAAGCATGGGATGCAGTGGTGTAAAGAGTGGGGTGCAGTGGTGTAAAGCATGGGATGCAGTGGTGTAAAGAGTGGGATGCAGTGGTGTAAAGAGTGGGATGCAGTGGTGTAAAGCGTGGGATGCAGTGGTGTAAAGCATGGGATGCAGTGGTGTAAAGAGTGGGATGCAGTGGAGTAAAGCGTGGGATGCAGTGGTGTAAAGCATGGGATGCAGTGGTGTAAAGGGTGGGGTGCAATGGTGTAAAGTGTGGAATTCAGTGGTGTAAAGCGTGGGATGCAGAGGTGTAAAGCGTGGGATGCAGTGGTGTAAAGCGTGGGATGCAGTGGTGTAAAGCGTGGGATGCAGAGGTGTAAAGCGTGGGGTGCAATGGTGTAAAGTGTGGAATTCAGTGGTGTAAAGCGTGGGATGCAGTGGTGTAAAGCGTGGGATGCAGTGGTGTAAAGCGTGGGATGCAGTGGTGTAAAGCGTGGTGTAAAGCGTGGGATGCAGTGGTGTAAAGCAGTGGGATGCAGTGGTGTAAAGCAGTGGAGACGTGTTCTCTGGAGTGACCAATCACGTTTCTCTGTCTGGCAATCCGATGGACGAGTCTGGGTTTGGCGGTTGCCAGGAGAACGGGACTTGCCTGAATGCATTGTGCCAAGTGTAAAGTTTGGTGGAGGGGTTGGGCTTGGCCCCTTAGTTCCAGTGAAAGGAACTCTTAATGCTTCAGCTTACCAAGGCATTTTGGACAATTTCCTGCTCCCAACTTTGTGGGAACAGTTTGGGGATGGAACTTCCATATTAAACCCTATGGATCAGGAATGGGATGTCATTAAAGTTCATGTGCATGTAAAGGCAGACGTCCCAAAACTTTTGGCAATACAGTGTATTATATGATGTGTGTGTGTGTGTGTGTGTGTGTGAGAGACGGACCCTCTGGGTACTTGTACTGATCTGTGATGTCTTGTCTGCTGTTGCTGCCCACGGCTTTAGTGCTGATATTCTGTCCGACGGTTTTTGTGTCTGAGAGAATCTTCTTCTTGGAGCCGTTGGCCATGACCAGCCATGTGACCTTATCTGCGTTCACTTCTCCGAACACGAACGGCACGTCGTACTGGACGTCAGAGTGACCCAGCAGGACGGCCTTCACCGGCGCTGGACCACAGCAGTAAATACCTGGATGTAGAGGAGAGATCATGTGTTAAATCACTCCAGGTGGCCTGATCTAAATATTATCTGTAGCCTATAATATAATATAATATGTAATATAATATAATGTAATATAATGAGCAGATGAGGACCTGAGCTCTTCTCCTGTGGCGTCGGGTCCAGAACCTGCCAGCCGTCGTACAGCGAGTCCTCGGAGAGATCCGGGCGCCTCATCCAACCCTCCACCCACACATGATAGTTCCTGCATCACATCAGGAGTGAAACCAGATCAAGCCTCCGACTGAACGAGCGAGACGTTACATGAGAACTGAAGCTCTTACCAAACACTGTCCAGGTTGCGTTTGGGTCTCACGCCGTAGTCGCTGAAGTACTCGTCGATGAGGAGGTTCTGATCCGTGTCGTGAGCCGACTGATAGTTGGTGACGACGCGACACGGGATCCCCAAACACCTCAACACTGCAGCAGAACAAGAGTTAACTCGAGCCTTTACTAACACACCTCTGTTACTTAATATAATGTATAAAAACTTGTTTTGTTTCAGCTAGTTGCCAACATCTCATTTTAATTTACTTTAACTTGGTGTATTATAATTGCTAAAATAAGTAAAACTGAAGTAAAAATAGTAAAAACTATATAGACATTAATAAAACCCTGCTAAAATGATAAAAACTCGACAAAATTACTAAAACTTTGAAGTTAACATAAAGTGATTGAGTGTGGGAGTATGAGAGAGTGTCTGCGAGCATGTGTGCGAGAGTGTGTGTTACTAGAAATTATCTTGGAATTGCTAGAAATAAACTCAGAATTACTAGAAATATACTCAGAATTGCTCGAAATAAACTCAGAATTACTAGAAATTATCTCGAAATTACTAGAAATGATGTGGGTGATAGTGAGAAATAGTGTGTGTGTGTGTGTGTGTCTACCTGTGCACATGACCGCTGCAAACACCCAGCACTGTCCAAATTTGACCGGATGACAGTCATATTTGATCCAGCGTCTCAGTATCTCCACACTGCTGCTCCAGTTGGAGGGAACAACTCCTCCGATGTACGACCCGTCCCACTGACCCATCAGAACTCCCTGATCATCGTCCGAGTTTATCTGCACATTCAACATATTCATGGAGTGGAGTAGAGTGCAGTGCAGTAGAGTAGAGTGGAGTGGAGTGGAGTAGAGTGCAGTGCAGTAGAGTAGAGTGGAGTGGAGTAGAGTGGAGTGGAGTGGAGTAGCAGTAGAGTAGAGTAGAGTGCAGTAGAGTAGAGTGCAGTAGAGTAGAGTGGAGTGGAGTAGAGTGCAGTGCAGTAGAGTAGAGTGGAGTGGAGTAGAGTGCAGTGCAGTAGAGTAGAGTGGAGTGGAGTAGAGTGGAGTGGAGTGGAGTAGCAGTAGAGTAGAGTAGAGTGCAGTAGAGTAGAGTGCAGTAGAGTAGAGTGGAGTGGAGTAGAGTGGAGTGGAGTGGAGTAGCAGTAGAGTAGAGTAGAGTGCAGTAGAGTAGAGTGCAGTAGAGTAGAGTGGAGTGGAGTAGAGTGCAGTAGAGTAGAGTGCAGTAGAGTAGAGTGGAGTGGAGTAGAGTGCAGTGCAGTAGAGTAGAGTGGAGTGGAGTAGAGTGCAGTGCAGTAGAGTAGAGTAGAGTGGAGTGGAGTGGAGTGGAGTGGAGTGGAGTAGCAGTAGAGTAGAGTAGAGTGCAGTAGAGTAGAGTGCAGTAGAGTAGAGTGGAGTGCAGTGCAGTAGAGTAGAGTGGAGTGGAGTAGAGTGCAGTGCAGTAGAGTAGAGTAGAGTAGAGTAGAGTGGAGTAGAGTAGAGTAGAGTGGAGTGGAGTAGAGTAGAGGAGTAGAGTGCAGTGCAGTGCAGTAGAGTAGAGTAGAGTGGAGTAGAGTAGAGTGGAGTGGAGTAGAGTAGAGTGGAGTGGAGTAGAGTAGAGTGCAGTAGAGTAGAGTGCAGTAGAGTAGAGTGGAGTGGAGTAGAGTAGAGTGCAGTAGAGTAGAGTGCAGTAGAGTGGAGTGGAGTGGAGTAGAGTAGAGTGGAGTGGAGTAGAGTAGAGTAGAGTGCAGTAGAGTAGAGTGCAGTGCAGTAGAGTAGAGTGGAGTAGAGTGGAGTGGAGTAGAGTAGAGTGCAGTAGAGTAGAGTGGAGTGGAGTAGAGTGCAGTGCAGTAGAGTAGAGTGGAGTGGAGTAGAGTGCAGTGCAGTAGAGTAGAGTAGAGTAGAGTAGAGTGGAGTAGAGTAGAGTGGAGTGGAGTAGAGTAGAGTGGAGTGGAGTGGAGTGGAGTAGAGTGCAGTGCAGTAGAGTAGAGTGCAGTAGAGTAGAGTGGAGTGGAGTAGAGTGCAGTGCAGTAGAGTAGAGTGGAGTGGAGTAGAGTAGAGTAGAGTGGAGTAGAGTAGAGTGCAGTAGAGTAGAGTGGAGTGGAGTAGAGTAGAGTGGAGTGGAGTAGAGTGCAGTGCAGTAGAGTAGAGTGCAGTAGAGTAGAGTGGAGTGGAGTGGAGTGGAGTAGAGTGCAGTGCAGTAGAGTAGAGTAGAGTGGAGTGGAGTAGAGTGCAGTGCAGTAGAGTAGAGTAGAGTGGAGTAGAGTAGACT
>NC_139973.1:565000-652500 GCF_963993115.1 Abramis brama | reverse complement strand
GAGCATGACAAACGCCTGATCAAAGCTTAGTTTCTGTTATTGTAAGTTCCAATATGTTCTGTCTAACATTAATCCTGGCCTGTCCCTGCTCTCTTGGCAGCCTAGCAGGCTCATAATTGTATGGCTGTGGTCCGTAAACAATTTCCTCAGCGTCCGAAATGTCATTGCAATCCATATTTCCCTGTTGTTTGAATCGACCGCTCTCCCTCGTGCTACGTCACGACTCTCGCCCGTCACGCCCATTTTCAGATGCGGAAGTAAAATTTTCTCACAAAAACGACTCCAGAAGCCACTGTAGCATATTTATAATTTTTTTTTAAAGAAAATCTAGTTCCTACATTATTTTTCTATACATTGACTTGTTGGGTCTTCTAACCTGCAAGTTGCTCTTTAAGTAACACTTAAGGGTTTTTTTCTGCAACACCCTTAGGTTTAAGGGAAACATAAGGGAAACTTAAGGGAAAATTTCACTTAAGGTGCTTTATGCAACCGGGCACTGGGGTCTTGGACCCCTCTGATGAACACTTGATGATTTTTGGGTCAGAATGACCCGAGGGAAGGATGAGTGTGAGTTGGTCTTGTTTCCGGACGGTGAGTGTGTGATGTGTGCGCACCTTCACACCAGGGGTTGAACAGCACCGTCACGGCTCTCTCGAAGGTCACGGCGCAGGAGCCGCTCCGCAGAGACAGCGAGTACAGGCCCACGCAAGCGTTCGAGGGACACGTGATGGACAGGCCGGCGCTGGAGGAGGAGCTGCTCGACACCGACACACTCCAGGACCCAGAACCAGAACCAGGACCAGGACGAGGACAGGAGGAGCTGAAGGAGGAGCGCGTGCCCTTCTGTTCACACGCACCGGGACCTTCAGTCAACACAACACACAGAGTTACTGCGGATGTCGTTCGTATTGAGACTCTCAGCGTTGACTGTAAGACTGTGTGTGTGTGTGTGTGTGTGTGTGAGTGTGTGTTCACTGTTCACCTGTCTCCACAGTGATCTGGATGTCGTTCGGATTGAGACTCTCAGCGCTGACCGTCAGACTGAAGGCTTTTCCTCTGCGGATGATCAGACGCTCCAGTGAGATTTCATTAGTGTGATGATCAGTGTTGTTCTTCACACACTGGAAATCCACTTTCATCAACACAGCTGCTGGAAACACACAAACACACACACACACACACACACACACACACACGGTTAGTTCGTTAGTTCATAACTAGTTCAGCCAGTTTAATCTCAGCTGATAAATGAGATATTTCATCAGAGATCGGGTGTGTCTGTCGTGAAGAATGAAGACCCGTCCGATAACATCTCACAAACATCTTATGATAACACTTTATTCTACAGTGTTCTTGTGACACACCACATGTTCTTACTGTAGTGAAAACAGTAAATTATGCATTATTACAAACCAAACTCTCTAGTAAGTCCATGTTGTATTCAGTTAATATTACTCAGTACTTAACTGTATAATTACTATGGAAGCTTGTTTCTGCAATGGAATAAAATAAAAAAAAAGCAGTAACTGCAAAAAAAAATTATAGTTTAAATTTATATCTAAACTCGGAATTGTTAGAAATATACTCAGAATTGTTAGAAATATACTCAGAATTGTTAGATATAAACTCGTAATTGTTAGAAATAAACTCGTAATTACTAAAAATAAACTCAGAATTACTAGAAATAAACTCGGAAATTGCTAGAAATAAACTTAGAATTACTAGAAATAAACTCATAATTGTTCGATTTAAACTCATAATTGTTAGAAATAAACTCAGAATTACTAGAAATAAACTTATAATTACTTGAAACATGGAATTCACAAAATTCTCAGTGACTTCTTTATTGTTTTATTATGTGGCAGAAACAATCTTCCATAAGTCACAGACACTCTGGGACAGCTTAAAAATAAGATGTAAAGTGTTCTGAATAAAGTTTAGTTGAGATGTTTCCACTGATGCTTTAATAAAGACGTGGACAATCAAACCCTGAACACTACCAGTCTGTAGTGATATTAGTTCCAGTATGGCAGATTTTTTAAGATACTGTACTAACAGAAATACTACTAAACCAGTAAACGCTCGTTATCTCACATCACGATAGTTAAGTACGTTTAACTAGTCTCATCAGTTACTCATCACTGAAATCACAAACATCTACTAGTGTAAAGATCTGAATCTGATTAGAACATCAGTTTCACTCACCCTGATCTCGGCTGACTGCGTTTCTGCTGCTCAGATTCTCACTCATGTTTCGTCAGATGAGTGTGTGTGTGAGTGTGTGTGTGGTGCTTTATACCGTGATGTGTGTGTGTGTGTAAGAGCCCTTCCCCGTCGCTCCCACGAGTCGAGGACACTGAACACTGAATCCTCCCACATCTATCATATTTGTGACTGATTACAAAACCCAGTGATGACGAAACACCGTCTGACTGATGCCGGAATAATCCCAGTTATGAGGGAATTACATCAATGTTGATCTTAATGCTCAATACATTTATTACAGTAGTTATTAATCTGTTAGTTAGTTAATAAAAATAAAACTGTTCATTATTAGTTCAGCTCCATTAAATAATATTAACAGATCCAACTTTTGATTTGAATGTTTTAGTAAATGTTGAAATTAACATGAAGATTAATAAACGCTAACCAATGGAACCGTATTGTAGAATGTTTCCCATATTACGTACAAATCTGTATTTATGATTCATAATTTTAGATTTGTCATCATCATTACTGTACACATACTGACACATACAGACTGTACATGATGTTTATTAACACGTTTCCTTCACTGAACAACACATGCTCCAGTAAACAGGGTTTCTTTTCACATCTTCTCCTTTGACTCTGAAATGTGCAGGATCCAGAAAAAAGGATCAATAAATATCCATTGATTTTAATATTCAGTCGACACACAAACTCTGCAAAACATCATGTTCTTCCTCAGTGTTTCTGTCTCGTTTTCCAGCATAAATATCAAACATTCTTAAATCCAGACACGTTTACTGGAGAAGAAGAACAATGACTGACGATATTAAGCCTTGATTACTGAAAGAAAGCATGAAAATGAAGTGAGTTTGAGCTTAAAACAAGATCAAGTATCAGACATTGGAGTCTGAAAAATAAATAAGATTATTTTTCTGACTCCATAGTTTTTGTTTTAAGTTCAAACTCACATAATTTTGATGATTTTTTCAGTAATCAAGGCTTAATATCGTCAGTCATTGTTCTTCTTCTCCAGTAAACGTGTCTGGATTTAAGAATGTTTGGATATTTGTGCTGGAAAACGAGACAGAAACACTGAGGAAGAACATCATGATTTGTGTTTCCCGCTTCAGATGATTGTCACTTTAGGCACTTATTGGGAACAACAGAACTGAAATCATGAGTGAAATGAAGCATTCAGACTGAGAAACACGAAGAAGTGGCGTCACGCGCTGAGAAATAATAGACATCTTTCATTTTCTTATTGCTGAACACTGAGCTTTAACTGTCCTTCTCATTCATCAGGCGTCAGACACACTGAACATGATCTGTGATGAATCAGGCCTGGATGATGAAACTCGGTGTCTCGTGATCAGATCTCCTGATCTCGCTGATCTCTCCGTGTGTCCGTGATCTCTCCATGATGATTGGCTCCGGACCGAAGCTTCCCGTGTGACGGATCAGAACCGGCCGCGGCGGCTCACGGTGAGCGGGAGCGAGACCGACGACAGCGACGACACTTCCCAGTACAGACTCCGGGACAAGAAGAGCCGGTACAGGACCACCACTGAGATCGACTGGCACAGGATCACGCCGATCGTGACCACCTGCGGACACGAGACAAGACAGGACGAGACGTGAGAGACGAGACGTGAGAGACGAGACAGAGACAAGACGTGGGAGACGAGACGTGAGAGACAGAGTTGAGACAGAGACATGAGAGGAAACAGAGACGAGACGTGAGGGACGAGACGTCAGAGACGAGACAGAGAAGAGACGTAGAAGAGACGGAGACGAGACGGAGACGAGACGAGACAGATATGAGACAGAGACGAGACGTAGATGAGACAGGACGAGACGTGAGACGAGACAGAGACAAAACGTGGGAGACAGAGATGAGGCAGAGGAGAGACAGAGACGAGACGTGAGAGACGAGACAGAGACATGAGACAGATACGAGACAGAGACGAGACGTGAGAGACGAGACAGATACGAGACGTGAGAGACGAGACAGAGACATGAGAGGAGACAGAGACGAGACGTGAGAGACGAGACAGATACGAGACAGAGAAGAGACGAGACAGAGAGGAGACAGAGACGAGACGTGAGAGACGAGACAGAGACGAGACGTGAGAGACGAGACAGATACGAGACAGAGAAGAGACAGAGACGAGACAGAGAGGAGACAGAGACGAGACGTGAGAGAAGAGACAGATACGAGACGTGAGAGACGAGACAGAGACATGAGAGGAGACAGAGACGAGACGTGAGAGACGAGACAGAGAGGAGACAGAGACGAGACGTGAGAGAAGAGACAGATACGAGACGTGAGAGAAGAGACAGATACGAGACGTGAGAGACGAGACAGAGACATGAGAGGAGACAGAGAAGAGACAGAGACGAGACAGAGAGGAGACAGAGACGAGACGTGAGAGACGAGACAGATACGAGACAGAGAAGAGACAGAGACGAGACAGAGAGGAGACAGAGACGAGACGTGAGAGACGAGACGGAGACGAGACGGAGACGAGACGGAGACGAAACGGAGACGAGACGTAAGAGACGAGACAGATACGAGACAGAGAAGAGACAGAGACGAGACAGAGAGGAGACAGAGACGAGACGTGAGAGACGAGACGGAGACGAGACGTGAGAGACGAGACGGAGACGAGACGTGAGAGACGAGACGGAGACGAGACAGAGACGAGACGAGACGTGAGAGACGAGACAGATACGAGACAGAGAAGAGACAGAGACGAGACAGAGACATGAGACGTATTTCTTGTTCTGCTGCTGCTGGAGGCGTGTTTCTCTTTACCTTTTCTTTCTGATGTTCATTGAGCAACACAGAGAACAGAACCAGCACTGGATGACAGAGGAACCACAGAAAACAGCCCTGAAACACAGACCGCAGATTTACTAGTGATTATTTAATGTTTCTGAAAGAGTCTCTTCTGCTCACCAAGGCGGCTTTTATTTGATCAAAATACAGTAAAAACAGTGAAATATTATTCTAATGTAAATCATCTGTTTTCTATGTGAATATATAATAAAGTGTAATTTATTCCTGTGATCAAAGCTGAATTTTCAGCATCATTACTCCAGTCTTCAGTGTCACATGATCCTTCAGAAATCACTCTTTAAATTGACGGTAAAGATTGATATTGTTATTTTGAATAGATGCTGTACTTTTTATTCCTGAAAGAATCCTGAAAAAAAGTATCACAGGTTCCACAAAAATATATTAAGCAGCACAAATGTTTACAACACTGATCATAAATCATCATATTAGAGTGATTTCTGGAGGATCATGTGACACTGAAGACTGGAGTAATGATGCTGAAAATTCAGCTTTGATCACAGGAATAAATTACGCTTTACTATATATTCACATAGAAAACAGATGATTTACATTATAATAATATTTCACTGTTTTTAATGTATTTTTGATCCAATAAATGCAGCTTTGGTGAGCAGAAGAGACTCTTTCAGAAACATAGAAAAATCTAAAGTATTCTAAACTTCTTCTGTGAATCAGACAGGAAGGAATCTGTGTTTGCCTTGGCGAAGCTGAGGTAGAAGTCTCGCTTGAGCGCGCTCCGCTCCGCTGAGACGATCTGATACAGGACTGATGCCAGAAACACAGCGAGAGAAACACGCAGCGCCATCAAGAGCCACACACACACACCGCTGGAGGAGTGGAAGCTGTGGTGATCCGCCTCCTCAAACTGCTCCCAGATCAGCAGCGCCCCCTGCAGACACACACACACACACACACAAAATTCCATGCCATTATTAGTGAATGAAGCCCAGTGAGTATGTATGTGTGTGTGTGTGTGTGTGTGTGTGTGTGTGTGTGTGTGTGAGCGTGTGTGTGTGTGTGTGTGTGAGCATGTGTGTGTGTGAGCGTGTGCGTGTGTGTGAGCGTGGCTGAGTGTGTGAGTGCGTGTGTGAGCATGTGTGTGTGTGAGTGTGTGTATGTGTGAGTGTGTGTGAGTTTGTGTGTGAGCGTGTGCGTGTGTGTGTGAGTGTGTGTGTGTGTGTGTGTGTGTGTGTGTTTGTGTGAGAGTGTGTGTGTGTGTGTGTGTGTGAGCGTGGCTGAGTGTGTGAGTGCGTGTGTGAGTGTGTGTGTGTGTGTGTGTGCGTGTGTGTGTGTGCGTGTGTGTGAGTGAGTGTGTGTGAGCGCCTGACCTGAGCGATGACGACGGCCAGAGCGAGTGCAGTGGAGGCGGGTGTCGAGTCCCACTGTAGAGGTTTACACTGAGACTTCCTTCTGCGACTCAGAGTCCAGCCCACACACAGACTCAACAACATGTAGAGCATCTGCACCTGCGCGATCATGTCACACACTGACACACACACAAACACACTATTACATCCATGCATTTGCAAGACACTTTTATCCAACACAACTTGCATTGCATTCGAGGAACTCATTATCAGTTCAAGCATTCCCAGGGAATCAAACCCATGAAATCTCACTGAATCTTTCCTGCGACTCTAATGCTTTTATTAGATGATAATCAGAACCGAGTGCAGTGTGAACGACTGACGCGGCTACAGACTCACGCTCAGCGAGGCTCCCGGTCAGCGGCGTCCCCACACCGTCTCGAGCGTATCTGAGGGGTCAGAACACACACACACACACATCAGCACAGAACCTCCTGATGAAGCTACAGCGCTTCAGTAAGCAGATCTGACCGGCTCATGTGGATGAAGTTGAGCAGAACTGATGTTCCCTGTAGCATCAGCGCAGCGGTTAAAACCTTCAGAACCGTTAGCATCGGGCCGCCCTTCCTCAGCGCCTGCCACAGCGGCGGAGCGTAGATGCACGACGCCACGAAATACGCCACCATCAGCAGAGAGTAGAAACTGTGGAGCCCTGCAACGACAAAATGACCCTTGACCCTACAGTAAACTGAGTATCCTCGGAGAAACACCATTTGAACTAGCGCTGCACGATTAATCGCAATTTACATGAAATGGCGCTGAAACCGATCTGGCTCATCGCGATTATGAACTGGCAAAGGCTGTGATTATTAGTTATGTGCAGCTTGTCAGTGACGTACGGCTCAGTAAACACTGCGAGTTCGAGTCGCTTATAACGTGCATTTGAAAAAGCAACACGTGTCAAACATCCTTCCAGACATGAGAAGCATTTATGAACCTCTTGTCCAACAAAAGACGACATTTAATAACATGCTTTTCCTCCAAACTCGCTTCATGAGGACAGCTGAGCTCCTCCTGGGAGATGATGAGCTTCTCACACAGAATAAGGCAGTCGTGTGTTTATTAGTTGAAGGGGGGGATTGGAATCCACTGCTGCTTCATTGTATATGTTATGAGTGATTATAATCAAGGTATTAATATTTTTCCTTCTAAATATCAAGTGAGTTGAATGACTTCTCTGGAGATTTTACTTTGTTATAGAAGTTCCCAGTGTGATTACTGAAATGTTCTTTTCATGTATTCTTCAATGTCTGTATTTGATATTTCCAGAAATGAAATAGGGACTTGTTTTGTGTTTGAGAAAGGTCTTCAACTTGTTAAAACACACAGGGGTCACACAGGGGTCATTGAAGTCTATAGTTTAAGGGACCATTTCTCAGTTAAAGCCTTAATTTCCATTTAGACTAAAGTGTCCTATCCTGAGAGAAAGAACTTGTTATCTTGATGTTTTGAGACGAGACTCCTGTTTATAGTTAGAGCCTGGCCAAATCCAACCTTGGAAAGATGTGTGTCGGTGTGTGTGTGTGTGTGTTAGTCTTCTTGGTTACAGGTTAAGGAACCACTGGCATTGTTGGAGATTGACTGAGTTGTTGTTCGAGACATGCTGGCACCCAGCGACCCAAATCTGAGACCTGGAAGGTCACGACGTGCCTAACTTCAGGGTCCGAGTGTCAGCGGCATAATCTATGGAGATATGCTTCTGTCTATCTGTATATGTGTGGGAAATTACTATGTTTATCAATTTCTTGGCCAATCAGAATCATTCAGCCTGTAAGTAATGACGTAGCTTAGACCTTGGAAATAGTATAAACTGCTGTGATCTGTAACTGTAAGCGGGGCGGCCTACGAACTCCTGTGTGAGTCTTGAAGCTGAACTTCTGCTGATGAAACTGCAAACTATCTTCAGTAAAACTTTTCTTCAATTTTTTATAATTCTGACTCCGGGTCTTCTTTCAAACAGCTGGTCCATGGGTCCTGAAGTGTTAACCCCTAACATAGTCATGTTTAATCAATCAAAGCGGTTCAATCTTCTGTTTATTCAGATACAGATAGTGTGATGCTCACCGGGGTTTCCAGGAATGATGTGTGTTATCATACTTCAGCGGCGGGGGTATGTAGTGTGTGTGTATGTGTGTGTGTGTAAGACACCCTCTGGTGTTCAGATGGAGCATTTACTACCGATCACAGAGCCGTACTTCACTGACAAGATGCGCATAAAATAATCGCAGCCTTTGCCAAATCGCGTGCGGTTTCTTTGCGATTAATTGCACAGCACTAATTTGAACGGTTCCAGCAGAGTCTCACCGGCCTCCTCGGCGCTGAAGTGATCCAGTGGGTTTCCCGCGGCGTCGGGGTTTAGCATGGTGATCTGGAAGCGGACGTGTTCTTGCGCGCCATCGATCGGCGTCTCCTGACAGGAGTAGCGGTCCGCGTACATCGCGTGCCACGTCTGAGGCGTGGAGTGGTGCGGGATAGTCTGGTTCTGCTCCTCTTTGCTCAGATTAACTGAGAATGTGAAACGCCATATGAACAGTTAATGACAGAAATCAACATGATCTTTGTCCTGTTAGACTTATTTTCCTTTAAGGCAAGATACCGCAGGCAAAAACATATTTTTCTTCATGCACTGCTCAGTTTTGATCTCTACTTTACATTTACTAGTGGAAAGAAAACATCCAAAATACACATTTTAGTGTTTTCTTTATTGCACTGTATCTATTTGCGTCTGTAGTCAATCCACATCTATAAAGGCATAATATAGGTTATACTAATATACAAACCTACAGTATATAGGTTTGTACCTATAGTATTACCATATAGTATAGTATTATACCATGATCACATGAAAAGGAGGCATCAGGAGGCATACCCAAACTTCAACCCCCCCCCAATGTTCAAACCAAATCTACGCCCTTGTCTATAGTATAGTGTATAGTATAGTTAATACTAGTAAATAAACCTTCAGTATATAGGTTGTATGGTACCTATAGTATATAATGTATAATATAGGTTATACTAGTATATAAACCTACAGTATATGTTTGTACCTATAGTATAACCTACACTATTATAGGTTACTAGTATATAAACCTACAGTATATAGGTTTGTACCTATAGTATAGGTTATAGTAGTATATAAACCTACAGTATATACAGTTGTGGTCAAAAGTTCACATACCCCTTGCAGAATCTGCAAAATGTTAATTATTTAACACAACTATAAAAAAAATTGGGGGTGAAAACTTTTGAACAGGATGAAGATGTCCAATTTTTTGCTGGAAAGGGTTAAAATATGCAAAAGATGCTGGAAAACAGAAGGATTTTTCTGAGGAACATTGGGCCGTTTAACTGCTCAGGACTCGAGAACAACCATCACAAAACATAAAACAGTCGTGGACACACGGTATTAAGAATCAAGGGTGTGTAAACTTTTCAACCTTTTTATAAATTCAGCTATTTTTTTGTCTTGTGGACTATATGTAAACATATTTTATGTAAAATATCTTATTCAGGACAGCACTAAATAAAAAAATATGCATTTTGTATGATTCCTCTTATTTATATATTTAGATTATAATTTAAATACTCACTGTAGATGGGCAAATGTATGATAATCATGATATACCGAATACCGCGATATACCGCTACAGCCCTAGATTGCGCGTCATATAAACATCGAGTGAGCAGCCGCGTGACTTGTCTGTGATGTGAAATTAGGGTTCAAAGTTCACGGGTTCACTGTAGAAATGTAAAACATGTTGAAACCGATTCAGATGCGAATGAATGAATCTTACTGGAGATCTGAGCTGATGTGACTCTCTCCAGACAGCTGAGATTGTCAAAGCCCTCGGTGTCCTGAAACAGCAGGAGTCTGGCCTCCTTCTGCACGGCCATCTGAACATCATATACACGACACGACATCAGAGCATTCTCACCTGTCAGACACGATCATAGGATCATTCACAGCAATATTCCTGGATTCTCACAACTTCTCATTAAGGCTTTGACATGCATGCGTGTGAAAAGAAAGCCGAGACAAAAAATGCATGCAAATACATGGAAGAAAAATGCAAATGCATGATTTATTTTATTAATATCAGACACCCACCATGATACATAAATCTTGTGATGTATTGCCCATAATTTTCTCTCGCCGCGTCACTCCTGAAAACCCCAGAAACCGTTTTTCCAGCAACAGGACATGAACTGAACAAAAGAACAATGAGAATGATAAAGAACACAAACATTATTTCATTTCAACAGAAGCTCTTATTCTCTTCATTCACTGCAATCAATGAGGTAATACAGTTGTTTTCCTCCCACCGGATGATTGACGTCTGCTACAACTAATCAGAATACGCCTTTTTAGTCTAGCGCAGTGAAGCAGCCAATGAGAGCGCAGCGGGGGCGGGGACAGAGTCTGGCTCATACGTGTCAGCGCTGCCGGAAACCGCTGCTAACTGTCGTGAGCTCTGTGTTTACGAAGCCTCCTGAAATCATGGAATTATTTATTGAAGAAATGTGGAGTAGTCAACGCAGTGAGTAACGCGCCGTCACTCGCGTTTCTGAAGAGACCGCAGTGTTTCAGAGTAGATGAAGCCCTTTATGTTCACTGTCATGATCCACTTTAACTTCATCTAACTTACAGGTTAAACTGAAGAGTGAGGATGAGCTGCAGTGAGTGTCGCACTGTACTGGTGACCGGAGGCGCGGGATTCATGTGAGTCCGGTGTTACTGACCGTTAATATTTACCGTTATTATTAATATATAGTGTCACTGCATTAGGCAAGAGAACATCGTACCAGGAGTCATTTACTGTATAGAAAGAATCACAAACTCACTTTACATTTGCACTGGAAAATGAGACAGAAACACTTTCTTGTGATCAGAAGGTTCAGTAAAAGTTCATATTCTAGAGATTCAAACTATCTCATTATTTTGATTTAGAATGTCATAATTTCAACTTTTTTGTCATAATTTCTTTTTATGTCATTTCGATTTAGTATGTCATACTTTTGATGTGTTGAAACAACTGCAATCATTTTACAAAATACACACACTCACCTCTGCTCTAACAGATTATACGTAATATCCAAGTTATGTAACTTGCGCTGTAAAGTTTTCCTCAGGTCTGGTGAGTTACTGAAGATGTGAGGCGTTAGTGGTTGAGAAGAACTGACTTTATACAAAAACTCTTCAGTTTATAGTGCATCAATGTGTAAAACGTGTACAAATCACCAAAACACCAGCTGACCGAAACACTGCGAATGTGCAGTAAGACAATTCTGAGACATAAAAACACACTTGTGGCCAATCAGCAGTAAGGGGCGTGTCCACTCATGAGGGGGAGGGGCCTGTGAATGTGAGGGCGGAGCTGTAAAGATAAAAAGGGGTGGGATCTTCTGTGTGGGGGCGTGTTTGTTTTCTCAGAAATCGCTCACTGCACCTTTAACAGCGTTTCCTAAAAACATCGCAAGCGTACACTGATCTAATAATGACATTTGTGTTTCAGTGGATCTCATCTGATCTCTGCTCTGGCCGAGAGATTCCCACACTGGCGCATCATCAACATCGATAATGTGAGTTCTGTCTCTTCCGTCATTTTTGACTGAAAATTTTTACATTTTTTGTTTTTTATTATTATTTTCTTCATCGGAATGGTACGAAACTTGGTAAAGGTTTTGGCATTTGCTGTGTGAACACAATAAAATCATGGACATGATTCGAACAGGTTATGGTCCTGAAAACAATAGCCACACTTGCTCCTCGCGGTCAAGAATGGGTCATTGGAAATTAATGAGAGACGAGTTTCCTCTAGTGGAAGCGTTTGGAACTGCAGCCGAACATCAAATCAAAATCAAATCAAGTATATTTGTATAGCACTTTTCACAATACAGATTGTATCAAAGCAGTTTCCATCCATCCATCCATCCATCCATCCAGTATTAAATTAAAATAAATTTAATTTATTTTTAAATTTTACAGTATTAAATTAAAATAAAATAATACAACAAGGTTTGTTTCTAGTGGCATTTATTGATTGATAAAATAAAATTAAATATCCCCAAAATATCCCCAACTGAGCAAGCCAAAGGCAACAGTGGAACATCATCTCACTGAAAGATCATTTACTGAGATATCAACCTCAAATTTGGAACACAACTTCTTTAGATTTATGGATTTGATTTTCTCACAGTTTTAGAGTAAAACATGTTTTTGAAAATATATTTCATGTAAAAAATAATATATTTGTGCAAATTTTTCATAACAATAAACGTAAAATTCTGTAACTTTTTTTGAGTTCACCTTTTAAAACTGTTTTCACTTCAGCAATAATCTACAAAGCGTCGTCTTTGAAAAGAGATCAAACTTCAGTCTGTCGCTCTAAAGCGTTGAAGATTTACCACAGTTTAATTTGGAAATGTCATTTTCAGGTCTACGCTCAAAAAGTGAATAAATGGATTAATATAATTTAGTACCATAAAATCCCCTAAAAATACAAAATATTAAATAAAAAATGTTATCGAACTAAAATATAGTACATTAATTTCATTGAAATAAAAAAATTCAGTCGTTTCTGACCGACACGTGAAGAGCACCAGAGGGTTAAACTGAGTATCACACAAGTCTTTCTTTTCAGTAAGTCTTCCTCATGCTAGTGAATATAATGCTGGTTTTAATAATAAAAGTCTGGTTTGATTTTCATGACTGTATTACAGTAAGAAAGAGTTTACAGGAAATAATGAGACCATATGATATGCAGTGAGCTGAGTGTGAGGTCTGCGGTTCGCTCCTGTGTTTCAGCTTCAGCGCTGCTCGAGTCTGAAGAACCTGCGCGCCGTCGAGGGAAACCGCGTCTACACCTTCATCCCGGTATAAAGACGTCACACCGGCTCAAATCTCCCCGTTCTGTGTGTGAATGTCCTGATGGATTCTGTCCTTCTTTCAGGGCGATGTTTGCGATCCGCTCTTCATAAACCACGTGTTTTCATCGGAGAACATCGATGTGGTCTTCCACTGCGCTGCTGAGACGCATGTGGGTGAGTCCACGCTTGACCAGAGCTGCGTTTCTCTAAACCTCACAATCATTTAACAAACAAGTATTCATTACTTCAGTGAGATCATTGTTTCTGCATTGTTTAAATTAATGCATGTTTAGCTAACTGTGATTTTGTATATGTACATTTCTGAAATGCATCTGATAACAGATCACTGTAAACTGTAATGTGGACTCATGCATTTTCTGTAAAGCTGCTCTGAAACGATGTGTGTTGAAAAGCGCTGTACAAATAAACGTGGATTGAGTTCCTCAAGAAGGGATTTTCTACACAGTAATGGCCCTTTATATCCCAGAGAGCTCGTTCCTGCGGCCGGCGCGCTTCATGCGTGTGAACGTGGACGGCACCGGCGTTCTGATCCGAGCGGCGCTCCAGGCTCGAGTCCAGCGCTTCATCTACATCAGCACTGATGAGGTGTACGGACACAGTCTGGACCAGGTGCGCTCGACTGACCCGTGTTCCTCAGGTTTACCCCCCAAACACCTGAGACGTCATGTTCAACACACACCGCACATCTGAGACGTCATGTTCAACACACACCGCACACCTGAGACGTCATGTTCAACACACACCGCACACCTGAGACGTCATGTTCAACACACACCGCACACCTGAGACGTCATGTTCAACACACACCGCACACCTGAGACGTCATGTTCAACACACACCGCACATCTGAGACGTCATGTTCAACACACACCGCACACCTGAGACGTCATGTTCAACACACACCGCACACCTGAGACGTCATGTTCAACACACACCGCACATCTGAGACGCCATGTTCAACACACACCGCACATCTGAGACGTCATGTTGAACACACACCGCACACCTGAGACGTCATGTTCAACACACACCGCACACCTGAGACGTCATGTTCAACACACACCGCACATCTGAGACGCCATGTTCAACACACACCGCACATCTGAGACGTCATGTTCAACACACACCGCACATCTGAGACGTCATGTTCAACACACACCGCACACCTGAGACGTCATGTTCAACACACACCGCACACCTGAGACGTCATGTTCAACACACACCGCACATCTGAGACGTCATGTTCAACACACACCGCACACCTGAGACGTCATGTTCAACACACACCGCACATCTGAGACGCCATGTTCAACACACACCGCACATCTGAGACGTCATGTTGAACACACACCGCACATCTGAGACGTCATGTTCAACACACACCGCACACCTGAGACGTCATGTTCAACACACACCGCACATCTGAGACGTCATGTTCAACACACACCGCACATCTGAGACGTCATGTTCAACACACACCGCACATCTGAGACGTCATGTTCAACACACACCGCACATCTGAGACGTCATGTTCAACACACACCGCACATCTGAGACGCCATGTTCAACACACACCGCACATCTGAGACGTCATGTTCAACACACACCGCACATCTGAGACGCCATGTTCAACACACACCGCACACCTGAGACGTCATGTTCAACACACACCGCACATCTGAGACGCCATGTTCAACACACACCGCACATCTGAGACGTCATGTTCAACACACACCGCACATCTGAGACGTCATGTTCAACACACACCGCACATCTGAGACGTCATGTTCAACACACACCGCACATCTGAGACGTCATGTTCAACACACACCGCACATCTGAGACGTCATGTTCAACACACACCGCACACCTGAGACGTCATGTTCAACACACACCGCACACCTGAGACGTCATGTTCAACACACACCGCACATCTGAGACGTCATGTTCAACACACACCGCACATCTGAGACGTCATGTTGAACACACACCGCACATCTGAGACGTCATGTTCAACACACACCGCACACCTGAGACGTCATGTTCAACACACACCGCACACCTGAGACGTCATGTTCAACACACACCGCACACCTGAGACGTCATGTTCAACACACACCGCACATCTGAGACGTCATGTTCAACACACACCGCACATCTGAGACGTCATGTTCAACACACACCGCACATCTGAGACGTCATGTTCAACACACACCGCACATCTGAGACGTCATGTTCAACACACACCGCACACCTGAGACGCCATGTTCAACACACACCGCACACCTGAGACGTCATGTTCAACACACACCGCACATCTGAGACGTCATGTTCAACACACACCGCACACCTGAGACGTCATGTTCAACACACACCGCACATCTGAGACGTCATGTTCAACACACACCGCACACCTGAGACGCCATGTTCAACACACACCGCACACCTGAGACGTCATGTTCAACACACACCGCACATCTGAGACGTCATGTTCAACACACACCGCACACCATGCTCTTCCTCAGTGTTTCTGCCTCGTTTTCTTCTTAAATCAAGACACATTTACTGGAGAAGAAGCAGAATATACATATGAAGTCTTGTATTCTGAGAAATTTAGAAAAACTGGTTTTACACTTAATACAAAAACAAATATACATCAATAGGTTTTGAAGTTCTGATATTCCTTCTTGATTTAATCATGAAGTCACTTTATTTCGATCAACTGTTTATAACAAGTGAATGCGTCTTGATTAAAGAATCTTTAGACATCCGCGCTGGAAAACAAGATATACCCTTTCCCTGCAGTGTGATCGGAAGCTTCAGTTGAAGTCAGTCCCATATTCCAGTGTTTGGGATCAGAGCTGTTTATGCATTTGTTTGGAATGTTTATTAAAAGTAATGGAGATTTGTTGGAAGTTGTATTTTTTTAAACTGTTGCAAAAACAACCTCGACATTTACATGTACGGACACATTCCCTTCGATTTATTCCTCACATGTTCTTGAAACGGTCTTTAAAAAGTCTTAAGTCTAGCTTTATAAACCTGCAGAAACTAGCGTTTGTGACGACGAACCCCTGCTAGCTTTGAACTGAGTGATGCTGTAGATCAGCAGGGAAGTGTTTAGTGTTTAAAGTCATGTGATCTCCTGTTGTTTAGTGTTTAGTGTTTAGTGTTTATCATGCCTTCGATACCGTCTCCCATCAACTACTCATTTCGCGCCTTTCGGATGTGGGTATTTCTGGTGCTGCTCTTTCCTGGTTCTCCTCCTATCTCTCTGACAGACTGTTCTACATTTCACTTCAGAATTTTCGCTCACCTACTGTCCCCCTGAAGCAAGGTGTCCCTCAGGGATCCGTTCTTGGGCCATTATTATTTATAATCTATATAATACCTCTTGGTCAGATCCTCCGCCGTCATGGTTTTAATTATCATTTTTACGCTGACGACATTCAATTATATGCTACTTGTACATCAACTTTATCTCTCACAACTGACAAAATCTCTGCTTGTTTACATGAAATAAAAGATTGGCTTCATTCAAATTTTCTAAAACTTAACATGGACAAAACTGAGATTATTTTCACTGGACCTTCATCACTCACTAATAAAATTCCTACCAACTTCACCTGTGAGATCGCTGGCTCTCTTATCAAACCATCTAGTACTGTTAAAAATCTTGGTGTAATTTTTGATTCCTCTCTATCTTTCCACTCTCACATTAATTCCATCACTAAATTGGCATTCTTTCATCTACGTCGTATCGCTCAGCTCCGTCCCTTTATCAGTATCTCAGATGCTGAAACTGTCATCCATGCATTTGTCACCTCACGTCTTGATTACTGCAATGCACTTTTCATTGGCCTATCAGCTAGCTCCATTTCCACATTACAATACATTCAAAACTCTGCTGCCAGACTACTCACCCACACCAAGCGTTCTGCACATATTTCCCCAATTCTGCATGATCTTCACTGGCTTCCTGTGGCTTACCGTATCAAATTCAAAATTCTCCTTCTCACTTTTAAATCTCTGCACGGCCTGGCTCCCCCCTATCTCTGTAACCTGCTTCTCCCCTACACCCCGACTCGCTCTTTACGATCCGCTGATTCCAGCCTTCTCGTCGTCCCTCGGCATCGCCTTGCTTCAATGGGGGGCAGATCATTCAGTGTTGTTGCGCCCAAAATGTGGAACTCTCTCCCCCGATCACTCTGTTCTGTTAACACTATCTCTGAATTCAAATCCTTGCTCAAAACTCACCTATTTTCTGAATGTTATAATTCTTAATTTTTTTTCTTTTTTTCTTTTTTTTTCTCAAAGTTATATCTGTTTGTTTTCTGCTGGTTGCTGTCCCATCTACCAATTCTCACTTACTGTACTTGCACTCTCAATTGCCTACTGTTGTTCTGTCTGCTGTCTTTGTCAACTGCCTTTATTGTTGTTTGTTTATTGTAAAGTGTCCTTGAGCTCTGGAAAGGCGCTATATAAATAAAACTTATTATTATTATTATTATTATTATCATGTGATTAGTCATGTGATCTCCTGTTGTTTTCAGCCGTTTGATGAGCGGAGTCCACAGAGACCCACCAACCCGTACTCGGCTTCCAAAGCTGCGGCCGAGAACGTCGTGATGTCCTACTGGATCCAGCACAAGGTATGATGATGATGATGAAGATGATGATGATGACGAAGAGTCTCAGAACTACATATGCATTTACGTATATGTAATTACATTTCATAACAAGGTCTCATTTGTTAACTTCAGTTAATGCAACGTGAACTTTAAACTAACGTGAACTGTTATTAATACAAATGTTCATGTTCATGTTTGTTCACAGTGCATTAACTAATCTCAACAGATACTCAACTTTTGATGATTAGTGTATTCTGGTGTAATGCTGTGTGTGTTCTCTCAGTTCCCGGCCGTGATCACGAGGAGTAGTAACGTTTATGGACCGCGTCAGTATCACGAGAAGGTACGTGAGCAGAAGCACGAGACCAGTGTGACGTTACTCACGGGTTTAACACGCTGTGATTGTGTTTGATCAGGTCATTCCCAGATTCCTGTCACTCATTCAACAGGAGCAGAAGTGGTGAGTTAACCAGAGCCTGTCATCCTTCAGTGTGTGTGTGTGTGTGATCTGCATCAGTGTGTGTGATCTGCATCAGTGTGTGTGTGTGATCTGCATCAGTGTGTGTGTGTGATCTACATCAGTGTGTGTGTGTGATCTACATCAGTGTGTGTGATCTACATCAGTGTGTGTGTGATCTACATCAGTGTGTGTGTGATCTACATCAGTGTGTGTGTGATCTACATCAGTGTGTGTGTGATCTACATCAGTGTGTGTGATCTACATCAGTGTGTGTGTGATCTACATCAGTGTGTGTGTGTAATCTATATCAGTGTGTGTGATCTACCTCAGTGTGTGTGTGTAATCTATATCAGTGTCAGTGTTCCTGAACTCCTGAAACACCTCCATTGTAGTCTTGAGTTTCTCCTGGGAACGAACACGTCACAATATTCCTCATTATAATAATTCATACGCATAATAAAGGGGCGGGGCCTGGTTGAGTTAGTTAGTAGTGTGTTAAACTGGCGGTTATGGAAAGGGGCGGGACATTTCCCAAACACACTCGAAGCGCTCGACCAATCACAACACACTGCTCCAGCCGACCAATCAGAGCACAGTGTGCTTTTCAGGAGGAGGGGCTTCATAGAGACAGGAAGTAAACAGAGCGTTACTGACAGACTGGGAAGAGAGGAGCCGCAACAATGGAGAATATGAGGAAAATAATCAACATTCAAGCAGGAAAAACCACATCAAGAAACGTGCTCTTTAATAATGACACAAGTTTGTTGTCCAGCACGATCCAGGGCTCCGGCTTGCAGTCCAGACACTTCCTGTACGTGAGCGACGTCACGGACGCCTTCCTGACGGTGATGGAGAAGGGCATTCTGGGGGAGATTTACAACATCGGGAGCAGCTTTGAAATTCCCATCATCCAACTCGCCAGAGAACTAGTGAAAATGGTAGGGATGCTACATTTTTCTAAATGTCATAATTACTTGTGAACAAACAAGTATTCATTACTTCACTGAGATCATTGGTTCGTGTTGTTCATGTCGAGAAGATCCATAATACACATTTAAAGTGTTCCTATTGTGCTCGAATGAGAAGTGATTCTGAAACGAGTCGTCAGTAATTCAGTCTCTGCTGATCCTGCGCAGGTTTGTAACTCATTAGCATAATGCCAGCCTGTGTTCCTGATTGGCTGAGCAGCGTCTCTTAGCCCCGCCCTCAACCACTGTAGTGTATCTGAGACTGGAGAGTTTGGTTCGTGTTGTTCGTGTGGAGAAGACGCTGTTTTCTGAGATTGATACGGTAAAACCCACGCCATCGTCACTGTTCGAATCACTGAGATCAAGAGCTGAGATTCAGATATGATAATGAGCGTTTGCGTTCTGACCAATCACAGCAGAGCAGCTCTCAGAGAGGCGGGGCTTAGAGAGACTGAATCCTTGAAGTGTTTCAGACACTGAGAGAAAGAGCTGACGCTGCAGTGCAGATCATGAGGAGATTAAAGTGTGTTTGATCTTGGATGAATGTGAACCTGTTGTAGGAAATTAAAAAGCTTTAAAATAGCATCATAAGGGCCCTTCAAACAGAGAAACATCAAATCATGACATGTTCATAATCATAAATCGGTTGTGTTCTGTGTTTAACGTGTGTTTCATTGATCTGTTCTCAGAAAGTGAAGAACGTCTCTTGTGAAGCGCTGGAGGATTGGATGGAGTTTGTTGAAGACCGGTGTGTGTCCCGTCAAATGTTTGCAGGTCATATTAATGAATGATATTCCATTCAGTAACTAACTGTCGTTTCCGCTCTTCATCTCTAGTCCCGTGACGGAGCTCCGCTATCCCATGAGATCCGAGAAACTGCACAGACTCGGATGGAGACCAAAGGTCACGTGGAAGGAAGGAATCAGACGGACCAGTAAGAGACTCTACAGCAAACATTACAGATGTGCTTCCATATACTGTGATGATGATGATGAATAATGATAATATGATGATGATGATGATGATGATGAAGAGTATGATGCGTCTCTGTTGTTTTCAGTAAATTGGTATGAAGAGAATCCAAACTACTGGCCGTTAATCAGTGAAAATCAGGAGAACTCTCCAGAATCATGTGATCAGACGCCTTCACATTCAGTGCCTTTTCAAGTCAGATAATAAAGTCTGATTATTAACAATGTACTCTAATATTTAAGTCTAATTGTAATATTTTGTATATTATCTATGCAAGTGTCAGTCGATGAAGAACATAAGAAACTGTTTTCCAGTGAAAAGGCCACAGGATTAAAGAGACCAAAAGTTAAAGATTTTTAAACTATTTTAAAGCTTGTTTTGAATGGAAACTGTGTGTCACGATCTCAGTTTTTGACTGTTTTCATTATTTGTGCTCAGCTTGTTGACGATGAGAGAAAAAGCTTCATTTGTATGATTACATGTATGTAAATTGTTTTCAATCATATTTATGCTTTAATAAAAAAGGTGTTTGAAGAGGCTTGTAATGAGCTTCAGTTGATAATGATCACCGTGAGCTTGTTTATAGGAGTCATTTCTGAAAGTAAACACATTCATTAAGATTAAACTTCAGATCTTATCCAAAGCCAAATAAAGTGCAAAAAAATGACTATGAAGTTACATTTTAATTGTCTTTTTCACATGTGTTTTTATTTGAGAATAAGTTGTAAAATACAGATGAACTTAATGGAAAAAAAATCAGAATTATATTATACTGAAATATTATAAGTCCCCCTGTGGTGCAAATCCAGCTTTAATGTTGTTTATGTGTCTATGTGGTGTTTTTAATACGCTTTAAGACAAACCATGTGTAAATTCATAAGTCGACTCCATTGCTGAGTATTTCCTCCTTAAAACTGCAGTGAACCAAAGACAGTCTCAAAAACACGCTTTGAAATCGCTGGTGTTTCTGACGTCACAAACTACCTTTTACGTTTCTCGTGAGCACGTGAAAGTCTGTATATTTTTATTTTTGCAAAGGTCCCTTCAGGGGCTCCATAGTATGACACCATCAGTAGAGTATTTAGATTTCTTCAAGGAGTTTATATACATATCAAATTCTTTCTTAAAAATAAAAAAGAAGGATTTTTCTGTGAAAATGTACATTTGTGAATATAAAATTTGGCATGAAAAGACTGTAAATGGTTATGTTTGGAGCTGTTGTGTTTGTGTGGCGTACAGCGCCCTCTAGCGTCAGCACGCGCTCGATGCGCCAGGAAGTGACGTTAAAGAGAACGCGCACGTGTGCAGGACACAGCATGTTTCTGCAGCACATGTTTGTGTTTATGTGACTGTATAACGGAGAAGCCGATCTAAAACACACGAGCAGGAGCAGGTCATGACGGCTGATCAGGAGCGGTACCCGCCGCCGAGCTTCAGCGGAGCATCAGAGTCTTCAGTTTCACCGGGGGATCCGTGGACCGGCCGCCGGTTCGAGGCGAGCAGAGACTGGAGCTGGAGCTGGACTCAACCCGAGCCCGCCGGACCCTGGAGCTCGAGCCCCGGCCAGTGGAACCAGCAGCCGCGCGGTCACGGACAGCAGCAGTACGGAGGTAACGCATTCAGATGATATAGTAAGTGTCGGTAACGCGTTCAGATGATATAGTATTAAAGTGTCGGTAACGCGTTCAGATGATATAGTATTAAAGTGTCTGTAACACATTCAGATGATATAGTATTAAAGTGTCGGTAACACGTTCAGATGATATAGTATTAAAGTGTCTGTAACACGTTCAGATGATATAGTATTAAAGTGTCGGTAACACGTTCAGATGATATAGTATTAAAGTGTCGGTAACACGTTCAGATGATATAGTATTAAAGTGTCGGTAACGCGTTCAGATGATATAGTATTAAAGTGTCTGTAACACATTCAGATGATATAGTATTAAAGTGTCGGTAACACGTTCAGATGATATAGTATTAAAGTGTCTGTAACGCGTTCAGATGATATAGTATTAAAGTGTCTGTAACACGTTCAGATGATATAGTATTAAAGTGTCTGTAACACGTTCAGATGATATAGTATTAAAGTGTCTGTAACGCGTTCAGATGATATAGTATTAAAGTGTCGGTAACGCGTTCAGATGATATAGTATTAAAGTGTCTGTAACACATTCAGATGATATAGTATTAAAGTGTCGGTAACGCGTTCAGATGATATAGTATTAAAGTGTCTGTAACACGTTCAGATGATATAGTATTAAAGTGTCTGTAACACGTTCAGATGATATAGTATTAAAGTGTCTGTAACGCGTTCAGATGATATAGTATTAAAGTGTCTGTAACACGTTCAGATGATATAGTATTAAAGTGTCTGTAACGCGTTCAGATGATATAGTATTAAAGTGTCTGTAACGCGTTCAGATGATATAGTATTAAAGTGTCGGTAACGCGTTCAGATGATATAGTATTAAAGTGTCTGTAACACATTCAGATGATATAGTATTAAAGTGTCGGTAACGCGTTCAGATGATATAGTATTAAAGTGTCTGTAACACGTTCAGATGATATAGTATTAAAGTGTCTGTAACACGTTCAGATGATATAGTATTAAAGTGTCTGTAACGCGTTCAGATGATATAGTATTAAAGTGTCTGTAACACGTTCAGATGATATAGTATTAAAGTGTCTGTAACACGTTCAGATGATATAGTATTAAAGTGTCTGTAACGCGTTCAGATGATATAGTATTAAAGTGTCGGTAACGCGTTCAGATGATATAGTATTAAAGTGTCTGTAACACGTTCAGATGATATAGTATTAAAGTGTCGGTAACGCGTTCAGATGATATAGTATTAAAGTGTCGGTAACACGTTCAGATGATATAGTATTAAAGTGTCGCTAACGCGTTCAGATGATAGAGTATTAAAGTGTCGGTAACGCGTTCAGATGATATAGTATTAAAGTGTCGGTAACGCGTTCAGATGATAGAGTATTAAAGTGTCGGTAACGCGTTCAGATGATATAGTATTAAAGTGTCGGTAACACGTTCAGATGATATAGTATTAAAGTGTCTGTAACACGTTCAGATGATAGAGTATTAAAGTGTACCATCACAGTACCTTCTGTAAGGAGGATCACTGTATACCCGGTTAACAGTTTAGTTAGTGTCATTTACCCGGTTTAGTGAGTTTGGACGTGTGTCTAGTGTGCTATTGATAAAGGTGTTCGTATGAAACGCTTAGTTCCCCATCAGGTCTCGGTTTGACCTTATTTTTTTTCCCTCTTTTTTTATTGCAGAGAACGTGAACACACAAAAGAATAAGCATACATCACATAATATCATCCACAACAATAATAAAGGCGACAACAGCAAAAAAGAGAAATAAAAATAATTACAAAAGAAAGAGGAAAAAAGAGAGAGAGAACCATTACATCACATAAAAATGTTTGCATGAAGAGATCAAAGGCAGAGCAAATCCCAACAGTCCTTATAACTTTCTTATTAGCAGATACTGATATCACATTTAAATAATTTTCTAATTATATTAAGAAGACAGGTTTACAGTTTGAAAATTTGCATTTGTGAATGAAAAATTAGAAAAATGAAATGAATAACAAAACAGATATTTTCGTTTGATCAAAATACCCAAATATAATGTTTCTCATATGTTCGGTTTGACCTCATGTACTGTCCATCAGGTCCTCATCATCAGCGAGGTGTCTGGCGGGGTTCAGGGCAGCACCAGAGGGGTAAAAAGGTAATAAAAATATGATTTTAATATAGTGTTAGTGCTTATGTCCAGTCAGATATGACTGTTTTGCTCGTTTCTTTGAGCAGAAGCAGCAGAAAGAGCCGGAGTTCAGTCATTTCTGTGACACGTGTGATCGAGGCTTCAAAACGCAAGGCAAATATGATGAGCACATCTCTCAGCACGTGAAGGTAATCAGCATCGTGTGTGTGTGTGTGTGTGTGTGTGTGTGTGTACCGCAGTGGTTTATGGTGTGATCTTCTGTTTACAGTGCTCTGTTGAAGACTGTCGCTTCACTGCTCATGAGAAGCTGGTGAAGATCCACTGGAGAAACGTAAGCATCCGTCCAGAGCGAACTATAACCATAACGTTTTAATAATCACTCTAACTCTTCAGAGAATACAGTTAGAGCAACTATAACCATATTGTTACAATTACTTTCCAGCCGATGTATGATAAATACTAGTGCTGGACAACGATTAATCACGTCCAAAATAAAAGTGTGTGTTTGCATAATATGTGTGTGTACTGTGTATAATTATTTTTGTATATATAAACACACACTTGCATGTATATACTGTATATATATTTATACATAATTTATATTATATATATATATATATATATATATATATATATATATATATATATATATATATTTATATATATATATATATATATATATATATATATTTTATATATAATAACATTTTCCTTTTTTATATATTTATATATAGGCTACAAAATAATTATACACAGTACACACACACATTATGTAAACACAAACTTTTATTTTGGATGCGATTAATCGTTGCCCAGCCCTAAAAACAAAAAACATTGACAGCCAATCAGAATCCATCCTGCTTTAAAGAGCTCAAATATTTAAAGAGACAGACGACAAACCTGATGATAAGCAGAATGATATTGTGTGTCGGTGTGGACACTAGTGTAGTTATGGGTCTTAAATGTTTAAACCTGACGCTGATGTTCTCCGCAGAATCACGCGCCAGGAGCCAAACGGATCCGCCTGGACTCGGCAGAGGACATCGCCAAGTGGAGAGAAGAGAGACGCCGGTGAGACACGCGTTTACAGTCACAGTCAGCTTTATTTATAACTCCAATCGTCTCAAAGCAGCCTCAGTTATAAACAGGGGATAACAGCTTGTTTCTTAGATATGAACTTGCTATTCTGACTTTATATTTGCGAGTTAATGACTAATTCATATGTTTTTTTCTTATAATTGTGTGATATAAACTCAAATAAAAACGGCAATTGCGAAAACTTAATAACTTGCAATTGTAACTTTATTTCTTGTAATTCAGATTTTAGAACTCTCAGAATTGCAACAAAATAAAGTCGGAATTGTGAGAGAAAGTCACAATTACTTTTTTATTTCGTGGTGGAAACAAGCTTCCATACTAAGGTGACGATGGCAAAGGTCTGAAAACTGTAACTAGATAAAAAGAAACTTTGAAGTTGGCTTGAGAAAGTTTAAAAGTTTGAATGTTTTGAAGCGATACTTTCAGAAAAACGGATGGATAGGGTGTTTTTGGATGTTATTAGCACGTTTCTAACACAAATTAACAAATTGCTAACATGTTGCTAGCATGTTTTAACGTATTGTTAGCATTATTTACCATGTTGCTGTTATGATTTAGCATGTTATCAGTATTAAGCATGTTGTTAGCATGATTAAGCACATTGCTAACTTGATTTAACATGTTGTTAGCATGATTTAGCATTTTGCTGTTATGATTTAGCATGATTAAGCACATTGCTAACATGTTTGCATTATTTAACACATTTGCTAGCATGTTGCTAGTATGATTTAACACCTTGCTAGCATGATTTTGCACGTTGCTAGCATAAGCATGCAGAGGTGTAAAGTCCAGGGGTCAGAAAGCAAAAGTCCTGCCATATGTTTATTACACCCATGAATATAACACGTTGTTAGCATGTTGCTAGCATGATTAGCATGACTGTGTGTGCTGCTGGTACGAGTCGCTGGATTAAACGCTGCTCGTGTGCGCAGACACTATCCGACGCTGAGGAACCTGGAGAAGAAGCAGAAGCTGGTGGAGGTGAAGGAGCAGCGAGGAGACGTGCTGGAGACGCCGCAGTTCGGGTGCGTTTCTGACCGTCGCTGCGAGTGATTGACACATGATCTGAATGATTGACAGAGTATCTGAGTGATTGACACGTGATCTGTGTGCAGGCGCATGAGGAGCCGTGGCGGATCGAGTCAGAAGCGACCGACGCAGGAGCGAGACCCGCTAGCAGTGCTAGCCGACAGTGAGCCCGGTCAGAAACATCAGAGATTCACTCGCATCTCCTCATGTGTTGACACCATAGACTGTAAAATAATATGTGCGTAGTGTGCATGACATCATCCGTAGTGTTTCTGAAGAGCGTTTTGAAGCCCAAAGTGGGCGGAGCCGGCCGTCGCCATCTTGGATAAACGAAAATGTGCAGCGAGGCGGATTAGCTGAGGTGACGTGACGCTAACAGACAGCAGACAAACGCTAGTAGTGACATCAGCGGTAATCCACCTGTCACTCAAGTGGCCACGCCCTTAATTATGCAGAACTTTAAGGCTTATTTTAAATTAGCTATATAGACCAAAACCACTTTTTGCACGAGACTGTGAACGTTTTTTTCTGCTGTAAAGTTGGCCATTTTAACATGGGGGTTTATGGGATTGAGTCTCTTCTGCAGCCGGCCTCTAGTGGCCAGTCGATGAACTGCAGTTTAATCACTTCAGTGTTTGATTCTTCTACTTAAACTACGCCCTGAAAATACTCTGTTTGTGAAGAAAAGTAGATGCGTTTGAGTGTGTATCAGAAGAGTAGCCGAGCTTTAGGACACACGATCACGCCATACAATTGCGTGTTTAACGGTTGCTCTGTCACAGTAAACTGACCTGTCAATCATCTTATCACAGTAAACTGACCTGTCAATCATCTTATCACAGTAAACTGACCTGTCAATCATCTTATCACAGTAAACTGACCTGTCAATCATCTTATCACAGTAAACTGACCTGTCAATCATCTTATCACAGTAAACTGACCTGTCAATCATCTTATCACAGTAGATTGACCTGTCAATCATCTTATCACAGTAAACTGACCTGTCAATCATCTTATCACAGTAGATTGACCTGTCAATCATCTTATCACAGTAAACTGACCTGTCAATCATCTTATCACAGTAAACTGACCTGTCAATCATCTTATCACAGTAAACTGACCTGTCAATCATCTTATCACAGTAAACTGACCTGTCAATCATCTTATCACAGTAAACTGACCTGTCAATCATCTTATCACAGTAAACTGACCTGTCAATCATCTGTCACAGATAAAATCCTCCATTTCCTCCCGTATCGGAGAGAAGTGCAGAATCGCTTTGATCTGTCGCGGGTCTTTCATGCGGAGACTCTCCTCATATTAATGCATAATGATGAATTTAAAAGTTAATGGCCGAACGGATCTTTATAAAAGTCCACATTATTGCAGATGAAATATAACACGGATAACATTAAATAATCAGGTTAAACTTTGATTAGTCACTCAAACCTTTATCTAAACCTCTCTCCGTCGGTCGCGCATGTCCGACATGTTTTGTAGTTTTTAAACACTTTTCACTCGTGTTTGTAGTTCCTCCTCAAGTGCAGTGGGTTGTGGGTAATATTAGCTGTTATAGTGAGACGGATCCACACTTTGAAAATCCACCGGGAATAGTAGATCATCCGGCACACTCTCTTCAACACACTTGTTCTAATCTCACACACTGTTGAGGATGGATAGTGTGGACATTGAGACGCAGGGAGAGACTGGAAGGTTCTGCTTGGTTTCGCTCAGGATAATCAACCGTCTTGTTCTTTCAGAGTCGGATAAGGACGAGCCGCAGACGGGACTCACCATCGCCCCCCGGTGCGTGACCTCTGCCCTCGGGTCACTGATGTCCAGCTACGGGGACGCCATGACCAGCAGCGACAGCGACGGAGAACCAGACGGTACAACATCGGTTCATCTACAGTAGTTAACTAATTCTAGAACGCTTCAGTCTCTCTAAGCCCCGCCTCTCTGAAAGCTGCTCTGCTGTGATTGGTCAGAAAGCAAACGCTCATTATCATATCTGAATCTCAGTGATTCGAACAGTGACGATGGCGTGGGTTTTACCGTATCAATCTCAGAAAACAGCGTCTTCTCCACACGAACAACACGAACCAAACTCTCCAGTCTCAGATACACTACAGTGTTTGAGGGTGGGGCTAAGAGACGCTGCTCAGCCAATCAACACCACAGGCTGGCATTATGCTAATGAGTTACAAACCTACACAGGATCAGCAGAGACTGAATTACTGACGACTCGTTTCAGAATCACTTCTTTTAGAAAACAAAAACCATTCATCTGCACTTTACAGACTTTTTACAGTCACAAACAGCTAAAATGTCATGTTTTCCAGTGTTGTTGTATTTTCTAGTGCTGTCCGTCATCAGACATCTGAACTCTTGTGTTGTGTGACTCAGACGCTGCTGTGATGAGAGCGACTCTGGCTGTACAGGAGAACAAGACGTTACTGGCTGATGATGCGCTTCCTGTCCAGAGGAACACACAGAAACACACAGACAGACCACAGCAATCCCATCATGCCCCACAGCAATCCCATCATGCCCCACAGCAATCCCATCATGCCCCACAGCAATCCCATCATGCCCCACAGCAATCCCATCATGCACCAGCTGGCAGAGGGAGAGGGAGAGGAAGAGGAAGAGGAAGAGGAAGAGGAAACCCTGCTGAACCACAGCGACAGCGAGCGACACTTCTGGAGATGGTCAGTGACACACACACTTTAATCCAGATTCACTAAAAAAATGCACATAACATCAGGATTTTTTTTTGTCCAGAAATCTTATTTTATTTCATTTTGATAAAAAAAAATATTATTTTTTTAATGCACTTTTTTTTAATTTACCTTTAAATTAAGCACATTTCTCACATTCCTTCAACTTACATTCAAAATAACTCACAATTTCATGCATAACCCTTTTAATTCAGCTCTAAATATCTTACATTGAGTGTCTTTGCCGACCTCTTGTGTAAAAATAATAATATATCATGATATTTCATGAGTCTAGATGGGCTTATATCTCTATATGGAGTAAACGAGCTGTTCCTCTGGGTCCTAAAGCCTGTTTACTTCAGTGTGCATCAGATACACATGTAGACATTATCAGGGTTCCCACGCGTCCTGGAAAACCTGGAAAACCTGGAAAACCTGGAAAATGAAAGACCAATTTTCCAGTCCTGGAAAACACATGGAAAATGGGAAAAAAAGTAATATGTCCTGGAAACGTTTGGGTTGTCCTGGAAAATAATTTTCCCTCCTTGTGGATGAACGCAAACGGGTTAAACATTTTACGCATGAATGTCTGTTTTCTGCTGCCTTCAACGGGTAATATTGGGCTGGAGCGCTGGTCTGCTTTCATTTCAGCATGTAGCTAGCACAGCGGCCCACGTGACACAAACCTGCCAATATATACACATTTTGCGTAGCAAGTATGCAATTTGACATCTCAGTACGCTGGTAAAACTTGCCCTCTAAACTACGGACATGTGAGTTCTGTGGCAAATGTGCACGTGCAGTACTCCTGTCTGACAACACGATGCAGCAGCGTAGTGAAGCAGTTTCAGCTAATCATTGTAGAAAAGCGGAGAATAACGAGTCTACCGAACCTACAACGTAACATTCCCGTCCCTCTCCTCCTGCCCTCTGCCTCAGCACCGCTCTACTCAATGGCACTGCTCTGCCTCACTCTCTGTACCCCGTTCCCCATTTGCTGCAGCTGGGCTTAAAAAGGTAAACTGTGTGTGTATGTGTGTGTGTGCGCGCACACACACACACACTTGTTCAGCAGGTCTGCTGCTGAACATGATTGATAGATTTGCTAAGAAAAAACACCTCCCAAAACTTTATTTTTCTTTTTTCAGACTTCGGCTCGAATGTTTCCACAGTGAAAGTAACCTTACGCGTAACGGTTCACATTTACCAAAAGCTGGCAGGTCCGCTCACACACATGCGTGTGCGTGTGTGTGTTTGTTTTGCAGACTGTCGACGCCATGTTGAGGGCAAAAAACATTTAAAGATTGTGGCCAGTACAGTACAAAATGTCTATATTTTCTTTATTAAAAGTATTGTAATAAAAAATATAGGTTTTATTGTTTTGTTTTTTATAACCAATTTCTAGCCAGTGAATGGGGAAATTACTAAGTGCAAAGTAATGGAGTTGCAAAAGTCTGCCAAAAGCTAGCGACTTTCTGTTAAAGAGTGTTGCTGTATCGCAGTATATCGAGTGAGAGGTTGTTCTCCCTCTCTCTGTTGAGTGACAGAGGAGCAGTGGAGAGCTGTGGGCGTGTCGTCACTCATACCTTTGCGTGAAATATATTTTTGGTTTTAGTGGAGCCGTAGCGAGCACGATGACAGCTTCGAGATAGTGACGGGTAACAGGTAGTCTTACCGGGCCACGTTCCACTAAGTATTTCATACTTGTTCTATTGTCCGACAGCAGAAACAAAAAACATGTGAATGAGAAAAACGTCATGAATTCAGCTCTATCAAAATACTGTGTATGTGCACAGAGCCCCAACTCTTCATGCTGTGTTTAGCTAGATACACAGACCGCAGAGAAGAGGCAGTGAGAACTGAAGACTTGCATGTTCATTTGAACACAGTTGTTTAAACGTAAATTTTGTTTTGGTGATTTATTGAACATAAAATATTTTGTGGAGAAAGTACAAGAGAGAAAGATTGAGATGAATAAACATTTAAGCAATCTGGTTAAATACAAAATATAAGGTACAACTGTAGAAAATAGCAATTCTCCAAAGCCTGGGATATATGATATATACCGGTATTTTACCCTAGTTTGTCAGAATATTTTACTTCAGATCCATTTCATACACAACACCAGTAGGCTAAATGGATTTAGCATTTAAACACATTTAGCTTTACAAAAGGTCTATCCATTTCAGCAATATAATTGACAAAAACGGTTACAAAGATTTGATAAATCAAAATAATTTAGAGTCAAAAACACATAACTCATCAGTTTATGCCATTATGTATACCAGATGCGTAATGTGCCTTGGTGCGAGCAAATGCAATTAATTTAGAAGTCCGATAATAGTTAATATTTTCTAACGTTAGTGACTGATTGCGAATACAGCTTGACTGTGAGAGTTTGGACTTTTAAACTGATACCAGCAAGTAAAATAGCAGTGTATGAACTAAAGTAGAGAATAACTTCTGTTTTAGTAGTGTGGCATTGCAAGTAGAGGAAAGCAGGTGGCATTGTGAAAGACAACAATCTTTGCACAACTATAATACAGATATAACGGTATAGGTACAATATTACATTGTTTCACTCTGTTTCAAAATATATCTCGATATGATAATATCGGTATATCGCCCAGCCATAGTTGTGATAACTTGACTCGCACTGTAGCAGCTGAAAAAGTCTTGAAAATGTCCTGGAAAAGTCCTGGAAAATCATTTCAAAAAAAGAGTGGGAACCCTGATTATAAAAGATTTTTTTTGGTAAAGTTTTAGCATTTTGAGCATTTTTAGGTTTGTCTGTGTGCACTGAAGCATTCCTCGCATTCCTAAGGGGGTCAGATTGACCTGTGGGGGAAAGATTTGTTACTTTTTTAGATTTCAACCACAAAACTCCTTGAATCCATTACATTTTTGTGTGTGTATTCGTGGTTCAAGTGTGACAAAAAACCCTCTGATGAACATTGATGAAATATTTTCTGGGTCAAAATGACCCAAGGGAAGGATGAGGTGTGTTTGAAACCACATTTGAGTTTTTCTGTCTGGTTCCTGACATTAATCTTCTGAATGCCTGTGTTTGTCGCGCAGCTTCTGGCTCCTGACATCCGTCACGAGAGGAACGTCGTTCTGCAGTGCGTTCGTTACGTCGTCCGCAACGGGTTCTTCGGTCTGGCTGGGAAAAACCGCCATGAAATCAAAGTGTGTGTGAGCGATACCCTCGGTGACGCGTCAGATGACGTCACTAGAGATGGAGGACTCCGGGATCCTGGGAAGCGCTCAGAAACCCTCGGCTGTGTGGATGAGAGTCCGGTCAGAACTAGTGTGTTCCAGCAACTGTTCGCTCAGGGTTTGGTGTGTGACGATCCAGAGCAGATGTGATGATCCAGACTCAAAATCACACACACACCGGGATCAGAACACGCCAAACTCACCAGGTCATGTGACGGGACACGTGATCGATGGGGAAGGACACTGAAGTGCTTGAAGCGTGTGATGAATCTGCTCCGATTCAGTCAAAGACAATCCGAAGCTGATCCCTATGGAAGCTTGTTTCCGCAACGGAACAAAACATTTTCTTTTTTTTTTCTTTTTTCAGAATCGAGTCGGAACTGAGAGAAAAATCTTCATTGTAAGATATAAACTCGCAATTCTGACTTTTTTTTTTAAATTATGAGATACAATCTCAGAACTGCGAGTTATAAAGTCTAAATTGTGAGATGATAACTGACGATTGCAGTGAAAAAATTACGAATTGACATAAGTCAATTCTGAGTTTATATGTCAGAATTGAGACATTAACGTGGAATTGCAAGATATAAACTTTTTATCTCACAATTCAGAATTTTTCTCGCAATCGCAAATTTTTATTAGAATTATCAGAATTATGAGTCGAAATTGCGAGAAAAATCTGAGTTGTGAGATATAAACTTTTTTTTTTCTCGTAATTCCAATCGTGTATCTTTAACTTTTTTTCACAATTATGACACTTTATCTGAATTGCGAGGAAAAAGTTGCAATGACCTTTAAAAAAAAAAAAATTGTCAGAAACAAACTTCCATAGATTTTGTTTTATTTTTATCTACTAATCATGCATTTGTTCTTTCAGAAGAAAAGATGACAACAATACAAATGAATTTGATCTGTGTAACATTTCCAGTAGTTTTCTGCACTGTAAAGCAGGTCAATAAAGGAAGTGCTTGGACGTGTGTGTGTTTCAGTGTCTAACACTTGATGGCTGCTCTGTCAAGTCTTCGTCGTCGGTCAGGAACCTGGGTGTGTGTGTGTGTGAACCTGGGTGTGCTCTTTGATACCAATCTTTCATTTGAAAGTCACGTGTCCAGTATCTGTAAAACCACATTCTTTCATCTTAAAAAATATATCTAAATTACGTCATATGCTCTCAATGACAAATGCAGAATAATTAGTTCATGCGTTCATGACCTCAAGGCTAGATTACTGTAATGCTCTACTGGGTGGTTGCCCTGCACGCTTAATAAACAAACTACAGCTGGTCCAAAACGCAGCAGCTCGAGTTCTTACCAGAACCAGGAAGTATGACCATATTAGCCCGGTTCTGTCAACACTGCACTGGCTCCCGATTAAACATCGCATACATTTTAAAATATTGCTGATTACTTACAAAGCACTAAATGGTTTAGCTCCGCAGTGCTTGAGCGAGCTCTTAACGCATTATAGTCCTTCACGTCTATTGCGATCTCAGAATTCCAGCCAGTTGATAATACCTAGAATATCTAAATCAAAAGCTGGCGGCAGATCCTTCTCCTATTTAGCACCAAAACTCTGGAACAGTCTTCCTAACATTGTCCGGGAAGCAGACACACTCTGTCAGTTCAAAGCTAGTCTAAAAACACATCTCTTTGACCTAGCATACACATAGAAAATTATACATTCCTACTATTCAAATTAGTTAAATGATTGTTAGGCTGCATAAAGGTGTTGTCAAGCGCTATAAGTAAAGGTGATTGATTGGACTTGACATTGTTTCTGGATCTGCAGATGTTCATGTGTCACATCCATCGAGGGTGGAGAAGCTGAAGTTCAGTTCATCTTTGCTCATTTCCCGAAGGCAATTTGGTTGCAGCATGCAAGCATACACATAAGACAAACTCACACACACGTACAACAAAAATAGAGAAAAAATAATAATAATAAATAAATAAATAAATATATATATATAAAGTTTCCAACCCCAAAAAAGCATTTACCTTGAGTTAAAAAACTTTACAGCTGAGGGGATAAATTAATTTTTAAACCGATTTGAGTTCTGTACCGGCTGCCAGAAGGGAGGAGAGGAACTCATAACACTGGGTGGGAATCATCAGGCTTCTCCCAAAACCTGTCTGTGATATAACTGGGCCATAGTCCTCGGCTTCCTCAATGTTTTATCCACATTAATGGACCTTAGTTTCCGCAAATCTTTGCTGCCCCCTCTTACATAGAGCATCAGTGTTTCGTCTTCAACACGTCGCATAAATCAGAACACACTCCGTCTCAAAGCTCCTATCAGATCATAACAGGAAAAGTGCCTTTTATTATGCAATCAAAATGAATAAATATCAAATGTGGCATTACTCCCTGTGGATTAGTTCTCATTTTTGTGGTTTCGTACACAAAACGATATAACACTTCATAATGTGGTACCATTTGTTAACATTAATTTCATTAGTTAACATGAAAATTATTATTACACAGTACTTAAATGCATAATTACACTAACAGGGACACCTTAAAATAAAGTTTAACCCAAAACACTTCTAAACCGTTTCTTAATCTTAGTTGATGTTAATTTCTACATTTTATAAAAAGCAAAAGCTACATCTGTTAATATTATTTAATGGATCTGAGCTATCATGAACTAACAATCGAAAGTATGTTTATTAACTATCTAGCGTTTACCAGCATTAATAAATACTGTAACAAATGTATTGCTCATTGCTAGCTAATGCATAGCCCTGTAAAGAGGGTAATTCGAGCAGAAAAGTCCACATTACAATTTAGAGTGATCTGAAATCAGAGGTGACTGTCTCAGTTATGTATTTCAGAAATGTACATATACAAAATCAAAAACATTATTAATTTAAACAATGTAAGGCAGAAACAATGATCTCATTGAAGTAAAGAATACATAAGATAATTTTAGGAAAGTCTGTTTTTAGGCGTAATGTATACTTTTACAGATGCCCTGCTGCAATATTATATGTTAAGGAAGGATCACTGAAAGACAATAATAAAATTATTTAATATTTCGCCGCAGCCTCGTGATGGGCGTGTCCTGCGCGTCTTGGCCACGCCCCCCGCCTGCGTCACCACAGCTGCTAGCTCGTCGGCTAGCGTGCTAACTCTCTCAGCAGTGATGATGAGACAGAGACAGGATGAGACAGCAAACCTGCGAATGAAGCCATTTCACCCTCTTCTCTCAGGCCTGTGATTAGAAAACGCCACTAAAGAGGATTTAAACCGCGTTTCAGTCAATATTCAGTCAGATCATGAGTTCGGATGAGCGTCTGCAGTGCTGAGGTGATGTCGACTGTGTTTATGTTCATTTATTAGCCGGCATTGAGCCGTAACTGACGCGTGTCGCTGATACAAACTCGTGAATATGTGTTTCAGTCAGGCTACATGCTTCTGATGGATTTAGTTAGTTGTCAGTTAACTAGTATGCTCTTTTAATGTGCTAACCAAGAGCTTAGCCTGCATTGTTTATTATAAACACTCATTGATTATAAGCACCGCTGTGAGAACTGAAGCTGTCAAAGTCTTGTTTGCTCTTTAAATGGGGACTATAAGCGGTTTCTTGACCTCGCCACACAGACTGTAGTGTGTTCATCAGCTTCAGTACTCGCTTGAGCATATCTACATCTGTATAGGAGTGTATTTCCCAGAATGCATCACTCAGAGTCCAGTGGCGAGAGCAGGCGGATGTCGCACCCGTCGGTGTTCGCCGGACGCCGGGGAAGCGGAGTCGCCGCCCCATCTGATGAGCACCAGACGCCAGCGCTAATCTCCCATCCGGCGGCCTCCGGCTCGTCCTCGCCTGGCCCGCATCATCACCCGCCACACAGCCTCAACGTCCAATCCGTCGCGACGCAAGGCAAGAAGAAGAGCGGCTTCCAGATCACGAGCGTCCTCCCGGCGCAGGTGTCCGCTAGCGGGAACAACAGCATCGCCGACGACACGGAGAGCTACGACGACATGGACGAATCGCACACGGAGGATCTTTCCTCGTCCGACATCCTCGACCGAACCGCGGACACCGGCGTCCCGGTGCGTAGCTCGTCGGAGGAGACGCTCAATAGTTTGCATGGAGGCGAGACACCCGGAGTCACGTCGCCTAACGAACCGCTAATGCACCAGGGCTACATGGTCAACGGAGTCCATCATCATAAGACCGTTCAAGGGCGAGCTACGACGATTCCCGCTGTCCCAAGTGGATCCGTGCTAGTCGAGACCGGCGTATCCGCAGCCGCTCCGGAAAGCGTATCCGCGGTTCCTCCGACTAGCACAGCCTCTCGCTTCCGCGTGGTGAAGCTTGACTCGAACTCGGAGCCGTTCCGGAAGGGCCGCTGGACTTGCACGGAGTATTACGAGAAAGACGCGCCGCCGGGAGACACGGCTGCTCACAGAGCGGTGGAGAGCGTCATGCAGGCGGAGCTCGAGAGCACGAGCAGCAGCTCCTCTGGAAGCACGCTGAGCGGCGGAGGAGAAGCCCACGCTAGTCACCCGCTAGAGCCTCCGCCTGCTAGCGTCCTGATGGAGAGTGTGTCTGTCCCTCGACCCCCTCCTCACACCAAACCTCCAGCATCCGGTGTCTCGCTAGCTCCGCTGGAATACGCCGTGATGCCGCCGGTGTCACCCCGAGCCGCGTCTGTGTCCATCGGGATAGCAGGACTCCCTCCGGCGCCGGTCTCTCCGCGGCCCCAGGCGTTTCCCGCGGAGCCGCCGCTCTCCTCCGCTGTCGCGCCGCTGAGATCCGTGTTTCCCGCCGCGTATGTCACGGCGTCGCAGCTGGAAGACGCGCACCGGCTGCTGCTACAGCATCACTCGCTGCTCTCTCTGACCGCGGGAGGCTTCGCTGCGCCGGATGCTACGGTCGCGCTCGGACCCGACGGGGCCGCCGCCGCCTTCGCTGGCTCCACCGGTGCTGACGAGGACAGGTAAGGGTTAACTCCGTTACCTGCTCGTTACTCGGGTTTGATGGCTGTGATTGCTTTAGTGTAATTGACATTTCCTTTTAAGTTTTAGTAATTTTGTTTTTGTTAGCTTTTTTATTATTATTTTTAATTCATTTTTTATATTTTTTTATAATATTTTTATTTTAGTACTTAAAGTAGAAAAGAACTAAATGAAAATGTTGCCTTGCTAAGTAGTTGAAATAAAATACGTTTTTTATATATAGCCTTTTTAATTAGTTTTAAATATTTTCCATTTTAATTATTTTTTGCTAAAGTTTTTAGTTTTTTAGTTTATTAGAAAAAAAAGTTTTTTAGTTAATTTTAATTTTTTTTTAATGTTTTTGTCATTTTCATAAGTTTTTGTTTAGTTTAAAATATTTAAATTTTTAATCGTTTTAATTTAATAAATTAAGTTTACCTTTTTTTAAATTTAGTACATAAGGTTAAACTAAATGATAATTAGAAATGTTGCCTTGCTTAATATAAATTTAATAATATTAATTGATATTAAATATATATATATATATATATATATATATATATATATATATATATATATATATATCAGTTGAATTATTTTTTAATATATATGTTCCATTTTAATTATTTTTTGCTAAAATTTAACTAAATGAAAGTGAGAAATTGTGCCTTGGTAACTAGTTTAAATAAAATAATTTTAAGGCTTTTTATTTCAGCTAATGTTTGTTCTATTTCAAGTAACAAAAATGTGTTCTTAAGGGTTCAGTTTTAGCCTGTTAACTATTATCTAGTGTTTGACTGGATTGAGATCAACAGTTTAAAGGGTGAATCTCATGATGTCCCGGATCTCAGCTCCAGATAGAGATGTTCTGCTCTGGTCGGGATTGTCCCGGATCTCAGCTCTAGAGTCGGGATTGTGAGGTTATGAAGAGTGTGTCCTTGAAAGAGTCTCTGTGTTCTTCACTTCAGGCTCAGTGTTTGCCAGTCCTGGGCCTCTAAATATAGTGTTCCATTCTCCCAGTTTCTCCTCTAGATTCTCCCAGTTTCTCCTTTCGATTCTCCCAGTTTCTCCTCTAGATTCTCCCAGTTTCTCCTCTAGATTCTCCCAGTTTCTCCTCTAGATTCTCCCAGTTTCTCCTCTAGATTCTCCCAGTTTCTCCTCTAGATTCTCCCAGTTTCTCCTGTAAATTCTCCCAGTTTCTCCTGTAGATTTTCCCAGTTTCTCCTGTAGATTCTCACAGTTTCTCCTGTAGATTCTCACAGTTTCTCCTGTAGATGTCCTGAAGGAGGCAGTGTGTGTGTGTGTGTCCTGAAGGAGGCTGTGTGTGTGTGTGTCCGTGTGTGTCCTGAAGGAGGCTGTGTGTGTGTGTGTGTGTGTCCTGAAGGAGGCTGTGTGTGTGTGTGTGTGTGTGTCCTGAAGGAGGCAGTGTGTGTGTGTGTGTGTGTGTCCTGAAGGAGGCAGTGTGTGTGTGTTTGGGTCATAGACTGTAAAAAAAGATGGACAACGCCCCTTCGCTCTCTTCCATTGATGAGAACTGAAGCCGCCAGAGTCCCGATATGGCGCTGACATATTGGAACTTGAGTCTGCGCAGTAGCGATCTCGGGACCAGACCCGCGCAGTGGCGATCTCGGGACCAGACCCGCGCAGTGGCGATCTCGGGACCAGACCCGCGCAGTGGCGATCTCGGGACCAGACCCGCGCAGTGGCGATCTCGGGACCAGACCCGCGCAGTAGTGAGCAGGAAGTAAAGCCTCACTCTCGCAGAATGCACTCAGGGAGAGCGGATTCTGCACACTTTTTTAAAAATTGATTGCAGTACGACAAAAGGCTTGTTAAAATAAAGTAAATACAATCTCCTCAGTCCTCCGAAGATCCCGAAAAAAATGTCCGTTGGTGCTTCAGTGACTACTTCGCTCAGAGAACCTGTCAATCACAGCTGTCAATCATGACGTTACACCACCGCATCACGTAACTAACTAAAAACCAACTTATTTTTGAAACAGACACTTGAACTTACATCAGCGTGATAAAAACGACAGCAAATGAAAGAAACCACCTTTGGAAAAAATATATTTTAAGTGTAATTTAATTGTTTAGTTGGTCTCACGTCCCGTTGAATAACACGGGGAGGCGGGGCTTATGACCTATACTAGGACCAGCCACCGGGGGCGATCGAGACGCTTTGGCTTCACTTTTCAGGGCTTGTGCGGCACGCTTGGTTTGGGTGGAGAAGCTTTGAGCACACACTCAGACTGTCACTCTCTCACAGACACACTCTCTCTCACACACACACACACTTTCACACACATACACTCTCTTTCTCCGTCTCACTCTCACACACATTCACACACGGTCTCTCACACACACACATTCACACACACACACACTCTCTCTCTCTCTCTCTCTCTCTCTCTCTAACACACACACACACACACACTCTCTCTCTCTCTCTCTCTCTCTCTCTCTCTAACACACACACACACACACTCTCTCTCTCTCTCTCTCTCTCTCTCTCTAACACACACACACACACACTCTCTCTCTCTCTCTCTCTCTCTAACACACACACACACACACTCTCTCTCTCTCTCTCTCTCTCTCTCTCTCTCTAACACACACTCACTCTCTCTCTCTCTCTCTCTCTCTCTAACACACACACACACACACACTCTCTCTCTCTCTCTCTCTCTCTCTCTCTCTAAGACACACACACACACACACACACACACACACACACTCTCTCTCTCTCTCTCTCCTGTGGTTTGATTCATAAGTTTATTAATCTGCTGCTCGTTCCTGATCCTGATGACAGAAATGTTTTCAAGCGCATGTGAAGTACAGTGGAGTCCGAGTGCTTTAAATTCATAACACACATTGTGGAACGCCATACAATTATATTCACTTAAAATTCCTTTATTTGCATGTTGATTGTTGTTGGAAGCTCATCATTGCTGACAGGATTTAATATCATTGATGAGTTTATCAGAGGCTTGTTCTGGTTATAACGCATCATCAGCTGATCAGATTAATCAGCCGTTAGTGGAGCTGCTGATGTCCCAGAATGCAACAGATCACAGGAGCCGCTGATGACATCATGTCTTCTCTTCTTCTCTCGTGTAATCTCGTTAGTGTTTGGTTTGGTCGCGTGTTTCTGCCGGTCAGAGTCACAGGATCTTCATTTGAGTTTCAGGAAATGTGCTTTTTTAAACCATGTGAGGCGCGTGTGTGTGTGTGTCCAGTCCTGAGCTCATGATTGGCTGCTTCTAATCTTCTCTGGCTGATGATGTAACAGTGACTGGTCATGTGACTGCAGTGACATCACAGCTTCACCTTCTCCACTGTGACGAGCAGTGAAGCATTAACATTAGCAGCGCTCACACACACACACACACACCTTTAGCGCTCTGTGGTTTGCGCGTGAGGCTGGTTTGATTGACAGCTCGATGATGAAGATGATGAAGATGCTGTTCTGGGAACTGGAGCGACGCCGCAGGTAAAACACACTCTGATGAGGACGAGGAACACGGGACTAGGGACAATATTTGATTTTATATATATATATATTAAATTTGATTTATTTCATGTAATATTTTTACATAGTGTTTTTAGTGTGTCGTTCGTCAAAGGAACCGTCATTTAAACCAAATTTCCTTAGTAGATTCAAAATGTAAAAATACCAAATATCATGTGCATTTATATTTTATGCTTTTATCTAAAGGGACTTGCATTGCATTTTTTATTTTCATTGCACAAGCTGGTGTATCTCTGCTCTATCAGCAGTTTAACTGCTCGTGTTCGATTCAACTCTTTCAGCTTTTCCTTCATTTATTTCTACATGATCGGAGCATTTTTTATAATGAACAAAAACGAGCAGTGCATAATCATCTGAAAACTAGAGATGCACCGATATGACAATTCTGTCTGATAATGCTTTATATTTGAAAGCCGATAACCGATATATAATTCAAATTTGTATATAATTTCTGAGAGCCTGATTACAAAAAATAAAGTCTCACCATTAAAAGCCATGACCCAAACACACAATTATAATGTTCTCATTATGATTTTATCCAGCCGATATGACAGTGTTGCACTTCACTGTATTTTTATTATATTTTGAAGTGATTACAATCATATTTCAAGCAATTTAAAGCAATTCGCTTCTGAAGTGTCTCAGCTGAAGGAAATAATACATTATTGATCGGCTAAATCTATCGGACAAATTTTCTAATCAGGACGATAACATTAAAGATGAACAGATATTGATTGATCATAGCGATATAGTGGCCGATATATCGTGCATCGCTTCTGATTTGAGCGTGAGGTGTGTAATAAACTGATGAATCTGAAGAGCAGGAGTGCTGAGATGGACTCGTGTCTGAGTTTGGCTTTTACATCCTGAACCAGTTGAGGAACTTCGGTTACTGTGAGATTTGTTGCAAGCGTCCGTGGTTTTGGGAAAGGCCTCGTTTCTTTGTTCACTGGGATAGTTGTGCGGCGGACAAAATGTGTTGTTGAACAGCCTGATCTGATCATGACCATTCATTCATTTCATCCTATGTGTGGCGATATGCATGTTTTGCCATTTGTTTAACAAATTTTAAGTCACTATGAAATCAAAATTGGCTTATTTTTTAATGGAATATTGCAGAATTTATTCTACATTATCTGTGCACATCATTATTGTGTTAATAATCTTGAATCAGAATAACACCCTCTTGCAGCTTCTCTTCTCTGATGATGAGGGCGGGGCCACCTGTCAATCAGCCAATAGCAAACCATCCAATCAGTTCCACACGGACACAATCAAGCTCCGCCCACATTTGTTCTTGTTCCTGAAGCGTTTTCACTCAGATATACGGCATTACAGAGGAGAAAAGACCCGTGCAAATTCCCTTTCATGATGAGTTTAAAGATTACGATTGCATATGAGTTTTAAAAAAATAATGATGTGCACAGATTAATAATTTATAATAAATACAGCAATATTCCATAAAAAATAAGAATGGTTTGTTTTGATTTCAAATGACTTTAAATAGTGTAATTATGTAGTGTGATAGTGAACGTGACGATATTCTAATGATAAGCAGTGATTGTGATTTCAAACGCCCTCTCGCGTCGCTTCAGAAGCAGCAGCAGGAGGGGCGGGGCTCTGCATAGATTAGGCAAATAACCCGCGCTCTCAGCCAATGGCGTGCCGCCGTGAGCCTGTTCTCATGCAAACGCGCCCGTGGCTGCAGATTCTCTGATGCGAGTCTCTCATTCAGAGCCTTTGTGTCGAGATCACCGGCGCCGCACCGAATAAACCACGAGAATGTGACATTTAGCGCGTGTTTCGCTTCTATTCGACGCGTTTATGGGCGGAATAGCATGAATTCTCCGTGTTACACGGTGGCGATGGATGTCGGTGTTTGTCAACTGAGGAGTTTTTCCATCTCGTTTCTGTCGTCGGTTCTGAGCTCGTCATCCGTCAGTCTCGAGAACAGGTGAATATGGAGATATTAATCATCATCATCATCATCATATGCTGGGCAGCGGGTGTAAATATGATGTAATGTAATGTAATAAGCGGGAAACCCCCCTCATCTGATGCTCGAGCCTTTCAGTTTCGATTGCCTGGAATCTTCTTCTTTATTGGAGACTAGATGTTATGCAACATCATCAGAACCGCGAATGAATAAATGTTTCTTCCTCTTCTTCTCTTCTCTTCTCCCGCAGTTCTTCAGGAGCCAGTGTAGTGGCCATAGACAACAAGATCGAGCAAGCCATGGTGAGTTCACATCGATGTTTCTCTCGATTAAGATCATTATTCTGCTTCACTGCGCGTGAACATCATCTTTACATAACCTGCGATGACACAAAGACTTATGACAGATTTAATAATGGAGTCACACTGCATCTAACACGCCTTTATAGGCGCTTGCTATGCATAATAATTGGGTTATTGTGTATGATAATGTCATATATGGACGTGGATTGTAATGTAATGACATGCATCTGTAGTTTTCTCTGAAGGCGAGTTGGGAACAGTTTTTTGGAACTCCTCGTTTTTGTCGTGATGTTTCCCACAGTGTTTATATTGTGTGTGTGTGTGTGAGGAGCCTGTGGTTGTTGCTAGGCAAACACTGACACCGATGCCCTGAATAACTGAGCTGCTCCTCCCTCTGGATGAAGAACATTCTGTTCCTCTTTCTGACTGGATGCAAAGATTATATACAGGCAGAATCCCTGATCAAACGCTTGTAAATCTCAGAGTAAAGCTGTAGGTGATTTAGGGACTTTATTCTCACGGAATTATAAAACTGTGATTGAGAATTTCTATAAGGATTATAGATGTTTCTGCTCTAAATGTTTAGGGTTGGAAAATCCTCCTCATCCGATCATGGCAAACTACTCTAATGATATGCTGTGATTTTTTTTATTTATTTTTATTCATTTGATTGCAAGTGCATTGTATAGACTCCGCCCACACACTCTTCTGATTGGCTGTGATATTTGATTGCGAGTGCAGTGCGCTTCCATAGACTCCGCCCACACACTCTTCTGATTGGCTGTGATTTGTATTTGATTTTGTCACTGGAATCTCGTGGCATTGCTTCGGGTTGTAATATGATTACATTTTGAGTCTCTAAAATGCATGTTTGAGGGTAGAAGTTGATCCTCTAGTGTACAGGAATGTGATTCTATATTGAATACCTCTTGTTCCTGCAGGACCTGGTGAAGAGTCACCTGATGTACGCGGTGCGTGAGGAGGTGGAGGTGCTGAAGGAGCAGATCAAGGAGCTGGTGGAGAAGAACTCTCAGCTGGAGCAGGAGAACACGCTTCTGAAGAACCTGGCCAGTCCCGAGCAGCTGGCCCAGTTCCAGGCGCAGGTCCAGTCCGGTTCTCCCACCTCAGGGGTCCCCCCGGCTCCCACGCCCAACCCGGGCCCCGGGGCCACCGCGTGACGGACCCCGCCCACACTGTGAACGGACTCACGCATGAACATTCGCCACGCTCTGACTTCATCGCACACCTTGCTGTCAAACGTCACGCGTAAAGAGCTTCACCGCCTCAGACAATCAGTGCTAACCGGAGCTGAGCCGGAGCCGGACCGAGCCGGAGCCACATTCTCCTCCTGTTTTTATGATGATTTCGTTACTGGTTTTACTTTGTTTGCCTTTTATTTTTGTTTTAGCTGTATTGAATAAATGAGCAATTTGTAGTCGACACACAAGACCAAACGAGGGCGAATGTGAACTTTGACCTCAGTGTTGTGGGAATCTGGGACTGTTCAGAGGCTCAAGTGTTTGTGTGTAAAAATAAAACATGGGGCCATGAATCGAGTTTCACGATGAGAACGAAAACACACACACACACATGGACTTCCTCACGGACGATTAAGTTATTTGCCTTACAGTCCATCGCTCTGCTCAGTGATCGTGACCCTTGACCTCACAGTACATGCATGTTTCCTTCAAACGATGTGACGTCATGCAGTTGCACATTGACTTTAATAAATGACCATGAAATGAAAGCTGGTGTCCTGCTGCGCTCCTTCACACGGGAACAGACGCCGCTGGCTCTCTAGTAGCTGTCGGTCAGTCAGTGCTGCTAATGTTACTTCTGTGACCCAATCATGACCCCAAACACCTTTACATGACCTCAAGGCAAAGCAAAACCAGTGTATTTGTCATGCACTGTTCAGTTTTGAGGTCTATTTTGCTTCCATAACGTGACTAGTGGAAAGAAAACATCCATAATACACATTTAAAGTGTTCCTATTGTGCTCGAATGAGAAGAAAGAAGTGATTCTGAAACGAGTCGTCAGTAATTCAGTCTCTGCTGATCCTGTGTAGGTTTGTAACTCATTAGCATAATGCCAGCCTGTGGTATTGATTGGCTGAGCAGCGTCTCTTAGCCCCGCCCTCAAACACTGTAGTGTATCTGAGACTGGAGAGTTTGGTTCGTGTTGTTCGTGTGGAGAAGACGCTGTTTTCTGAGATTGATACGGTAAAACTCACGCCATCGTCACTGTTCGTATCACTGAGATCAAGAGCTGAGATTCAGATATGATAATGAGCGTTTGCGTTCTGACCAATCACAGCAGAGCAGCTCTCAGAGAGGCGGGGCTTAGAGAGACTGAATCCTTGAAGCGTTTCAGACACTGAGAGAAAGAGCTGACGCTGCAGTGCAGATCATGAGGAGATTAAAGTGTGTTTGATCTTGGATGAATGTAAAACTATCCAAAACACAATTACGAACATAAAAAAGTAGCATCATGGGGCACTTCAAGTGTTCATTTCATTGCACTTTATCTATTTGCGTCTGTAGATTTCAATCTTTAAAGGCTGTGAGTTTGAATCAGAAATCTCCTCTTCTGCAGCTTTACACACACACCAGACTTTACAGTTTTATTAATATCTATATTCTGAAGGGTTGTTCATTCAACATCATCATCATAGAACATTGTACTTCTATAAACATGGTGAAAATGTATTTGTTTGTGTCTGTTTACAGTCTCTTCTGATTTATGAAGTGATAAAAAGAGAAATCCAGAATTTCCCCTCTGGAAAAACCTTTAATATTTTGACGAATCAAACAAGAATTAAGAATCTGGCTTCTGGAAAATGTATGCAAATGAGTGCATATTTAAATAGATAATGCTTCGTTTGCATTTTTAAAACGCAGCATTTCAGAGAGCATGAAATATAAATCAGTTGTCTTAATATGCTGATGTTGATGTATATATTAGTTAAGATGCTTTAATCTTTTATTAGTCCTAAATAACTAAATATAGACATGAAGAAGCTAACTTCAGTCGTCTGATTCACTGATTCACACTGAAATGATCCATTTAGTTTCATTTACATCTCGTCTTCAACCCTTTAAAGCCTGACGTATGTAATTATTGTCAGATAGTTCCATTTTTAAATGTAACAGTTTATTGAACCTTTAGACAAAATATATTTTATTAAAGTTTCCTTGTGTTTTATGTTGAGTATATTTGATCCATCAGGCTTTTATGGCTCATATAGTCTGATATAGTGAGAATATGGAGGAAATATCATAATGTAAATATATTAGATCTTTATAACCGCACAGAAGATACTTATAAAACGCATGTAATATTGAGGCCGCATCAGATATGGTGCAGTAGCTTTATAGGGTTATGTGTGTATGTGTTGCTGATGGTCACTGGACTTCTGGTGTGACCTTTGACTTTAAGCCCCGCCCCCTCTTCCCCACAGCAGCCAATCAGCAGCAGCGCTTGAACGTTTGACGCCTCCTGTGTCTGAATGTGTTTCCTGTTTGTTCGGAGCCAAACAGGAAGTTGCTCCTCACAGCCTGAAATATTCTCCATCAGCAGTTCAGATTTATCCAACATTAACGATGAAGTCTTTGTTCAGCGGATGTGAAATGCAGTTTTCTCTGCTGATGATGGGAATGTTTGTGCAAAACATTATTTATACATCGTTTTGTTCTAAAAAAAACTTTTATTTGGACGTTCGTCTAACTTTGTTTTTAAACGTCTCTTTGTTTCAGAGAACATACAAATGTAACGTTCTCATAATGTTTGTTCACACGACCAAGAAGAACGTTCAGAAATAATGATTTCATAACTTAACGGGAACGTTAGAACTGGGGTATGATGACTTTTGACCTACATAGTTTTTCACATAGATCTGAACAGGAGTGATTCAGGAACATTCCCATCAACCAATCAGATCACGTCTGATGATGAAACACTTCCTATTGAATGTTCATTTGGGGAGGTTTATTGAAGGACTGTTGAACACTGCAAGTTTAAAATACTTCAAAGTTCTTAATGACCTCAATCATTCCTATGAAAAATGATATTTTATTTATTTTGCTTTGAGCTCAGTGAACTAGTTCTGCTTTAACCTGCAGTGTAAATCACACACACGTTCCCTGAACACTCGCATCCAAACACACAGAGCTCCAGTCAGTGCTGAAAATCTTTCATATTAGACTGTATTTTATGCTCTATTCTTTATGGATTATTTGGATTAATTTGAGCTAGTTTCTAGTTACAAGTGCATTAAATGCAAAACAACATGCTGATGAAAAACATCTCATAAAAACCTGTTTTAAAGGTTTACATGTAAATCAGTTCTGTGACGGTTAATAAACACTTAATGAACTTTCCCTGACAAAAAAAAAAAAAAAAGATTGCGCATGTCAATTCTGCTTGAAACTATTTTCAATTACAACAAACTTTTTTTATTATTATCATTTACATTTTTCTTCCAGAATTTGACTTTTTGACTTATTTTGGAATGATTTGGACCACAGAAAAGTGGAAAATGTTCCAAACACTAGTTTTGAGTGTGTACTTGTGTGACTGGTCAGTGCTGGTGTTCCTCCAGGCGAGTCCGCAGATCGCGCAGCTGCTGCTCCAGGTGTGTGACGTCACTGCGCAGATGCCAGTGTCCCGACTGGGCCTTCATCAGCTGACTGCGCAGACGCTTCAGGACCGCCTCACACCTGCGCTGCTCAATCTGAGCACAGAAACTCAAGTTAAGTCTCATTTATACAACACAGTGTTTCAAAGCAGCTTTACGGAGATATCAGGAAAATAATGCAACGAAACATCACGAGGATCACGTCTGAATTCATCTCGTAATTGATGAGGTTTGCATCATTTTCCTGTTTATGACTCTTAATTTGGTGAGGGCAGTTTGTAAAGAAAGACACTCGCTTGTGCACATATATATTCATACGCGAATATCGATAGACTAAACACGTGATACGCATGTGCGCCGTGTGTCCTCGAGCTCCAGAGTGTGTGTGTTCTCGAGCTCCAGAGTGTGTGTCCTCGAGCTCCAGAGTGTGTTCTCGAGCTCCAGAGTGTGTGTCCTCGAGCTCCAGAGTGTGTGTCCTCGAGCTCCAGAGTGTGTGTGTTCTCGAGCTCCAGAGTGTGTGTCCTCGAGCTCCAGAGTGTGTGTGTCCTCGAGCTCCAGAGTGTGTGTGTCCTCGAGCTCCAGAGTGTGTGTGTTCTCGAGCTCCAGAGTGTGTGTCCTCGAGCTCCAGAGTGTGTGTGTTCTCGAGCTCCAGAGTGTGTGTTCTCGAGCTCCAGAGTGTGTGTCCTCGAGCTCCAGAGTGTGTGTGTCCTCGAGCTCCAGAGTGTGTGTGTTCTCGAGCTCCAGAGTGTGTGTTCTCGAGCTCCAGAGTGTGTGTTCTCGAGCTCCAGAGTGTGTGTCCTCGAGCTCCAGAGTGTGTGTTCTCGAGCTCCAGAGTGTGTGTTCTCGAGCTCCAGAGTGTGTCCTCGAGCTCCAGAGTGTGTTCTCGAGCTCCAGAGTGTGTGTCCTCGAGCTCCAGAGTGTGTGTCCTCGAGCTCCAGAGTGTGTTCTCGAGCTCCAGAGTGTGTTCTCGAGCTCCAGAGTGTGTGTGTTCTCGAGCTCCAGAGTGTGTGTGTCCTCGAGCTCCAGAGTGTGTCCTCGAGCTCCAGAGTGTGTGTGTCCTCGAGCTCCAGAGTGTGTGTCCTCGAGCTCCAGAGTGTGTGTTCTCGAGCTCCAGAGTGTGTGTGTCCTCGAGCTCCAGAGTGTGTGTTCTCGAGCTCCAGAGTGTGTGTGTCCTCGAGCTCCAGAGTGTGTGTTCTCGAGCTCCAGAGTGTGTGTGTTCTCGAGCTCCAGAGTGTGTGTGTTCTCGAGCTCCAGAGTGTGTGTGTTCTCGAGCTCCAGAGTGTGTGTTCTCGAGCTCCAGAGTGTGTGTCCTCGAGCTCCAGAGTGTGTGTTCTCGAGCTCCAGAGTGTGTGTCCTCGAGCTCCAGAGTGTGTGTGTTCTCGAGCTCCAGAGTGTGTGTGTTCTCGAGCTCCAGAGTGTGTGTCCTCGAGCTCCAGAGTGTGTGTCCTCGAGCTCCAGAGTGTGTGTTCTCGAGCTCCAGAGTGTGTGTTCTCGAGCTCCAGAGTGTGTGTCCTCGAGCTCCAGAGTGTGTTCTCGAGCTCCAGAGTGTGTGTCCTCGAGCTCCAGAGTGTGTGTCCTCGAGCTCCAGAGTGTGTGTGTTCTCGAGCTCCAGAGTGTGTGTCCTCGAGCTCCAGAGTGTGTGTTCTCGAGCTCCAGAGTGTGTGTCCTCGAGCTCCAGAGTGTGTGTCCTCGAGCTCCAGAGTGTGTGTGTTCTCGAGCTCCAGAGTGTGTGTCCTCGAGCTCCAGAGTGTGTGTTCTCGAGCTCCAGAGTGTGTGTTCTCGAGCTCCAGAGTGTGTGTGTCCTCGAGCTCCAGAGTGTGTGTTCTCGAGCTCCAGAGTGTGTGTCCTCGAGCTCCAGAGTGTGTGTGTTCTCGAGCTCCAGAGTGTGTGTGTTCTCGAGCTCCAGAGTGTGTGTGTTCTCGAGCTCCAGAGTGTGTGTTCTCGAGCTCCAGAGTGTGTGTGTTCTCGAGCTCCAGAGTGTGTGTGTTCTCGAGCTCCAGAGTGTGTGTCCTCGAGCTCCAGAGTGTGTGTTCTCGAGCTCCAGAGTGTGTGTTCTCGAGCTCCAGAGTGTGTGTTCTCGAGCTCCAGAGTGTGTGTGTTCGAGCTCCAGAGTGTGTGTTCTCGAGCTCAAACACTGTTGTGTGAATGAACGGCCAGAACACATTAAAGTTTCTGTTTCCTGTGAGAGCGGTGTGTGTTAGCGGCCGCTAAGTTAATAACTCATGATGTTTACAACGGAAGTGAATCAATCAAAACTAACTTTATCTGGACTATAACTTTATTCTAGAGCTGCTGTAAAGCCTGATCTCTGTTACTGTAATCTCCTGTTCTCACTGTAAAGCTGCTGAGAGACTCTATAAAAGCTTAGGTTAAAAGCGCTGTATAAGTGAAGGAGACTCGGCTGACGCTGCTATGGATCGGTCTGTACTGTATAAAGCTCGGTTTACCTCGATCTCTCTCCTCAGCTGTGTGTGTGTTCGCTGTTCCTCCTCCAGTTGAGCTTTTCTCTCCTTCAATGTCCGTCTGCCTTCGTGAATATTCGCCTTAAGAAAGTCAATTTCCTTCTGGAAAAATCCAAACAAACAAAGCATGAAGCTTCCATCCACCTATTTTATGCTCATTTTGGGATGTTGCATAAAAACACTGGATGGAAACACCAAGATGAGCTTAAAAACACACACTCAACTGAGGCTGATGATGTTTGTATCTGATAAGAAAACATGCGCATAAACTATGATGGAAACACATTTACTGAATAAATCCCTCAATAAACTCATGTGACTTGTCCTCAGCGGAGGCTGTGATTGGATATCTGGAGTATCCAGCGGACCAATGGCGTCGCAGCGTCTCTAATGTTGGTTTGGTGTTAAAAAATGATGGATAGATGCACTTTAATGATGGACAGATGCACTTTAATGGACTTCAAAACAGAAACGGCTATTCACTGCCATTATAAAGCTTGGAAGAGCCAGGACATTTTTTAATATAACTCTGATTGTATTCGTCTGAAAGAAGTTGAGGGAGAGTAAATCATGGGCTAATTTTCATTTTTGGGTGAACAATCCCTTTAAGCAGTGCGTGTGTGCGTGTGTGTGTGTGTGTGTGTGTGTGTGTGTGAGAGACCTGTGTCTGGCGGACGGCGCTGCCGGCTGGGTTCTGCAGATCCGTCTTCATCTCGTCCAGAACACACACCTCCTGCTGTTTCTGCTGGAGCTCCTGATGGACGAGAGCTCGAGTCTCCTGCGCCGACACCGCGGACCGGAACCCGAGAGTCTCCGCGCGATACGAGCCGAACTCCGTCAGCTGCGAGCGCATCCGCTCCCGCTGCTCCTCGATGGAGTGTGTGAGCCGCAGGTTCTCCAGCAGAACCGCCTCGATGTGTGTGTTCAGACTGATGATGCTGCTGCGGATCCGGTCCGTGTCGCAGTGAATGACGCCGAGCTGCTTCTCCTTCAGACTCAGAGCAGAACACACACACTCGCAGCTCCGGTCCGCTTCCACCAGAGACGCCTGCAGGACACACACACACACACACACACACACACACAGATCATTCGCTTTGAAGGAGTAGGACCAGTGTGTGTGCGTTTAAGTCTTGTTTTATTAAGTGTGCTTGCTGAAAGCAGCACACTTATTGTTCTTCTTAAGTTTTCTTATTATTATTATTATTATTATTATTATTCCCGGGAGATACATTTTGGCCAGCCTAGGCCCTTTGAGACAGAGACACCGTTCCAACTTTAAAACGTACGGTCAGTACCGGTGTAAGTTGCTCGCGAAGATGACATCACGAGTCCATGTTGTTCGTCCGCCATATTGGATTGAACAGAAAGCGAAACTAAATTTTCACAGGTCACAAATTTGGTCCGAACTTCACGAAACTGGACGTACATGATCCTTGGACTAAGCCTCACAAAAGTTACTAGAAGGATTTTTGATTTTCGGAAGCGTTTGTCAAACGAAATCGGCGGCGTAGTCGCCAAACAGGAAGTCGTCCATATCTCAGGAACTCTGTCACGTATCGAAACCAAACTTTGTACATGAACTCTGGACTCCAATGTGAGGATGCACAAGATCTAATTTTTTTATTTTTTTTATTTCAGGCTAATTGACAAACCCATTTACTTATGTCTATGCAAAAGAGTTTCACCTCACACTTTTAATGTTAATGCATTTAGACAGTAGGTGGCACTGTTGTATTACATTTCACAGAGCTGCCAAGTCAGTGAATAGACTGCATTCGTTTTTACTGGGTTTGTCTTAATAAATGAAGGGCCTGAATTTAACGGTTATTGTTGTGAATATTACATATACTATTTTTTTTTTTCTCAGAGTGTTTTTATTGGACATCTTATCAAACATAAGATAGACTTTACAATACATTTTCTTTTTATGTTAACCAACCCACCCAAGAACAATCCCCACCTGTTGCACCAATACACATATTCATTTGAAAAAAAACAAACAACAATCATTAACATGTTTTAAAGAAGAGAGCACAAGTACGTACAGTATATTACTCCTCTGAAATTGAGATTAGAGAGGGATCCACCTTCCTAATTTGGTCCAGAACCGGTTGCCAGATATCAAAAAATGTATAGGCACAGCCTGCTGTAGCATACCTTATTTTTTCCATGGTCAGATTGTATAAAAGATCAATGAGCCACATTTTAAAAGTTGGAGGAGACTTATCTTTCCATTTAAACAGTATCTGCCGTCGAGCTAAAAGAGTGGAAAATGCTATGAGGCTTTTGTTGTTTTGATTTAAGTGAAAATGCTGTGGTACAGTGCCAAATACAGAGATCATGGCATCAGGCTCTATGACTGTCCCCAATGTGTCGGAAATAAATTTAAATATAGACTTCCAAAAATCTTCAAGTTTTTGACAGAACCAAAACATGTGAGACAGAGTGCTTCACATCTATCACACATATACTATTTTTGATGATTATAATTTACCTCAGCGAATGCAGCCAGCTTAGTGATTTTATTTTAGGTAGTTGTAAAATAGTGCAATATAGTTGTAAATATATAATATAATAATAAAAATTAAAATATGAATGTAGTCCTATATATATTTATGTTATATCATAATCTGCGCGACTCCGTCGTTGACTTTCTTTGATGACGTTTGCAGGGCGTTTCAAATGAGCGGTTATTGTCAGTGAAGTCCACTTCAACTGATATAGCGTGCTCAGGGAGTAGGGGAGCAGTGAACACTGCATATGGACCCTGTCGAATGGAACGCACATTAGATGTGTAAAAACAAGTGGAAAGCGCGGGCGCGCCGCTGTCTCCTTTCCACAAGCGCTTGCTGTCCCGTGGCGTCTGTCGTTGCTATGCAACCATGAACTGCGCTCTCCATGATGACAAGGAAGTATCAGCAAAAGATTAATTGATTTCTAGCCCTTGCATTAGCTTTACTACTAGATATATTTATGGAGATGAAAAATAATAAGGCGCCCTGTACAGCTATGATCAGCTGTTCGCCGAGCATTCAATGTTTACGCTGCGAGCTGATCAGTTGGTTCGTTGCTGCCGCGCTCTATCACTCGCACACCATAAAGAGCAAACTGTTTTTTAATGTTTCAATTTCGTGATTAAAATGACATAATTTGGAAGCGGATCATTTCTTCACAAACAGCTCATTATGACTCAATGTTAGAATGCTGCACCTACACTCGATAGTGTGAATAAGATCAGCGCAACGCAGACCACTGCATTGACAGCGTGAAACATGATCTGTCTACGGCCAGGGCTCAGCGGAAGACAGAGAATGCCGGTCCAGCGCTGATTGAGGAATTAAATTCAAAAATAAAAGACAGTTTGACGTCTTTTTTTCTCGCATCTGTGAATTCATTTTTTAATCATTTGCTCTGAGATGAAGCGAATATATTTGTGTGGGAATTTCTCGCACTATAAAAGCTAACCTTGCGGGAATGGTTTAAATTATGCGCAATCCCCACATTCCCGCACCGAAATTCAAGCCCTGAAATGGCAGCGGGATGTGTAACTCTAGCATATGGCACATATGTCATATAAAGCAAGGCCAAACAGCGTTATCCATGTTGTTGCGATTGCATCGCTAGAATAAGCTAATAGTGAAACTGATAGCGTTTTTCATTTAATTACAATATGAGGACTGACGGTAGGCTATAAAAATCAGCGTTTCTGTGTAGGTGATGACAACCATCTTGACAGCAGCAATCAAAGCATCGCTAATTACGGTAGACCTTAATTTGAGATAGTAAATTTGTTCCTAATCAAAGGAAACACTCAACCACAGAACAGCTGGGTGAGTTTTGTATTGGCTTATTGGATACAGTAAATTAAGACTGTCAACTTCTTTTCAATACTATTTCATCACCCAAAACACTCCCACTCTCTGCTGTATATTCATAACCAATTATTTCAAAACCAACAACCAAGCCACATAAACAATGCCATTGGCACTAGTCTACATTGCAGACATGACTCTTAATGCACATAACTGTTCACCTTCATCTTGAAAAAAGTACTATTGTTGAAATTCTCAGATCAAGCAAACTTCAACGCACCCTTATCCACTACCTGCTAACGTTAGTGAACCGCACCCGAGCAAGCACACTTCGCAGTTCCTCCGGAAATGCATTATTTCTAGCTGTATTTTATGTTTGTATGTTGAGTTATCGGTGCACATCATTATTGTGTTAATAATCCTGAATCAGAATATCTTCCTCTGGCGCCGTTTGAACTTTCATTCATTTCCAGGATATGAATTCTTGATATCAACAATTGAATTTCAACTAGTAAAAACTATAATTCTTGATATCTGTAATTGTATTTTCAATAGTGAAACGTCACCATAGGCTGCCATTCAAATTCAATTGTTGATTTCAAGAATAGACATTTCCACTAGTAACAATGTAATAATTGATATCAAAAATTAAGGTTTTTACTAGTGAGAATTGTATTTCTCGATATGTGAAATTGGAATTTCAACTAGTAAAAAAATCAATAAACAAATGTTGAAGGTGTCTGAATAAATTTAGGTTTGACTGTAAATCGTTTCTCATTTCTCACAGGACAGTGTGTGTGAGTGTGAGACAGAGTGAGTGAGTGTGAGTGAATGAGAGTGAGTGAGTGAGTGTGTGTGAGTGAATGAGAGTGAGTGAGTGAGTGAGTGAGTGTGTGTGTGTGTGTGTGTGTGAGTGAGTGAGTGTGAGTGTGTGTGTGTGTGTGTGTGAGTGAGTGAGTGTGTGAGTGAATGAATGAGAGTGAGTGAATGATAGTGAGTGAGTGAATGAGAGTGAGTGAGTGTGTGTGAGTGAGTGTGAACCAGAGTGATTGAGTGAGTGAGTGAGTGAGTGTGAGTGAGTGAGTGAGTGAGTGAGTGTATGTGTGTGAGTGAATGAGAGTGAGTGAGTGAGTGAGTGAGTGAGTGTGTTTGAGTGAATGAGAGTGAGTGAGTGAGTGAGTGAGTGTGTGTTTGTGAGTGAGTGAATGAGAGTGAGTGAGAGTGAGTGAGTGAGTGAGTGTGTGTGAGTGAATGAGAGTGAGTGAGTGAGTGTGAGTGAATGTGAGTGTGTGTGTGAATGTGTGTGTGTGTGTGTGTGTGTGTGTGTGAGTGATTAAGTGTGTGTGTGTGTGTGTGTGTGTGTGTACCTGTAGCGCGTGTAGCTGCTGCTGCGCGTCTCTCAGCTCCTGCGCGCGCGTCGCGCCCTGATGAAGAACCTCCTGTAGCGCGTCATTCAGAGGAAAGTCCTGCTGTCTGAACACAACAAACGGGGCTGTGCTCATTACGAACTCATACTTAATTATCTTAATGTAAAGTGGCCTGAGGAATCAGAAACGAATCAGTCGTCTGAACGGTTGATTTCTGTCAGTAAAGAGTCGAATGCTGTCGACTGAAAGTGGCCTCGACAAAAGCGAGCTAACTTGTTATCAAACAATATTTTTTTACAGTCTATGAAAAATACATACACAATTTCGCAGTTTTCTCTTTGATCAGATGAGAATTTACTACATTTCCCCCAGAAATATAGCGGATAAACTTTACCTGTGATTGTCCATCATGACAGCGGGAAAACGGATGACAGAGGTGCGCATGCGCGTTAATGCCAATAACGTTATTTTAGTGTTGAAAGATCAAGTTTTCGTAATTTTGTTGTTTTTGTCATTTTTATATTTTATTTTATTTTATGTAGTTTTAATGAATAGTTTTAGTTGTTTTAGTGCTTCAAATTAAACCAAACACAAACGTTTACTGACACATATAAACCTCATTGGTTCTATTGGTTCTTGCTCACCCAGCACTTTTGAGTTTCTGTTTTAATAAACCTGGCATTGTACACTATGAATATTGTTGTCTGTGTGATGAATTGATTTTGTTCTTTGGATAAATGTATAAATGTAGATGTTATAATGGAGCTGACAGAGTGTAATGCTTAACTCTGTTATGCTTAACAGTTATTTTCAAATAAACATTCAAGAACATTTTCTTGTGAGGAAGGAATATTTTAATAATGTTATTTTATAACCTAACCTTATAAATAAAGTTTTAGAAAACTGGACATTTCAACATTTTAGATACATTTCAAGTTAATGTTCCCACAACGTTTTTGGAACAAAAAGAGAAGAAAAAAAAGTCAAAATTACTAAGGAAAAAAAGTCAGAATTCTTAGATAAAAAGTCGCGCAGTTACCTTTGATATTTTTTATTCCCTGGCGGAAATAGACTTCCATAATTTAAATAACACTACAAGAGCAAATACAACTCTTAATAAATGTTCTGATGTCCAACAGTGACTTTTAAGAACAAAATATCCTCAGCTTTTTTGGATTCCTATATTACACTCATGTAGACTACACATCCCATGAGCCAACGCGCTGGTGACGTTTCTTGTCAAACAGCACCATGTGATGTTCCTGGGTTTCTCCTCCAGGGGTCGCTGAAATCTCAGTTCATTTCTGTTTTAATAGAAAAGTTTATACGACAGCAAGTCATTTTGTTTAAAACTAACTAATAGGATTTAGCAAACAAAACGGAAATCATCACCTGCAATCTATAAAAAAGTAATTAAAAAAAATTAAATGAATCGTCGAGAAACGGTCATCTCAAACGACTGTGATTAGTCCATCCTGAGCAACGCTGAGAAAAGTAACGGCTATCACAACAGCTAACATTGTGTCTGACCAATCAGAGACAGTGCCGGCTACGAAGCCACGCCCTCTAAACATTTCAGTTTCTTTTTTTCTGTGGCCATACGTGTGCGTGTGCTTGACTGACCTTTACTTTCATAGAGATGACCACTTATCATGACAAAATAAACCTTTAATAGCCAGCTGGAGTGATTTATTAACAGATTCTCCATTAATATGTTTTCGCTGCAGTGGTTAGCTTGCTGCTAGTAAATGCTAAAGCAGCCCTAGACTGAATGACAACACTGGATTAATGCACCGGGATCGCGCTGATGTCGGCGGCTCTGATGCGGATCCTGAGGCGCGTTTCGCCTCGTCTTCAAACTGTGAGAATCTGCAGATCAAACAGCCACAGAACTGAGGATTTCCTGAAGAACGAGGCGGTTCAGAGACGCATTAAACGCGTGATGGACGAGCAGAAGAGTATCACAGCTCGTTTAGAGAGAGGACAGATGACGGAGTCTGACAGGAGAGCTTTAAACCAGACACTAGTGGAAGCGTCGAGGGTCATTAACGCGTTTGAGAAAACTCAACTAGCGCTCAGAGAACTGGCAGAGATACAGACTCTCATTCACAGTGAGTGTTTCCCAGCATCACTTTAACAGACTGTACTAACACTACCAGAGATAACTAACCCCAACTCTACCAGATAATCAACATTAACAGATAATTAACCCTAACTCTACCAGATAATTAACCCTAACTCTATATATACCCTTTAAAGAGTAAAGATTGTTTCAAAGCAGCGTCACACTAATAAAGAAGATAATAAAAGAATCAATGATGCAAACTTGATGATGCAAATATATGAGACAAGTTATATAATTGTAGAAGCCAATTTCTGCCACATAACTAAGAAAAAAAATTGTGCTTTGGTAAATCATGGTGACAAAAATGTGAAGTCATAATTTCGATTTTGTCTATAATTTTGACTTATTTCATATTTTCGACTTTCATCTCATAATTATGACTTTTTTTTATCTCATAATTGATTGTCATATCAACCTTTTACCTAATATTTGAATGTCACATCTACTTTTTTCTCATAATTATGACTTTTTGTCATAATTTCAATTTAGTATGTCATAATTTCCAGTTTTTTAATACTGTCATAATTTTGACATTTTATCTCAATTATGACTTAGTATGTCATAATTCCGAATTTTGACTTTTTGTAATAAATTTGACGTAGTTTGTCGTAGTTTTTACATAATTATGACTTTTATCAATTATGAATTAGTATGTTATAATTTCGATTGTCAATTCCAACCTTTTTTTAATCTCATAATTATAAATTAATATGTTATAATTTCGACTTTATTATCTCACAGTTATGGATTAGTGTCATAATTTTGACTTTTTATCTCATAATTATGATTTACCGAAGCATGTTTTATGTCATGTGGTGTGAAATGGGCTTCCATAAATAATTGAATAACAGTGTCAGGTGAATTGTGACAGGCGCTGATCTGAGAATCTGCTCTCCAGAAGACAGAAGTGTTCTCCATATTCTCATATTCTCAGTGTTCTCCATGTGTTCTCCATGTGTTCTCCATGTGCTCTTCATGTGTTCTCCATGTGTTCTCCATGTGTTCTCCATGAGTTCTTCATGAGTTCTCCATGTGTTCTCCATGAGTTCTTCATGAGTTCTCCATGTGTTCTCCATGTGTTCTCCATGTGTTCTCCATGAGTTCTCCATGTGTTCTTCATGTGTTCTCCATGAGTTCTCCATGTGTTCTCCATGAGTTCTCCATGTGTTCTCCATGTGTTCTCCATGTGCTCTTCATGTGTTCTCCATGTGTTCTCCATATTCTCATATTCTCAGTGTTCTCCATGTGTTCTCCATGTGTTCTCCATGTGCTCTTCATGTGCTCTTCATGAGTTCTCCATGTGTTCTCCATGTGTTCTCCATGAGTTCTTCATGAGTTCTCCATGTGTTCTCCATGAGTTCTTCATGAGTTCTCCATGTGTTCTCCATGTGTTCTCCATGTGTTCTCCATGAGTTCTCCATGTGTTCTTCATGTGTTCTCCATGAGTTCTCCATGTGTTCTCCATGAGTTCTCCATGTGTTCTCCATGTGTTCTCCATGTGCTCTTCATGTGTTCTCCATGTGTTCTCCATGTGTTCTCCATGAGTTCTCCATGTGTTCTCCATGTGTTCTCCATGAGTTCTTCATGAGTTCTCCATGTGTTCTTCATGAGTTCTCCATGAGTTCTTCATGAGTTCTCCATGTGTTCTCCATGTGCTCTTCATGAGTTCTCCATGTGTTCTCCATGTGTTCTCCATGAGTTCTTCATGAGTTCTTCATGAGTTCTCCATGAGTTCTTCATGAGTTCTTCATGAGTTCTTCATGAGTTCTTCATGTGTTCTCCATGAGTTCTTCATGAGTTCTCCATGAGTTCTTCATGAGTTCTCCATGAGTTCTTCATGAGTTCTTCATGAGTTCTTCATGTGTTCTCCATGAGTTCTCCATGTGTTCTTCATGTGTTCTCCATGAGTTCTTCATGAGTTCTCCATGTGTTCTTCATGTGTTCTCCATGAGTTCTCCATGAGTTCTCCATGAGTTCTTCATGAGTTCTCCATGAGTTCTTCATGAGTTCTTCATGAGTTCTTCATGTGTTCTCCATGAGTTCTCCATGTGTTCTTCATGTGTTCTCCATGAGTTCTTCATGAGTTCTTCATGAGTTCTCCATGTGTTCTTCATGTGTTCTCCATGAGTTCTCCATGAGTTCTCCATGTGTTCTTCATGTGTTCTTCATGTGTTCTTCATGTGTTCTTCATGAGTTCTTCATGAGTTCTCCATGAGTTCTTCATGAGTTCTTCATGAGTTCTTCATGAGTTCTTCATGTGTTCTCCATGAGTTCTCCATGAGTTCTCCATGAGTTCTTCATGTGTTCTCCATTTGTTCTCCATGAGTTCTCCATGTGTTCTCCATGTGTTCTCCATGTGTTCTCCATGTGTTCTCCATGAGTTCTCCATGTGTTCTCCATGTGTTCTCCATGAGTTCTTCATGTGTTCTCCATGTGTTCTCCATGAGTTCTCCATGAGTTCTCCATGTGTTCTCCATGAGTTCTCCATGTGTTCTCCATGTGTTCTCCATGTGTTCTCCATGAGTTCTTCATGAGTTCTTCATGTGTTCTCCATTTGTTCTCCATGAGTTCTCCATGTGTTCTTCATGTGTTCTCCATGTGTTCTCCATGTGTTCTCCATGTGTTCTTCATGAGTTCTTCATGAGTTCTCCATGTGTTCTCCATGTGTTCTCCATGAGTTCTCCATGTGTTCTCCATGTGTTCTCCATGAGTTCTCCATGTGTTCTTCATGTGTTCTCCATGTGTTCTCCATGTGTTCTCCATGTGTTCTTCATGTGTTCTCCATGAGTTCTCCATGTGTTCTCCATGTGTTCTCCATGTGTTCTTCATGAGTTCTTCATGAGTTCTCCATGTGTTCTCCATGTGTTCTCCATGTGTTCTTCATGAGTTCTTCATGAGTTCTTCATGAGTTCTCCATGTGTTCTCCATGAGTTCTTCATGTGTTCTCCATGTGTTCTCCATGTGTTCATCATGAGTTCTTCATGTGTTCTCCATTTGTTCTCCATGAGTTCTCCATGTGTTCTCCATGTGTTCTCCATGTGTTCTCCATGTGTTCTTCATGAGTTCTTCATGTGTTCTCCATGTGTTCTCCATGAGTTCTCCATGTGTTCTCCATGAGTTCTTCATGTGTTCTCCATGTGTTCTCCATGTGTTCTTCATGAGTTCTTCATGTGTTCTCCATGTGTTCTCCATGTGTTCTCCATGAGTTCTTCATGTGTTCTCCATGTGTTCTCCATGTGTTCTTCATGTGTTCTCCATGAGTTCTCCATGAGTTCTCCATGTGTTCTCCATGTGTTCTCCATGTGTTCTTCATGAGTTCTTCATGAGTTCTTCATGAGTTCTTCATGTGTTCTCCATGTGTTCTCCATGTGTTCTCCATGAGTTCTTCATGTGTTCTCCATGAGTTCTTCATGTGTTCTCCATGAGTTCTCCATGTGTTCTCCATGAGTTCTTCATGTGTTCATCATGAGTTCTTCATGTGTTCTCCATGTGTTCTCCATGTGTTCTCCATGAGTTCTTCATGTGTTCTCCATGTGTTCTCCATGAGTTCTTCATGTGTTCTCCATGTGTTCCAGACACCAGTGCTGAAGATCAGCAGATGCTCGAGCTCCTGCGAGAGGAACATGAAGAGCTGAGCAGAAGAGTAAAGCAGCTCAACACGAAGGTTTGGACGGTTCCTTCACTCGTCCGTCAGGAACGGTGTCAGGAGAAAGTCAGATGTTGTTTTCCCGTTGCAGCTGATGGAGACGCTGGTTCCCGTCGAGGATCTGGACCACAGGAGTGTTGTGCTCGAGGTCGCATCGGGACGGACCACCGGAGGTTTGATCACGTTCCCGTCATACACCAGAGGTTCGCTGACGTGTGTGTGTGACGTGTGTGTGTGTGTGTGTGTGTAGGAGACATCTGCCAGCAGTTCACGCGAGAGATCTTCGACATGTACCAAGGCTTCGCTTGCTATAAACACTGGGACTTTGAGGTCTGCAATTACACTCCGGCAGATTACGGTACGCCTCACTCGTCCGCCGGCACAGGGGTCCTCACACTCAACTAAACCAGACCATTACAGTAGTTAATATTACAAAATAATTCATAATTATTTATAGTAATAATAAATATATAGTAATAATTACGAAATATTAGTTAATTATGAAATATGAATATAGAGTTATTAATCTATTAAATAAAAATAAATAAAAAGTATTTGTTTTTAATCTATTAAATAGATTAAATTAGATTAAAATAAATAAATACAAATTTATTATTAAATTATTAATAATTAAAATATTATTTCTAATAAATATTATTTCGGAATTAATCTATTAAATAGATTAAATTAGAGTAAAATGTAATTAAAAATGTAAATTAATAAAATAGTTATAAACCTATTATTAATCTAATCGTGACACAGATTATGATCAATAAAATATTATCGGTTACTAATCTATTAAATGGATTAAATTAGATATAAATAAATATACATTTTGTTTAATATAAATAAATTATAAATAATAGGTAGTTATTAATTTATTAAATAGATTAAATTAGATTAAAATAAATAAATATTTTCTTTTTAGCTCTGCTTCATTGTGTCTGTGTCAAGCGTAAATGACGGTGTGTGTGCGTGTGTGCGTGTGCGTGTGTGCGTGTGTGTGTGCATGCGTGTGCGTGTGTGCGTGTGCGTGTGTGTGTGTGTGTGTGTGTGTCAGGAGGGCTTCACCACGCCGCCGTCAGGATCTCGGGGGACTCGGTGTTTCGCTGGCTGAGGTTCGAGGGAGGGACTCATCGAGTGCAGAGGATTCCTGAAGTCGGCCTGTCGTCGCGCATGCAGCGGATCCACACGGGAACCGTGACGGTCATAGTTCTGCCGCAGCCACACGAGGTCCGTTGGGATACACTTTTTAATTAATCATAACTAATATTTATTTTTCTTTCAGGAATAACATTCATATACTTTTGAAACCTAAATATTTTCAAACCACTCAGTCAGTGTGTGTGTGTGTGTTAGTGAATATAACAAAAGGGGAAATGAAACTAGACGGATGTTATTTTTTATTCTATAAAAACTCTTGTATTCTTTTTGCTGGTGGCACTCTCTCTGAAATTGGTCTGAGAATTGTGATTAAAGCATATCAAAGGCACTGTCTGGAGTCTGTCTAATGCTGTGCTGCAGTTTAGTGAACACTAGAGACATTATTCCCAAGTCATAGTGTTCAACATCGGGACCGACATCGTTCGACTCCGCCTGAGACTCTGCGGTGGGGTTCGACTGCGGTCAGAGAACTATAATTCTTAGGCATCTTCTTCGGTCAGAATAGCTACTCTCAGGCGTAGAGCAGCGCGGTCAGGATAATTCTGCAGGTGTCAGGGACACTCTAACACACACTCGATCGCTGTTCAGCTGCGTTGTGCTTGTGTGTGTGAGTTTGTTCTGATGTGTGTGATGTGTAATAACTCTGCAGGTGGACGTTCACATCGCGGCTAAAGACCTGCGTATCGACACGTTCAGGTCTCGCGGCGCCGGCGGACAGAGCGTCAACACCACCGACAGCGCCGTACGCGTGGTTCACCTGCCCACAGGTGCGGGTTATGACACGACTATTGACACGACACAGGGTTATGATGACACAGGGTTATGACACGACACAGGGTTATGATGACACAGGGTTATGACACGACACAGGGTTATGATGACACAGGGTTATGATGACACAGGGTTATGACACGACACAGGGTTATGATGACACAGGGTTATGACACGACACAGGGTTATGATGACACAGGGTTATGACACGACAGGGTTATGATGACACAGGGTTATGACACGACACAGGGTTATGATGACACGGTTATGATGACACAGGGTTATGACACGACACAGGGTTATGACGACACAGGGTTATGACACGACACAGGGTTATGACACGGCACAGGGTTATGACACGACACAGGGTTATGACACGACACAGGGTTATGACACGACACAGGGTTATGATGACACAGGGTTATGACACGACACAGGGTTATGATGACACAGGGTTATGACACGACACAGGGTTATGATGACACGGTTATGACACGACACAGGGTTATGATGACACAGGGTTATGACACGACACAGGGTTATGACGACACAGGGTTATGACACGACACAGGGTTATGACACGGCACAGGGTTATGACACGACACAGGGTTATGATGACACAGGGTTATGACACGGCACAGGGTTATGACACGACACAGGGTTATGACACGACACAAGGTTATGACACGACAGGGTTATGATGACACAGAGTTATGACACGACACAGGGTTATGACACGACACAGGGTTATGACACGACAGGGTTATGATGACACAGGGTTATGATGACACAGGGTTATGACACGACACAAGGTTATGACACGACAGGGTTATGATGACACAGGGTTATGACACGACACAGGGTTATGACACGACACAGGGTTATGACACGACAGGGTTATGATGACACAGGGTTATGATGACACAGGGTTATGACACGACACAAGGTTATGACACGACAGGGTTATGATCACACAGAGTTATGACACGACACAGGGTTATGACACGACACAAGGTTATGACACGACAGGGTTATGATGACACAGGGTTATGACACGACACAAGGTTATGACACGACAGGGTTATGATGACAGGGTTATGACACGACACAGGGTTATGACACGGCACAGGGTTATGACACGACAGGGTTATGATGACACAGGGTTATGACACGACACAGGGTTATGATGACACAGGGTTATGACACGACACAGGGTTATGATGACACAGGGTTATGACACGACACAGGGTTATGATGACACAGGGTTATGACACGACAGGGTTATGATGACACAGGGTTATGACACGACACAGGGTTATGATGACACGGTTATGACACGACACAGGGTTATGACACGACACAGGGTTATGACACGACACAAGGTTATGACACGACAGGGTTATGATGACACAGGGTTATGATGACACAGGGTTATGACACTTAAAGGGATAGTTCACTCAAAAATTAAAATTAGCCCGTGATTTACTCGCTCTCAAGTCATCCTAGGTGTATATGACATTCTTCTTTCAGACGAACACAATCAGAGGTATATTAAAAAAATATTGTATATTATGATGGACAGATGCACTTTTATGGACTTCGAAACTTGAAGCTTGGAAGAGCCAGGACATTTTTTAATATAACTCTGATTGTGTTCGTCTGAAAGAAGAATGTCATATACACCTAGGATGACTTGAGTTTGAGTAAATCATGGGCTAATTTTCATCTTGTGTGAACTATCCCAGTAGTATTACTGATTTGACTGCATCAGATGAGAACAGAACTGAACTGATCCGAATACCGACACTTTTGCCTCTTTACAGCTGAATTTGCATCACTGACTCTATTATTGTCCTGTTTCCCACGGTGAGTCTGGACTCAGTCTATCTTCTGTGTTCAGGAACGGTCGCTGAGTGCCAGCAGTTTCGCTCTCAGCTGAAGAACCGCGACACGGCGCTGCGTGTTCTCCGAGCGCGACTGTACCAGTGCATCATGGGACAGCAGAGAGAGCAAACACACAGCGCTCGCAGACAACAGGCCAGTTCACCAATCCAGCCCAACACAACACATGACATCACTCACTTTGCTTCTCCAGTAAATGTGTCTTGACTGAGGAATGTTTAGATATTTGTGCTGGAGAACGAGACCCTGAGGAACAGCATCATTGTTTGCAGTGCAGGGTTTGACATTAACATTTATAAAGACTTTTAATAACATGTGTTTGTGCGTCTCAGGTGGGCTCTCGATGTCAGTCGGACAGAATACGCACTTACAACTTCAGTCAAGATCGAGTGACGGACCACAGGGTTGGTCATGTGACGCGTGACATCAAGGTAACATGTTTTAAAACTACAGATCATAAACTAAGCATTTAAATATCATCATATTATTGGCAGATATTGATATGCATTTGGTCAGTATCTGCTATACTGGTATAAAGATCTCAGTGATTTACAAGCATCAGAATGTCATATAAATATCAGCATCTGCAGAAAACACAGTATTTTTGCTCAGTTTCACTCTGAATAAAATGAAAGCGTTTTTTCCTCCATATTCTCACTATATCAGACTATATGAGCCATACAAGCCTGATGGATCAAACATGATACTCAACATAATTATATTTCATGTAAAGGTTCAATAACATTTAAAAAGATATGCCAGGCTTATATGTGTGTGTGTTTGCAGGGTTTCTTGCGGGGCGGCGAAGATCTGGAGGATCTGATCCGGATCCTTCAGGAGAAACACGACCTGCTCACACTCGACGACATCAGCTGATCCACACACACTTCCTCACACTCGACGACATCAGCTGATCCACACACACTTCCTCACACTGTCTCTGTTCTGTACATATGTCCTGTCATTAAACTATATTCTATATGTATAACTAGCAGCTTCATGTCTCGCCTCATTAATACAGTCCGTCCAGTAAAAGCTGAAGCTCAAACATCAACATTCAGTGTTAAAAATAAGACTAAGATATGCGAGATCACTGCAGGTCACATGACAATCAGCCTTCAGTCAGACTTTTAATGTTTACATGTTAATGCCTTAGATTGAGCTGGGTGATATTATGGCATATATTTTGTTGAGTATGTATCATTATGTGAGTAAAAGTTGTATCCATACAATTTCATTTTTCATTTTGTGGTGTTCATCATGAAACGGTTTAACAGTGTTGATGATGTGGGTGTGGAGAGCGACTGTCAACTCGATATCGAGGCATTGAGCCTATCAGACGCGCACAGAAACACTCCTGATGACTCGCTATCATCAAAACACACTTATTCAGGGTGAATCATGTAGACACGGGACTGAAATGAAATTGCATTTTTTTTCTAGATCTGCTGTAGAGCAGAAACAAAGTTTGTTGCATTATTTTCCTGTTATCTCTGTAAAGCTGCTTCGAAACAGTCTGTGTTGTAAAAATACAATAACAACTAAAAAACCTAAACTAAAACACAGGAAAGGAACTGGAATTATGTTGTTTTAATGTAAAAAGTTTTAATGTCATTTGAGGTGAATGTCGTGAGCAATGAAAGTCTCGATTCATCTGTAAGACATTAAGTGGTAATTAAACTATGGCTTTAATTTTTCAAAGCCGACAATTACAAATATTCTAAAACACTCACACAACAGCATGGAAGCTCGTTTCTGCCATGGAATAAATGTTCATCTTACAATTGTGAGTTTATATCTTGTGAGAAAAGTTACAATTGCACAATTTTTTATTCCGTGTTTCCGACTAGCTTCCACACACCAGACACATCATCACTGAAACACTCAGAAGCAAAACTGATTCCTGGAAATATTCACAAAAAAAGTATTTTAAGGCAGTAAAACGTCGCCTGCCAACAATTTATAAAATACAAAAACTTCTAAAGCGAAGAAGCTGTGAAGACTCGTCTCAGTCTATAGTGGAGAAGCTCTACTCGTCCTTCCCTCTCTGCCGGAGGATCCTGGATTTGCCGTTCTCGGTTTTCCTCTTCCTGAAAGTGGTTCCGGCGCTGTCTTCGGGCCCCAGAGACGTGATGGTGCGCTCCTTAAACGGGGGCCGGGGCTCCGGGGGGGCGACGGATGGAGCCGGAGCGAAACTTTCCACCTGCGGAAGCTGCAGATCCACCTTCTCACTGTAGACGAGGACACACACACACACACACAGCCCCTAAGTTAATAACTAATGATCTTTGCAACAAACCCTAACACTACAATTTATATTGTTAAAAGCACTATATAAATAAATGAAGGAGACTTGACATCTCTGATGCTTCGGCTGGTTTTGCTGACATTACAAAAAGTAACGTTTATGAAACAGAAGCAGCATCAGATATTTTCTTCTGTATTGTGACGTACATCCGGGTGTAACGGGACTTGGTTGTGTGCATCAGTTGCTGATTGGATGTTGAGATGTGGGCGTGGCATGCTTGTAGGGGCGGAGCTAATTCGCACTAAATGATTGGAGAATCCTGAATACGTCACCAGAAGATCCAGTTACGACAGTCTGATTAAACATTACAAGGTCAAAAAAAAAAAAGTCTTGTGATTTTAGGCCAAACTGTTCAGAAGTTATAAGCAAAAATAGCAAATTTTCATTTCTCCTGACCACTAGGTGGCACTGCGCTGAAACTATGCAGGTTTCCTCAGGTCATGGTTGTCATAACACACACCAAGTTTGGTCAGAATACACATATAGCATCATATCCATTTTGACGTGCTCTTCGTTCACACGTTATTTCGAGAACGATTTGATGAATCGACTTGAATTCTATGTTTTTTTTGTTGGCAAAAAGTTTGAAAAAGTCGTTTTTTTGGAAAATTCAAAATGGCGGAAAAAAATTAATGACAGAAAATGACATCATAGGGTGCGATCAAATCGTCTTGAGCCAAGGAAGCAGAGGAAACGTTTGTTTCTAGCCCTTACGATTCATAAGTTATTAGCATTAACGTGAGTGGAATTTTGGACAGTTGGTAACGCTAACGCTCCTTCACCCCTAACTAAACCCTAACATAACTAAAAATTACACTAAAATGAACATTATAAATTGAAACTAAAAATATAAAAATAAAAGCTAATTCAAAATATTAATAAAACTAAAATAGAAACTTTAATAATTTGGTTTTTAAGTGTAATTCACCTCACGAACACACAGTGTTATTTTGACCAGCATTTGATGATTTTTTTTTACAATAATTTACAAATATCTCATAAGAACACATTAGTCTTACTATGGATCTTCCACCGGCGTGATTCGTTCCCAGGATCCGTATGGATTGATCTTTCTGGATCTCTTCACAGGGATCACGATCTCCTTCACTGCGACAGGAGCGCTCGTTTCTTCCTCTTTCTCCTCAGCGTTCCCTCCGTCATCTGGGGTTTTCCCTCCGTCATCTGGGGTTTTCCCTCCGTCATCTGGGGTTTTCTCTCCTCCGTCGTCTGATGACGTTTGGATTGGCTCGTCTTTTCTTTTCTGTGTGGAGAAAAAACACATTGACGTGTCGTTCAGGGGTGTGTTTCCCGTACAGCGCCGTAACTCGCGGCATCACTACTATAGTACGATCCACCGCTGAGAGAATCCACTGGCGAGGCTCGACTGTTTCCCGTATTGTCGTGAGTTGGTCGTTCAACCGTTGGTTAATGATGTCACTCAGGTGTTGAGTAATAACTACTGTTAATGAATGTGTTTGAGATCGAGTTAACGCGAGATGTTTCGCTATAAATTAGACACGGCATCTGAGGAATATTTCTCTCAGTTATTTTGCTTTATTTCCAGATTCACTCATAGACTCGTTCTCACGCACTAGAGCTCGTTCACACATGCGCACTCTTCAACACGACGCTTTAAATCTCGACAAACTAAAGACGTAAATGACATTTGTATGTATTCTAAATAACAGATATAGATTGCACTGAATGTCCGCTTGCTTATTCTGCTCAAGATCAGGATTTATTGAGTCCACATGAAAACTAGAAACTGCTTCTAACCGCAGGTCGAGATCTGTCACTCAAACACACAACTCTGCGATGCTGCTTGCGAATGTTCGTTAGAACGATGCTTTCGGGAAACACACCCCTGAGTGTTTGTGTGGCAGTGAATGCGGCCGCCAGCGTCTCACCCTGAAGCTGATCTTCACTCCGCTGGTTTCTTTGGTTTGCTCTGGCTCTGGCGTGTCTTTGGGAGGGTCAGACGAGTCTTCTTCTGCAGACGGAGGCTCGGGATGAACGGGAGAAGAGTTCTCAGCCGTTATCATCAGGTCACGAGGAGATTCAACACCAGGAGGAGAAATTTCTTCCGAACTAAAGCCATCTGGTTTTTCCCAGCTGGATTCTGGTCAGGATGAGAAATCAAACAGGTTTTTAGTCGTTTCCGCGTGTCCATGTGAACTGGTTTTATCTGTACAGAGGTGAAGGAGGCCCTTGTGTTTCGATATGTGTGTGAATATGTTTCTTACGGCCGGTCTCAGTGTTGTAGTAGTACATATATCCATCAGGACTCACGGCCTCCATCCACGCAGCGGCTGACGGATCCTGCGCATGTACACGTGGCGTTAGATCAGTCACACACAACCTCACACTCAGACGGATGAGTTTAGTTCACCTGCATGTGTCCCACGACTGATGATGACGAGCTCTCGTCCAGGAACCCGTCCGGTTTCTCCCACTGCGACTCTGGGATCAGGGACACACAGTGAGAACACGGACACGCGTGTGCATGTGAAGCTCATGTGTGGCGTCTCACCTCCTGTGGTGGTGTTGAAATAATACAGCTGGCCGTCGCCTGTGGTTCCTCCCACCCAGACATCGGGCCGGCTACGGCTGCTGCTTCCTGACGGCACGTTTGCGGGACGTTTTTTGGGTTTTTTCTGCGTTTTAGCAGCCGGAGGTTCTGGTGGAGGCAAACTCACGCCTGCACAGAGACACGAGGACATCAGCTTGATCACATAAGCGACTGTAAACATGTTGCAAATCAGTGTTGGGGGAAGTAACACAATACAAGTGACACGCATTATGTTATCAGATTACTTTTTTGATGTGACGAATAAAGTAATGTTTTTTCAAGTAACATGCATTACATAATCAGATTACTTTGATGTAACAAGTAAAGCATTACAAGTAACGTGCATTATGTAATCAGATTACTTTTTATATGAGTTAAGTAACACATTACAAGTAACATGCATTGCTTAATTAGATTACTTTGATGTAACAAGTAAAGCATTACAAGTAACGTGCATTATGTAATCAGATGACTTTTTTATGTAATGAGTAAAGTAACACATTACAAGTGACACGCATTATGTAATCAGATTACTTTTTATATGAGTTAAGTAACACATTACAAGTGACACGCATTATGTTATCAGATTACTTTTTGATGTAACGAGTTAAGTAACAAATTACAAGTAACATGCATTGCTTAATTAGATTACTTTGATGTAACAAGTAATGCATTACAAGTAACGTGCCTTATGTTACCAGATTACTATTCTGATTTAACGAGTTAAGTAACAAGTTACAAGTAACGTGCATCATGTAATCAGATCAAATTTTTGATGTTACGAATAAAGTAATACATTACAACTTGCATTAGATGATCAGATTACTTTGATGTAACTAGTAAAGTAACGCATTACTTTTTTGTAATTTTAGAAATGCACATTACTTTTTAGTTTAATAAATTTGCTTAAACGTTTTTAAAACACTGAATTAAAATTCTAACTCTTCTTCATAACACAGTCACTCATGCATGTGCAGGAACAGACAAAAAGTACATAAGTAGAGAAAAAGGTGAGAAAAAGTAACGCAAAAGTAACATATTACTTTACATGAAAAGTCAACGCAAATAGTTACTTTTTTAGAGAGTAACACAATATTGTAACATTACTTATAAAAGTAACTGTTAACGAGACCTGATGACTGAGCCGTGAGCCTCTTCAGATCCTCCTCGTACGCCTTCAGAGCCGCTTCCTCCATCGCTGCGAACTCCTTCGACATCTTCTGCTCCTGTTTGGCCTTCGCAACGCTTTTCTTCTTAATCTGTCAGGAACATTGACGGGTCACATGAGCGCTGCTGGCCAATCAGAGAGCGTCTCACACACTCTTATCATCACACACATGCAGCTCTGACAGCAGCAGCCAACTTTCTGTTTACCAGCTCATTTCTACAGCGCTCGTTACAGTACACATGATAAACAGTAATAAACAGGAAAATAACAGAATCAATGATGCAAACTTCATCAGATATGAGACAGCTTTTTCAGATTCTACAGGAGACAATAGTGTCATTATTCAGATCAATTCAGCTCAGTGTTTTGTTCTCATCCAATAAAGTGTGAATCCTCATTGTTTTACTCGGATATACGGCACTATAGGGAAGAAAAGACCAGCGCAACTTCACTTTAAACGTAATGTATAACGTAAAAAAAGTAATGTGACAGGATGCTTTACTCAGAATACTGTGCAATATTTACCATACAATGTGAAATGCATTGTGTCACATGATCTCATCATATTCCGTGTGAGTGGAATCCAGTTTTAATCCCAGAAATAAAGTTATTCTGCCTATTAAATCAAATTTTGTGTTAAAACATCTCAACTTTTATCAGGCTGTTTAAAGTCAGCAATGAGATCATCTTTTTTCCCATATTGTGACGTGTATCTGAGAGAAACGCTTATTTATTACATAAGGCACATGAACTATAAACGAATAATGATGTGCATGGATAAATAATTTAGAATAAATATACAAATTTTCCAAAAATAAGAATTGTACATTTTGATTTCATGGTGACTTTAAATATAGTCAAGAAAAAGATGTTAATAATAATCATAGCTAGCTGATATAGGCTAATTCTTTCATAATTTCAGTTTCATTCATAATTATGACTTGTCTCATAATTAATTATTTTTATATATCATGATTTTTTGTCATACTTTCGAAATGTTAATATCATAATTATTATTTTTATGTCATAATTATTATTTAAGTATAATTTCGACTTTCTATATCATATGACTGCCCAAAACAGGTCACACAGGAAATGCGCACACTGAGTACACACTGAGCGCACACTGAGCGCACACTGAGTACACACTGAGCGCACACTGAGCACACACTGAGCGCACACTGAGCACACACTGAGTACACACTGAGTACACAATGAGTACACAATGAGTACAAACTGAGCGCACACTGAGCACACACTGAGCACACACTGAGCACACACTGAGCGCACACTGAGTACACACTGAGTACACAATGAGTACAAACTGAGCGCACACTGAGCGCACACTGAGTACACACTGAGCGCACACTGAGTACACACTGAGCGCACACTGAGTACACACTGAGCGCACACTGAGCGCACACTGAGCGCACACTGAGCGCACACTGAGCGCACACTGAGCGCACACTGAGCGCACACTGAGCGCACACTGAGCACACACTGAGTACATAATAAGTACACACCGAGCGCACACTGAGTACACACCGAGCACACACTGAGTACACAATAAGTACACACCGAGCGCACACTGAGTACACAATGAGTACAAACTGGGCCTGTCCAAATACCTACAGTTGTGGTCTTGGCCACTTGAGAGAACGCATGCATGTGACAGGAAGTAAGTGCGCAAGACCCATGTCTTAAAAATGCCAAGAGCACACCAAACCCACTCTATATCGAGGCTAAGCGTATCCCATCATGCACTAGGATCAGAAAATCACATGCCCTGAAATCGCTAGATGTTGAGGACACATTCCACTGGTAGTAAAATTAAGTTTTGCACATTTCACTGGTGCACAGATGAGTAGGCTACCGGTATGTGTATTTTTCAACTGCTTTTTGTCGCTTTATTAGAAGCACCACCATTTTAAATAGTGTCTTCAGTTACATAGGGACTGCTGAACAGACATTTAGAAGCTTATTTTGAAATGGAAAGTATTGAAAATCAAAATAAAGCTCTGTAAACACTTGTATTTTTTGCAACACTATTAGTTTTGTCCCATCGTATAATCAAACGTTTTACACACTTGCAGTCTTCATGCCTACTTAAACACTTGTGCCAAATACAGGAAATACATCATGCAAGTAGACAAGTGGTCAAGTGCAAACAGCACAAGTGTGGGTAAATGGACAGGCCCAATGAGCGCATACTGAGTTCAGCACGCATATGACGTACAGCATAATCAAAAGGAGAGTCAGTGAGTGCACATAATCTCAGGTGTAATGCAGAACTCTAGTGTTAGTGTGTCTTACCTCTGCGATTTTGGCCGCGACATTCTCTTTGTGATTCTTTCCTCTCTCGTGAAACTCGACGCTCTGCGTGAAAAACACACGGAAACACATTCAGATCATCGAGTGTGGAGGAGAAGGATTAGGGTTATGGTTCGGATTGATTCACTCACGGGCTTGTTATCTGCGATCCAGCACTTGCAGTACTGACAGAACTTCTTCGGTTGGGATTTCCAGTAATCAGCCCTGCATTACAAACACACACACACACACACACACACACACACATATACTTCACTGAATTAGCGCATCGTTTACAGTCCGAGCTCAAGAGGCGCGAGTTCGTGGGATGTCTGATCAAAATCCACGTGATTACTTACATTATGAAGGATGGAAATTTCAAATTTCTTCCCTTAAATGTACATAAATGTTTTACTCATTCTACATGCTCACTGGTGAGTGCTCACTGCTGTCACTTCAAAATGACGTCACTGATCGCGCGACAAACCGTGATGAAGGATTGGAAATGTACAATTAAAACAAGATTGACAAATATTATGCTGAATGATTACTCCATAATCATAAACAACATTAAAACCATAAATGGATGTCTTACTGTGTAAAAACACGCTTGTGAAAGGCTGAGTGAGTATAAGAGAGCGTCAGGCGCACTGATCATCAGCGCCTCCCATATGGTCTAGCGGTTAGGATTCCTGGTTTTCACCCAGGCGGCCCGGGTTCGACTCCCGGTATGGGAAGACAATTTTTTTTTTTTTATAGATTGCCAACATAATTCAAGTTATTCAAGTTAATCAATAATCATTTTTAGTTAGTCATAGTCTTAGAGAGACTAGACGAACTACAGAAACAATCAGAAAATATGTACAAACTCATAAATGCTGTTTCAGTACTGAATCATTTTCACAAATACAATTATATTGAATTCAGAAAATTTCACTATGGAATATTTACTTTATCATAATTTCAATTTAGTATGTCATCATTTAAAATTTTCATCTTTTTAACTTTTAAAGTCATAATTTCGAGTCACTTAATTCAGAATTACATTTTTTGTCAATTACGCCTTTTTAATGTCATACTTAAAACGCTTTTAAGTCATAATTTGGTTTCACTTTATTTTGATGGTCCCTTTAACACATTCTGTTGACTAGACTAGTAGTGTTGCACCTGCATGTCCACTAACTCGCTTGTGAGAGTCAGAGTGTGTAAAGTAAACTCTCATTAGTGTTAACTGTGTTAGTTGAAGTATAGTTGCAAAGTTACTTACAGTCAACAGCACGTTCAAAAGGACCATCAAAATAGTTTTACCAAATTATGACTTAATTTATACTTTTTTCTTTGATTTATTAATTTTTTAATGTCATAATTTTTTCAACTTTGCATTTTGTAATTATGACGTACCGTCATAATTTTAATTTAGACGTTTGTCGTCATAATTTAGACTTTTGTCATAATTATGACTTAATTACGACTTTTTAATGTCATAATAAAAAAGTTAAGTAATAATTTTGACAAAAAGTCAAAATTATGAGTAAAAAACTAAACAAAATTATGACTTAATTGATATTTTTTTGTCAATTTTTGGCTCTTCATCTCATCACTGTGATTTACACACAAAAAATGTCTTATGTGGTATTAATGGACATATTTCACTCAAATATGGAGAAAAAGAGTACATCTTCTGAAAGCATGAGGTGATCTTCAATAATAGATTGTAAAAAGGTTCAAGGCTCAGAGTGAGACTCAATAAATGTTTAAATCTCTGAGAGCATCAGGAGAAGAGACTCGTTCATCATCACTCATGTGATCAGTCGAGCTCGGAGACGACATCAGTAAAGCTGAGTCCCAGAACACGCACACACACACACACACACACGCACACGCACACACTCCATTACAAAACAAACAGAAGTTTATTTGGACTTTAAACACAGACACAGCCTTTAAAATATCAGTCATGAAGAATTATTTAAGAGGAAAACTGCAGCTTATACAGAAACAATGTGCAAACATGGAGAACACGCTTTTAAATATATTTTACACAATAAAATCAGAAAATAAAATAAATACAGTGCATAGAAATTCATCCTGGAATAATCAATGACAAAATAAAGACTAACAGTGAAAGTGCAACATCAAATTAACACAAGAACAATTATAACCAAAACAATAATTTAAGTCAAATATGTTTTTAAAAGGTGCAATAACTGGATCATTGATTAGAGTGCATGTCGTCTGTTATCAAGTTAAAAAGGAATATTAATCATATAAACAGTGACAATAAAGTGTTCGAACCTGTAAAGAGTTAAAAAGTGTGGAAATTTGGTTAAAACCATTTGAAATCACAAAAATATTCCAATTTCAAACAATCGTACAAACTCGTCGTTGAGTTCCAGTGTTTGTTTGAGAAAGAAATGCAGCAGGAACAGCTTTAGCAGCAGGTGTTGATGATCAGTGTGTGTGTGTGTGTGTGTGTGAGGACTTCCTGACCAGCAGGAAGTGACCCGCCGCTCCAGCGCTGACCTCGTGACCTCAGTAACACCCGTCCCGCCAGCTCCCGTCCCGCAGCGTCGACAGGCTCCTCGGAGGCGTCAGCAAACTGACCGAGAACAGAGAACATCAGAAATGATGACATGACCAGAGTGAAGCATCTACAGCCAGTTATATGATATATATTATGCTTTTCCAGATATTCCCTTTCATACAGTGTGTAATAGAGCTGTCTGTGACTGAACGCTCTGAAAGATCAAATAAAGTTTTGGTCTCCTAAAAGAAAGAAGTGATTCTGAAACGAGTCGTCAGTAATTCAGTCTCTGCTGATCCTGCGCAGGTTTGTAACTCATTAGCATAATGTCAGCCTGTGGTGTTGATTGGCTGAGCAGCGTCTCTTAGCTCCGCCCTCAAACACTGTAGTGTATCTGTTAATATTATTTAAAGGACATGAGCTGACATGAACTAACAACGAACAGTTGTGTTTTTATTAACTAACATTAAAAAAGATTAATAAATTAATGGGTAACACTTTACAATAAAGTTTCATTAGGTAACATTACTTAAAGGTCCCGTATTATGCCCCTTTTCACAAGATGTAAAATAAGTCTCTGATGTCCCCAGAGTGTGTATGTGAAGTTTCAGCTCAAAATACCCCACAGATCATTTTTTACAGCATGTTTAAATTGTCATTTTTTGGGGCACAGAAAAACGCGCTGTTTTAGTGTGTGCCCTTTAAATGCAAATGAGCTGCTGCTGGACGACCCAGGGGGCGGAGCTTCACGAGCTCGCGCTCAGTCTCTCAGGACAATCTCATCTCACGGAATGATGATAATATCAGAAACTCTCAGTAATGGTGTTCATTTCGAGTCGGACAATAATGCCTACAGAGTCAGAGTGCTGTATAACAGGTATAGTTTAGTAGTTTAATTACGGTTATTATAACGTATTTGTCATCTGCTTGTATGTATCCATTATTTATTAATATAGCCTACAAGTCTGCTGTCTGAATGATGATCAAACATATACTGATGAGTTTAATAAAGTTTATTGTACATCACACAAAAGATGAAGTGTCAGTTTTACTCCAGAAAATCACCGTAAGAGCTGAGTAAACACAGTAAGTTATAAGAAGTGCGCAAGTACATAAACGAATTTCGGTAGAGTTGAGGGAGCATTCCTGTGGGCGGAGCTTAGTCACAAAACTGTTCTAGTGACATCATTAAAGAAGGAAGTAGAGGGATGTAGTCCAAACGGGCCGTTCGATGTAGGCGACTTCTGTTAAATAAAATATCTCGCTTGGCATTGAACTTTGAGCTTTATAATTTTACAGATATTATTTATACTCTAACAGCAACATTACACACTAACTAAAGTTTGAAACATGGGATCACGAAGAACGGGACCTTTAAACTAAGAATGAACAATACAATTCATTATTAAAATCAAATGTTGCATTAGTTAATGCACTGTGAACTAACATGAACAATCAACAAGCTGGATTTTTACTTACAAACATCAACAAAGATTAATAAATACTGTTAAAATGTATTGCTCATTGTTAGTTCATGTTAGTAAATACATAAACTAATGTTAGCAAATGAACCTTATTGTAAAGTGTTACCAATGAATGCATGCATTAACTAACGTTAACTAATGGAAAGTAAACTGTAAAGTGTTCCCATGAAAGGATAGGACAGTAACGGTAAGTACATGGAAACTGGACACATTACTGCAGTTTTCATCATTTACTCCTTCAAACGGCAGGTTTTAGGTCAGCGGATCTAAACTCTTCAGGATCTCGACCTGAATTTTTCATAACTTACTAATTTTAGGTTTTAATCCGAATCAGTTTGGAGTTTTAATCAGCTTTGAGGATCTGAAGAAGCTGGAGAAGATGAAGCTGGACGATGTGTGTGTTTCAGGGGTGTAACAATATATCGCGTCAATATCCCGCAATACACACATTCAACAACATGTATCGTGGACAGTTTACTCAAGTTTTAGTGTCAGTACTACATTAAACTGCTATATATAAAATGTTGAATATAATGTATAATAATTAAATGGGGGAATATTTGTGTAAAAAGTGCCCTACAATATTTAAAATGTATCTAGTCAGTGTCAGAGTGCAACAATATTTGCCTAAAATAATTCTGTATTTCAGCTTCAGAATCATGAATATTGTTATTCTGGTCTCTATTGTCCTGTGCTTTGGGTTTCAGCATCAACTCCAAGTCTATTCATTTACACACACAATGTAATATCAAATTTAGCATTTTAATCAACAGTACATTTTTTGTTAACTTTTTATCATATGTCTTGGAGTATCGCAGTAATATGGTATCGTGAGTTCAGAATCGTGATATGTATTGAATCGTGACATGAGGGGATCGTTACACACTGGCCGACCAAAGTGCTGTACACATACAAAATAGAGCTAATAGAAATTAGTAACATAAATAATAATAAACAGTTTAAAACAGAACAATCATTATAAGCTAAAAGCAATAGAAAATGAATATGTTTTGAGCTTGTTCCCGTGGTTCTAGACGGGTTCTGGGTATCTGAAGAAGTTTCATTTCAGATCTAAGACTTCTGGTGGGAGAATATAAACGGAGGAAGTCAGACAGATAAGAAGGTGCTAAATCATTTAAAGATTTATACACCAGTATTCAAATCTTCTATTCAATTCTGAAACGTATCGGTAGCCAATGAAGGGATCTCAAAAGTGCAGTCGCAAGGTCAAGTTTCCTCTTTCCCTTCAGGAATCTCGCCGCAGCGTGCCGAACAACCTGCAAGCGTGCCGAACAACCTGCAAGCGTGCCGAACAACCTGCAAGCGTGACGAACCTGCAAGCGTGACGAACAACCTGCAAGCGTGCCTAACCTGCAAGCGTGACGAACAACCTGCAAGCGTGACGAACAACCTGCAAGCGTGACGAACAACCTGCAAGCGTGCCGAACCTGCAAGCGTGACGAACAACCTGCAAGCGTGACGAACAACCTGCAAGCGTGACGAACCTGCAAGCGTGACGAACAACCTGCAAGCGTGACGAACAACCTGCAAGCGTGACGAACAACCTGCAAGCGTGACGAACAACCTGCAAGCGTGACGAACAACCTGCAAGCGTGCCGAACCTGCAAGCGTGCCTAACAACCTGCAAGCGTGACGAACAACCTGCAAGCGTGACGAACAACCTGCAAGCGTGCCGAACCTGCAAGCGTGACGAACAACCTGCAAGCGTGACGAACAACCTGCAAGCGTGACGAACAACCTGCAAGCGTGACGAACAACCTGCAAGCGTGACGAACAACCTGCAAGCGTGACGAACAACCTGCAAGCGTGCCGAACCTGCAAGCGTGCCGAACAACCTGCAAGCGTGCCGAACAACCTGCAAGCGTGCCGAACAACCTGCAAGCGTGCCGAACAACCTGCAAGCGTGACGAACAACCTGCAAGCGTGACGAACAACCTGCAAGCGTGACGAACAACCTGCAAGCGTGACGAACAACCTGCAAGCGTGCCGAACCTGCAAGCGTGCCTAACAACCTGCAAGCGTGACGAACAACCTGCAAGCGTGACGAACAACCTGCAAGCGTGACGAACAACCTGCAAGCGTGCCGAACAACCTGCAAGCGTGACGAACCTGCAAGCGTGCCGAACAACCTGCAAGCGTGACGAACAACCTGCAAGCGTGACGAACAACCTGCAAGCGTGACGAACAACCTGCAAGCGTGACGAACCTGCAAGCGTGACGAACAACCTGCAAGCGTGACGAACAACCTGCAAGCGTGCCGAACAACCTGCAAGCGTGACGAACAACCTGCAAGCGTGACGAACAACCTGCAAGCGTGACGAACAACCTGCAAGCGTGACGAACAACCTGCAAGCGTGACGAACAACCTGCAAGCGTGCCGAACCTGCAAGCGTGCCTAACAACCTGCAAGCGTGACGAACAACCTGCAAGCGTGACGAACAACCTGCAAGCGTGACGAACAACCTGCAAGCGTGCCGAACAACCTGCAAGCGTGACGAACCTGCAAGCGTGCCTAACAACCTGCAAGCGTGACGAACAACCTGCAAGCGTGACGAACAACCTGCAAGCGTGACGAACAACCTGCAAGCGTGACAAACAACCTGCAAGCGTGACGAACCTGCAAGCGTGACGAACAACCTGCAAGCGTGACGAACAACCTGAAAGCGTGACGAACAACCTGCAAGCGTGACGAACAACCTGCAAGCGTGACGAACAACCTGCAAGCGTGACGAACAACCTGCAAGCGTGCCGAACAACCTGCAAGCGTGCCGAACAACCTGCAAGCGTGACGAACCTGCAAGCGTGCCTAACAACCTGCAAGCGTGCCGAACAACCTGCAAGCGTGCCTAACAACCTGCAAGCGTGCCGAACAACCTGCAAGCGTGACGAACAACCTGCAAGCGTGACGAACAACCTGCAAGCGTGACGAACAACCTGCAAGCGTGACGAACAACCTGCAAGCGTGCCGAACAACCTGCAAGCGTGACGAACAACCTGCAAGCGTGCCGAACAACCTGCAAGCGTGACGAACAACCTGCAAGCGTGACGAACCTGCAAGCGTGACGAACAACCTGCAAGCGTGCCGAACAACCTGCAAGCGTGACGAACAACCTGCAAGCGTGCCGAACAACCTGCAAGCGTGATGAACAACCTGCAAGCGTGACGAACCTGCAAGCGTGACGAACAACCTGCAAGCGTGACGAACAACCTGCAAGCGTGACGAACAACCTGCAAGCGTGCCGAACAACCTGCAAGCGTGATGAACAACCTGCAAGCGTGACGAACCTGCAAGCGTGACGAACAACCTGCAAGCGTGATGAACAACCTGCAAGCGTGACGAACCTGCAAGCGTGACGAACAACCTGCAAGCGTGACGAACAACCTGCAAGCGTGACGAACAACCTGCAAGCGTGACGAACAACCTGCAAGCGTGACGAACAACCTGCAAGCGTGCCGAACAACCTGCAAGCGTGATGAACAACCTGCAAGCGTGACGAACAACCTGCAAGCGTGACGAACAACCTGCAAGCGTGATGAACAACCTGCAAGCGTGACGAACCTGCAAGCGTGACGAACAACCTGCAAGCGTGATGAACAACCTGCAAGCGTGACGAACCTGCAAGCGTGATGAACAACCTGCAAGCGTGATGAACAACCTGCAAGCGTGCCGAACAACAACCTGCAAGCGTGACGAACAACCTGCAAGCGTGACGAACAACCTGCAAGCGTGACGAACAACCTGCAAGCGTGACGAACAACCTGCAAGCGTGCCGAACAACCTGCAAGCGTGATGAACAACCTGCAAGCGTGACGAACCTGCAAGCGTGACGAACAACCTGCAAGCGTGATGAACAACCTGCAAGCGTGACGAACCTGCAAGCGTGACGAACAACCTGCAAGCGTGATGAACAACCTGCAAGCGTGCCGAACAACCTGCAAGCGTGACGAACAACCTGCAAGCGTGCCGAACAACCTGCAAGCGTGATGAACAACCTGCAAGCGTGACGAACCTGCAAGCGTGACGAACAACCTGCAAGCGTGATGAACAACCTGCAAGCGTGACGAACCTGCAAGCGTGACGAACAACCTGCAAGCGTGACGAACAACCTGCAAGCGTGACGAACAACCTGCAAGCGTGCCGTTTGGGACTTTGATACACCAAAATAAAGGGAGTTGCAATAGTCCGCGAGGTAATAGGAGCATGGATCACAGTCTCCATCGAGCGCTTGAGAAGATGAGATTTGATTTTCGCTAGAGAGCGAAGACAGAAAAAGCTGGATCCAATGACAGCACTAATTTGCTTATTGAATTTGAGGGAACTATCTAACATCACACCTAAAGTCCGTACTTGGGGAGAGATAGATAGATCAAGGTCATGGTCATGCCTTGGCCTGGTGTCTGAGGGGTCAAAAACAATAACTTCTGTTTTGTCTGAGTTCAAAAATAGGAAATTCTTGGCAAGCCAAGCTTGTCCCTCCTCAAGATACGCTGTCAGACTGTCTAGAGCACTCGTATTCTTCCTAGACAAAGGCATATAAATCTGCATGTCATCAGCATAACAGTGAAATGAGGCATTGTGTTCCCAGAGGAAGAAGATATAGGGAGAATAGGACAGGAGCCAAGACAGAACCCTGAGGCACACCGCAGGATTCATTCCGGAGAATGGAGAAACGTCACATTTTTACAGAGAAATGTCTATTAGTTAAAAAAGATTTGAACCAGCTTAAAGCCTCGAACCCCAGGCCGACGCAAGACTCCAGCCGAGAAACGAGAATCGTATGGTCGACAGTATCAAAAGCAGAAGAGAAATCTAACATTACTAAAATGACGGAATCTCCCGAATCTGTGCCCATGTAAATATCATTGAGGACTCTTGTAAGAGCGGTTTCTGTGATTTAAACCCCGACTGAAACTTCAAAAATATGATTGTCATTTAAGAAGGTCTGAAGCTGTAAAAATATATTTTTTTCGAATACCTTGGAAATAAACGGCACAACGGATACAGGGCGAAAGTTTGATAAGATAAAGGCATCAAGCGAGTGTTTCTTTAGTACGGGTGTAATTGAGGCAATCTTCAAACTCGAGGGTTTAGCTCCTTCAAGCAAGGGTTTATTCAATAGCGACACCAACCCAGGGCCGACAGTGTCGAATAATATCAGATAACGAGGATGTAAAGTGTCATACGTACAAAAGGAAGGTTTAAGTTTAAACATTACTTCCTTTACAGAATGCCGAGAGACAGGACTGAGAGAGAGAGGGTTGGTGGACTCATCTCTGCCGGTACTCCTGATCGGAGACTTGACATTGGGCTCTCAAATTAGAAACTTTATTTCCAAAGAAGCTGGAAAAATCCTCCCAGAGTGCAGAAGACGGGCAGCGAAGAGAGTTTATAGGGGGAGTTAATGACAGAAACAAGTGCTTTTGGGGTGTGGTGATGTTTCTCAGTCAATTTAGTAAAATATGAAGCCTTAGCTTTCTTAACCACATTCTGATATAACAACAGGCAGTCCCTGAAGATCTCGGACGAGAACTGTGTCTCTTTCCCGCTTCCTTTCTGCTTCCCTGCACGAGTGTGTACTGTGATCGACCCATGGCTCTGATTGGGATGTAGATTTTGACTTAAAAGACTTGAAGGGAGCAGTGAGACTTAAAGTATCTTCAGAAACAGTATTTAAAAGGGAAAAATGAAGCTCCACATCGAGGTCCAGGGATTCTGAAGATAGAAGAGGATTAACCTCATTATAGAACTTCACGAGTTCACACTTACAAATAAGTCAGATAGAATAAATGCGTATTTGGCGTGCTGTCCGAGGAGAGGGCTCCGGGCTCGGTATTCGGCCCGAACCCAGAGTACTCCCCCCGTATTCCTGGCTGTGAAGAAAGAGCCAAGAGTGAGGAGTCGGGGTGGTGGAGGGATGCTGGAAAACTGTCAAGGAATGTTAGGTGAGTTGACAGAGTGGATATATATATACTTCTTGTCATGCTGATTAGGGTAGACGTAATTGTTTGATGACAAGTAGATTGGATTGATTATCTGAACGTGCTCCTCCTGAACTTTGTTTATAAAACATCATTTAATAAAATCTGCTTCAAACTGAGGTAAGTGTGCACGCGCTTGAGTGGTGTTACACAGGTGCAGCAGAGAGCTGAGGAAGAGACATCTTAAATAAAATAGGAAAATGACCAGACATCAATATGTGTGGGATAATAAACCCACTGCCGAATATTAAAAGAGTCAATGATGTTTACAGCCCTAGTGTGTGTGTGTGTGTGTGTGTTTACCTGCGCACCGGAGCCGTGAGTTTGCCGCGCGAGCCGCTCGCTATGAAGGACGCGGGCCGCGGTAAACCACTGCGTGCCGGGATCTGGGAGACGGACACTTTCCCAGCGGACACACACTGGGACGCACACTGGGAACTGGCCGACGGACCCTTGATGGTGGGACTGACGTAAGCGGTGGCTTTGAGCGTCTGGCGGGACGAGAAGTTCCCGACGCTCTGAACGCGAGCCTGCAGCTGCCCGGGAGCCGGAACTGCACAGAACACACACACACACACACATCCTTACAAACAGAAAATATCTTTCCTCGTATATGAATGGTCGATACCCAGCAAGCAACAGCCGTCATTTCACCGTCTCGTTTAACTATAGACCCGGTATAGTCCGGCTATGAGTAACACACTTCCAGCCAAAATAACCTTGAATTTGGTTATTACCAAAATAACGTGTGAGATGTGTGATATTCCATCATGTAAGCGGTCTCGCTCTAGTTCATCCCAAAGCTGTTCTATCGGGATGAGCTCAGGACTCCAGCCAGTCCAGTTCCTCCACACCTAACTCCTCATCCGTGTGTTTGTGCACTGGAGCGCAGTCATGCTGGAACAGGAGCATCCACAAACTGTTCCCACGAAAATGGGAGCAGGAAATTATCCAAAATGTCTTGGTATGCTGAAGCATTAAGAGTTCCTTTCACTGGAACTAAGAGCCCAACCACTGAAAAACAACCCACACCATCACTTGTGTGTGCGTGTGTGTGAGAGTGTGTGTGTGTGTGTGTGAGCGAGACGTACTGCAGGTCTGAAGTCGTGTCAGTGTCCCGGACGAGTCGAAGCTCTGGCTGCTCCGCAGGGACGTGTGTGTGTGTGTGTGTGTGTGTGAGAGTGTGTGTGTGTGTGAGTGTGAGAGTGTGTGTGTGAGTGTGTGTGTGTGTGTGTGTGTGTGTGTGTGTGTGTGACGTACTGCAGGTCTGAAGCCGTGTCAGTGTCCCGGACGAGTCGAAGCTCTGGCTGCTCCGCAGGGACGTGTGTGTGTGTGTGAGTGTGTGTGTGTGCGTGTGTGAGAGTGTGTGTGTGCGTGTGTGTGTGTGTGTGTGAGAGTGTGTGTGTGCGAGTGTGTGTGTGTGTGTGTGTGTGTGTGCGTGTGTGTGTGTGTGTGACGTACTGCAGGTCTGAAGCCGCGTCAGTGTCCCGGACGAGTCGAAGCTCTGGCTGCTCCGCAGGGACGTGTTTGTGTGTGTGAGAGTGTGTGTGCGTGTGTGTGTGTGTGCGTGTGTGTGACGTACTGCAGGTCTGAAGCCGCGTCAGTGTCCCGGACGAGTCGAAGCTCTGGCTGCTCCGCAGGGACGCGTGTGTGTGTGAGAGTGTGTGTGTGTGTGTGTGTGTGAGTGTGAGAGTGTGTGTGTGAGTGTGTGTGTGTGTGTGTGTGTGTGTGTGTGTGTGTGTGTGTGTGACGTACTGCAGGTCTGAAGCCGTGTCAGTGTCCCGGACGAGTCGAAGCTCTGGCTGCTCCGCAGGGACGTGTGTGTGTGTGTGTGTGTGAGTGTGTGTGTGTGCGTGTGTGAGAGTGTGTGTGTGCGTGTGTGTGTGTGTGTGAGAGTGTGTGTGTGCGAGTGTGTGTGTGTGTGTGTGTGTGTGTGCGTGTGTGTGTGTGTGTGTGTGTGACGTACTGCAGGTCTGAAGCCGCGTCAGTGTCCCGGACGAGTCGAAGCTCTGGCTGCTCCGCAGGGACGTGTTTGTGTGTGTGAGAGTGTGTGTGCGTGTGTGTGAGAGTGTGTGTGTGTGCGTGTGTGTGTGTGTGTGTGTGACGTACTGCAGGTCTGAAGCCGCGTCAGTGTCCCGGACGAGTCGAAGCTCTGGCTGCTCCGCAGGGACGTGTTTGTGTGTGTGAGAGTGTGTGTGCGTGTGTGTGAGAGTGTGTGTGTGTGCGTGTGTGTGTGTGTGTGTGTGACGTACTGCAGGTCTGAAGCCGCGTCAGTGTCCCGGACGAGTCGAAGCTCTGGCTGCTCCGCAGGGACGTGTTTGTGTGTGTGAGAGTGTGTGTGCGTGTGTGTGAGAGTGTGTGTGTGTGCGTGTGTGTGTGTGTGTGTGTGACGTACTGCAGGTCTGAAGCCGCGTCAGTGTCCCGGACGAGTCGAAGCTCTGGCTGCTCCGCAGGGACGGGGACGCGGGAACGGACGCCATCGGGAGACTCAGCAGGTTTGGCATACTCCTCCTCAGCTTATCTGAGGAAACATCACTTCCTGTTAGCTCTGCCAATCACACACACACACACACAACATAAACATGTTCTACATCAGATTAAAGCCCAATTACATTTGATGTGCTTTAAGAGGATTGAGACGCAGCAGAAAGTGTGTGTTTGATTTAAGACGCTTAAAGACTGAACATCAGTGAGAGTTTTACCCATCAGCCCATTCAACTCCAGCCGGCGGGGAACGTTCTGGCAAGGTTCTCTCAAAGATATGAACAAATAACATTAATAGAACGTCATTCATAATGCAAAAACATTATTATCGGAATTATGTTTACAAGTTTGGAATAATTCTAATGTTTTAATGTTTCTGAAAGAGTCTCTTCTGCTCACCAAGACTGCATTATTTACTCAAAAATACAGTAAAAACTGTGAAATATTATTCCAATGTAAATCATCTGTTTTCTATGTGAATATATAGTAAAGTGTAATTTATTCCTGTGATCAAAGCTGAATTTTCAGCATCATTACTCCAGTCTTCAGTGTCACATGATCCTTCAGAAATCACTCTAATATGATGATTTGATGATCAAGAAACATTTAATGATTATTATCAGCGTTGAAAGGCCGGTAATATTATAATAAGATCCTCTTCATACGTCAGAAGGAGAGCGAAATCTGATCGGCTTATTTTTGACATGCTTGCAGAGAAAGGCTCACCAGAACACAGCTACTGGGTTTCATTTCTCATGTTTTCTGTGATTAAAGCACTTAAACATGGAAAAAGACAGATTTTCATGATATGTCCCCTTTAATTTGCATACTGGTGTCGTTTCTTTCATGACAGTGTCAAAGCGTCTCTAATGCATCATTTCCTCACAGAATCTGACCTGACGTTAATCATCATAATCACCTGCGCTGGCCCTGAGTCCGTGCGGCTCGCTGGCAGGCGTCTGCGCAGGTGTGTGTGTGTGTGTCTGCGCAGGTGTGTGTGTGTGTGTCTGCGCCGCGCTGGAGAGCCTCCAGTCCCTGATGCTGCTGAAGGTGTGTGAGTGCGGCATGGCTCCGGCGCGGCTCAGGCGCGGCTGCGGTGGCGGCATCTCTCCGTAATCTTCATCATCCTCCTCTTCCTCGTCCAGCTGCGAGTCGCTGCGCTGGAAGGAGAAGCTGGTGCTGCGACGGTTAATAGAGGAAGAGGAGGAAGAAGAAGATGTGGCGAAGTCCTGACGGAGACCTGAGAGGAACGAACGCTCAACGTCATATTTAAAACAGTTATGAGAAAAATAAGCAACAAAATAAGAAAACAGTTTAATAAGACGATATATTTTGCATTAAGATCTTTTGCACATTTCTCCAACACACTCATCACTGTAATACAGTCATGAACATCAGTTTGTATTAATCTCATGTACATGAGCCATACGTCCCCGACTGATTGATTACAATCCAAGTTTTCTGAAATGTAATTTTAATCCTTTGTATTTTGTTGCAGGGTCAAACACATAATTGAGTTGACTGAAGTACTGGTTAACCGATGATTTATTGTTTATGTCAGTTTCTCATCTAAATGTACATTCATGCATTTGTCAGACGCTTTTATCAAAGAAATGTTGGATGTGTTGAAGACGCACATTCTTCTCTGGGAATCGAATGTGTTTCTAGCATTGCTCTACTGTTAGAGCTTCAGGAAAGTGAACACACAAAAATTAGGGCTGTGAAAAGATTAATCGCGATTAATCGCATCCAAAATAAAAGTTTGTGTTTACATAATATATGTGTGTGTACTGTGTATAATTATTTTGTATATATAAATACACACACATGCATGTATTTATTTAAGAAATATTTGCATGTATAGACTGTATA